>NW_028270151.1:76757686-77064524 GCF_037043375.1 Chiloscyllium plagiosum
GGCCAATTATATCTGCACCATTAGCACTTTGAAGTGTGCGCTAGTTTGTTGTGTATCCATTGACTCCATGTGTCCTGTTTTACAACAGTGACTAAACATCAAAAATACTTCATTGGTTATAAATAGCTTTGAGATGTCTGGTGGCCTTGAAAAGGTCTATCGGAATGTTGGCTTTTGGTTTTCTTTCAGTGGTGGTCATCAGGGCTTTCTTATTTTGTTTTCATTTATTGAACCTGTGAAGGTTCATGAGTGAACTTGTAAGCTTCTGACTACTATTGAGAGAAAACATTGCACGAGGAAACATAGCTTTTCATGGAATTGCAGAATTTGTTATGAGTAACAAAAATTCAGGAATGAAATCGGGGAGTTTTTTTCACTCAAACATGAAAATGTGGAACTCACATTCCCCAAAGGATTCTGGATGTTGTGCCAATGAAATGTTCAAGTTAGATGTTTTTGAGAATTAAAATTATCAAGAGGTACACTGGGAGTTGAGGTATAGATCAACCATGATCTAATTGTGTGATAGGGGAAACTCAACTGGCTGGATTGGATCATGAACACTGAATGCCAATATGACATGCACACCATGCATAATTGTTCTGTCATCTGTAGTTCCAGAAAACACTGATGATCCAACTTTAATGCCAGTAAAAAAGGAGCCAAGATTTCAACAGTTCACGGAAACCCATAAACTCAGTGGAAAGGATCCCATTTAAGGAGTGTGTGAAGTAATTGGTCAGTATTATGGATGGCCTCCATCCTGTTTTAGGGATGAATGAACATGTTTAGGTACACATTTGTTTCATGCAAAGAGAACATGTTAGATCTTAGTTGAGCATTTATGACAACCAGCAAATCACTGACAGGACAAATGAAATGAATGACAGACATGTAAAACATTTCATATCAAATTCTGTACTTTCGAGTATAACCACCACTGTGCGAATACAACCAATGACGGAATAGAATAAGTGTTCGGTTGTTATATCCCATTCACTGGGAAACTGGTTCGTCTGATTGCATTGTGAATGCACACCATAATTAACCCCAGTTAGAAGATTTCCAGAAGATTTGAACAACTCCATCTAAAATGCAACCTCAATTTTTGACCAATGATTTCTAGCGTAACTGCAGTGCAGAATAAAAAAGGAATCTCTCTTTTTCTCTTTGTATAAATTGCTGGGAGTTGAAGTGAGGTCCTTCCAGTCGACTTATGCATTTAATAATAGCTGTTGTTATTCTCAGTCAAAGCCAGATGCTATGGTAATCATTCCAGATATGCGGCTTTCGTGCAGTAGCTTGCCTGGAACGTGAGGAGGGATCCCAACTATTTTCAGCTGAGAGGCCAAAGATTGGGACTGATCCTGAAATAGGAGAAAAGTAGTTATTACTTTTTTCACACAGCACAGTACAATCACTTGCTGTCTTTGCCTTTTGGAGGTCAGTGATGAGTGCTGGTCCCTTCACTTCTCATATTGGTACTGTGCGGAGCTCGGACGCTCATCTGCAACAGGCAAGAAAAGAAAATTGTGTTAGTCATTTTACTCAGTGAATAAGTCCTGCAGAAGCCATTAGAAAACCTTGCTCTAGTGTCAATACAACAAGCACCCGAGCTTAAGAAAGGGAATTGTGCACAATGAAAGGCAATAGTAAATCACTGCAGATAGGATACTGACTTCAGACGTGTACACATGAAGGAGAACAGAATTAATGCATAGCTGAAATTGTTCATAAAACTATGACTTAATTGAAAGGATCAGACTGTTTACTTACTGCAGAAAAGTTCATTTTGGGTAATGGTATCAATGATATTGATCATAAACAAGTTTCCTTTATACGATTTTAACTGTAATGTAAATCAAAACAGTTTTTTGTGCACTAAAATGAGTGATTATTACACCTAATATTTGACACTTGCCAAGCCAGATAAAGACATTGCTTACTGGACTATGATTAGTGCCACCTTTCAAGTTAGAATCAACGAATCACAGGAAGAGACCATTCATCCCATTGTGTCATGCAGGTTCCCGGCAAGAGCAACTTAGTCAGTCCCATTGCCCTGCCTTTTCCCTGTAGCCCTGTATCTTTTTTTCAGATAATTGCCCAATTCTCTTTTGAAAAGGGTGTTTGAATCTGCTTTCACCAAACTCTCAGGAAGAATGTTCCAGATTCTAACAACTCTGCATAAACAAGTTTATTTTTCTCCTGTCACAGAGGGTTGCTTCTTTTACTTGTTAGCTTTGACTAAATGGGAAGGCTTTCATATTTGAGCCTGAAGGTTGGGAGTTCAAGCCCCACTTCAGAGATTCAAACACATTAATCTAAGTTGACAATCCAGTGTTATACTGAGGGACTGCTGTCAGGTGGGATGTTTAAAGGTTGCAAATTATTTCAGATGGACACACAAGATAGAATGGTTGAATTCACAGAACAAGGTATTTCAACCAATTGAAGTAATTTATCTAGATATTATTTCATTGCTGTTCATTAGATCTTTACTTGTGAAAATTGGCCATCTACAAAATAATAAGAATTACATTTAAAACATATTTCCTTGTTTTACAAAGCATTGTGTGCTGAGGGTGAGTGCTTCCATTTTGCTTCTTGTGAGTGTGGTAATTTTCAACAGTTAGGTGTTAGTTTGGGAGGATTGTAAAGCTTTCTGTACTTTGATGCAACAAAGTTCATCAGTGCAACTTCAGAAAAGTTCTGACTTTTTTTATAATATATTTTTATTAAGAAAAAATAGATTTTTAAATATTACAACAAATACAAAACAATGCAATTCAAAACAGTACAAAAATAGTACCAAAACTAAACACAAATAATAAAAAGAATTCCCCAACCCACCCTCCTATACGAATGTATAAACATATTTGGAGAAGTATAAATTTTAAAAGAACCTAAACTAGCTATTTAACTAACTAAATAAATACCTAACAACAAACAAATAAATAGTAATAACTCAGCCCACCCAAACAAAACACTCATACATTCACAGCTCCTCCTCCCTGGATATTGGACTCGTGAAAAACAATCGTTACGGCTATATAAAAGCCCTTGTTTGTGTAGCAGATAAATCTGTGTCCAGGTATTTCAAAAAGGGTTGCCATGTCTTGTAAAAATTCTTAGTTTTGTGGTGTACCATATTTGTGAGAAAATCCAGGGGAATATGCTCCATAACAATCTTCTACCAACCCGACAGGCAACCTAGTAAGATATTCTTCCTTGCACAGAATGTAAGAATATTGAAAAGTTTTGCCTTATGCGAGTCTGCAGGAAATACAATGAGTAGGCCCAAAAGGAGAGAAATTGGGTCCTTCTCCACCCCTACACCTAAAATCCTCTCCATTGCACCCACTACAGCGCTCCAATATGTTTGAAGCCTGTCACAAGACCAAAGACAATGGGTAAGAGTACCCGTACAGACCTTGCACTTGGGGCATGCTGAAGATACCCATGGTTTAAATTTTGACAAACGGTCTGGGGCTAAGTGGACCCTGTGGAGAATCTTCAACAGTAAAGCATGGGTCCTATTTCAAATTGGTATCTTCCTTGCATTCTCTCAAATATCTTCCCATGCCTCTGAAGAAACTTCAACACCCAGCTCTCTTTCCCACATCTTGCAGAGTCGATCAGACTCATCTGAGGTGGCATCCCCCAATTGGTGATATAGAGTATTGACAGAGAGTGTACTCTTAGCCCTTAGTACCCCTCTTTCTATGTCAGATTTGTAGGGATCAGTCAAAAGTGTGGTCCTTTTTTGAATAAAATCCCTAACTTAAAAAAAATGAAAGAGGTCTCTATTAGGTAACTCGTACTTCCGTACTAACTGATCGAAGGACATCATTACATCTCCCTCAAATAAATCACTCATGCAAGATACACCCCTAGCTGCCCAATGTTTAAATCCTGAATCTATCATACCCAGTTGAAAACCCGGCATACCCACTAAAGGTGTAAACAAAGATGTTTTGCCAATATTACCTTCCCTCTGCCGAATTGCCCTCCATGCTTTAACAGTATTGATGACTATTGGGTTATGGCAATATTCCCTAACTGTCCTCACCTTGTCCAAAATCAGCAAACTGGTAAGGGGGCACTTTGCCTGGGAGACTTCGATATCTAGCCATATTGAAAGAGGGTCCCCACAAACCCAATCTCTTACATAGGTCAAAAGCAAGCTTATTGGTAATTTTTAATGTCTGGAAGGTCTACTCCCCCCAATCTGTGAGGCAACTGCAGTTTGGCTAATTTAGTGAGGGGCCGTTTACAGTGACAGATAAAGGAGCTGAACCAACTGTTCAGTCTCCTGACTGTTTGTTTATTGAAAATCAGGGGGATCATCCATATAGGGTAAAGCAAACGAGGGAGAATATTCATCTTAATAAGCGTTATCCGACCCAACCATGAGACTGGAAGTGCCTCCCATTTTTGCAGATCTTGTTTAATTTTTTCAAATAATTGAGTAAAATTGGCTTTGAACAGCCAATCCAGAACTGGAGTAATGAATATGCCCAAATACACAAAACCCCCCGTGACCACCTAAATGGGAATCTATAGTCACTCTCAAGAGCCAACTCTTTCATAAGACCACCCATAGGCATAGCCTCTGATTTAGCAAAATTAATCTTATACCCTGAAAAAGCGCCAAATGCGTGAATGCATTGTATCAGGCAAGGCACTGAGACTGCTAGATTTGTCAAGAAAATTAGAACATCGTCTGCATACAGCGAGATCTTATGTAATTTTGACCCCACTTCTGGAGCTGATATATTGAGATCCCCACGAATGGCCTCTGCCAACAGTTCGATCACCAACGTAAAAAGTAATGGTGAAAGGGAACAGCCCTGCCGGCTGCCCCTAGAAATATTAAAATTGCTTGATCGTACCCCGTTGGTAATGACCACCGCGAGAGGTACACTGTAGAGAACCTTCGCCCAGACCAAACCAGTCTAGAGTATAGAAAAGGTACGGCCACTCAACTCGGTCAAATGCCTTCACTGCATCTAAAGAAATCACCAATCCCTGTATTGACTGCTGTTGGCATGCTTGAATTACGTTAAGCAGCCTCCTAATGTTATTGGAGGATCTGCAACCCTTTATGAAGCCCGTCTGATCCTCTTTAATAATAGAGGGTAACACAGTCTCCAGCCTTAACACAAGAGCCTTAGAGAGGATGTTAAAGTCCACATTTAAGAGCGAGATGGGCCTATATGAAGCACAGTCTTCCGGATGCTTCCCTTTTTTAAGGATATGTGAAATATTGGCCTCTTCAGAGATGGTGGGAGACAAACATGACTGTATGAATCATTAAACATATTCAGCATCGGGCCTGACAGTATACTTATAAATTCCTTATAGAATTCACTGGGAAGTCCATCAGAACTGGGCGCCTTTCCACTCTGAAGCTGCCTCACAGCTTCCTGCACTTCTTGCTCTGATAATGGGGCATTGAGAAAGGACTGTTGTCCGGGAGTCACACTCGGGAGTTTCAGATCTCTAGAAAAGGATTCCATTTTGGCCTGTTCCTGCTCACAATTCTCAGACTGATATAACTTAGAGTAGAATCTCTGGAACGCCACATTAATCTTTTTAGGATCACATGTTAGGTTCCCAGACCCTTCCCTAATCGCTGTAATGGTTTGTGGGGCACTTCTCTTTCTGGCAAGGTATGCTAAGTATTTGCCAGGCTTATCACCATGCTCGTATAACCTTTGCTTTGCAAAAGCCAGCTCCTTCTTTGCCATCTGCGTGAGCATGGAATTTAGTGCAGACCGCAGTGCCGTAATCCTCTGTAGTTTGACCAATGAGGGTCTGTCAAAATAGGCCTTCTCGGCTGCCTTCAACCATGCTTCAAGGAGACGTTGCTGCTCACCCTTCCGTCGCTTCCTACTTGTGGAATATGAAATAACTAACCCTCTGGCATAAGCTTTGGCAGTTTCCCAGAGAACAGGTGAGCTATCAACCGAGCCGATGTTGATGTCTATGAATGCCCGAAATTCCCTAGAGCGGCACGGTGGCACAGTCGTTAGCACTGCTGCCTCACAGCGCCAGAGACCCGGGTTCAATTCCCGCCTCAGGCGACTGACTGTGTGGAGTTTGCACATTCTCCCCGTGTCTGCGTGGGTTTCCTCCGGGTGCTCCGGTTTCCTCCCACACTCCAAAAAATGTGCAGATTAGGTGAATTGGCCACGCTAAATTGCCTATAGTGTTAGGTGCAGGGGTAAATGTAGGGGAATGGGTCTGGGTGGGTGCGCTTCGGCGGTTCGGTGTGGACTTGTTGGGCCGAAGGGCCTGTTTCCACACTGTAAAGTAATCTAATCTAAAAAATCTAATCTAAAATACTCCACAAACTTGCTGTCCATGAGAATAAAGGGGTCCATTCGCCAGTACCTTAAATCCACCTTTACATCCTTAATTTTAACCATGAGGTACACTGGAGCATGATCAGAGGTGGCAATATTACCAATCGTACAGGATGCCACCAGATCCAGGGTTACCGCAGGGGTCAGGAAAAAATCAATCCTCGTGTGACATCTGTGCGGACTGGAGAAAAGCGTGAAATCCCTACTGTAGGGTGGAGACACCTCCAGACGTCCACCAATCCTAATTCCCCACACAAACACAATAACTGTCTAGTTTGTACAGAGGGTATCGAGGGACCTTTAGGCAACCTGTCTACTGTGGGGTCCATGAGGCTGTTAAAATCTCCCCCTATAATGATGTGCCGAGACTTGAGACTTATCAGTTTAGAAAAAGCATCTACCAAGAATTTAAGAGGATGATCTGGGGGACAATAAACATTTAAAATGCCATATTCTTCCCAATTTATCAAGGTTTTAAGAATTACAAACCACCTGTATGTGTCTTTAACACATTCCAACAATTTAAATGAGAGATTTTTCCTAACCAATATAGCCACTCCCCTACTTCTGGTATTAAATGATGAAAAATAAACTCGGTCAAAGCCATTCTGCTGTGATTTCAGATGCTCCTTGTCATCCAAATGTGTCTCCTGTAACAAAGCAATATCTACCTTCTCCTTTCTTAGACTCAAGAGTACCTTCTTCCTCTTAATTAGTGAGTGACTTCCCTTGATATTCCAGGTACACCATTTAATCAAATCATTAGCCATAATCTTCTGCAATTACATTTAAATTCCAGAGAGGAGAAACCCAAACCACAAATTACTGAGCCTTAGTGTCGCATGATCCACCAAATATAAAAACTACATAAACTAAAACCATTACATTTAACAAACATATAAAATTATTAAAAATAACAAACAACAAAAACCAGAAAACAAACCAACATATAAAGCGCCAATAGCGCTGAGTAGGGGAACTCACCCCCTGCCCGGAGGGAGCAACTACCCATCCCAAACTGCCCATAAATGGGCATCTAACCATCTCAACCACCTTCACTTCTCCCAGCTAGAGCCGCATCGCAAGCACAAGCTAAAAAGTATAAACACCCCATAGAATATCAATATGAATAAAAAAACATTCTTTTATAAAAAAAAGGAAATAAATACCCCACCCATTCTTTGGTATGTCCTAACTTAGAAATTTAAAATGTACATCTTAACCACCGCCAGACATAGTTTGAACCAAATTATTATCAATAGAGGTAAAAAAAAGGGGGAAAACAAAGCTCCAACCGGATTTCCTCCATTTCTTTTACAGAATGATAAATGCATACCCAAGCAACAATATTTATACATACTACAATTGTTTAACTTAGGTTAGTTTGTCCACAAAGTCTCTTAGGAGGAGAAAGTGAGGACTGCAGATGCTGGAGATCAGAGCTGAAAATGTGTTGCTAGAAAAGCGCAGCAGGTCAGGCAGCATCCAAGGAGCAGGAGAATCGAAGTTTCGGACATGAGCCCTTCTTCAGGAATGAGGAAAGCGTGTCCAACAGGCTAAGATAAAAGGTAGGGAGGAGGGACTTGGGGGAGGGGCGTTAGAAATACAATAGGTGGAAGGAGGTCAAAGGTGAGGGTGATAGGCCGGAGTGGGGGTGGGGGCAGAGAGGTCAGGAAGAAGATTGCAGTTTAGGAAGGTGGTGCTGAGTTCGAGGGTTGAGACTGAGACAAGGTGGGGGGAGGGGAAATGAGGAAACTGGAGAAATCTGAGTTCATCCCTTGTGGTTGGAACCGCCTTCCTAACCTGCAATCTTCTTCCTGACCTCCCCGACCCCACCCCCACTCCGGCCTATCACCCTCACCTTGACCTCCTTCCACCTATCGTATTTCCAATGCCCCTCCCCCAAGTCCCTTCTCCCTACCTTTTATCTTAGCCTGCTGGACACACTTTCCTCATTCCTGAAGAAGGGCTCATGCCCGAAACGTCGATTCTCCTGTTCCTTGGATGCTGCCTGACCTGCTGCGCTTCTCCAGCAACACATTTTCACCACAAAGTCTCTTGCCTTCTCCGATGTGTCAAAGAGATGCATGGATCCATCTAAGGTGATCCGAAGCACTGCCGGATATCTCCGGGAGTACTGAATCCCAAGCTCCTTCAATCTTCTCTTGACACCATCATAAGATTTTTGTTTCTGGATCACCACCGCTGAAAAGTCCTGAAAAAACATGATCTTAGACCCCTCGTAAATTAGGGCCTTTGGATCCTTCCCCTGGAGTCCGGAAGCCTCCATGACTCTCTCCTTATCCCGGTAATGATGGAACCGCACCAGGAAAGGACGAGGGCGTTGACGCAGACCCGACCTCCATGCTGCGACCCGGTGAGTCCTCTCTATCGTCAATCCTCTCATGCCAGTCTCCAAGTCAAGGAATTTCGGAAACCAATCTTCAATGAATTCCGCAGGCCTCTCACCTTCCTTACCCTCAGGCAGACCGATGATCTGAATGTTTTTTCTCCTGCCCCTGTTTTCAAGATCATCCACTTGGTCACGCAAATTACGAACCTGTGTCTTCAGGGCTTGGATCTCTTCCTTCAATAAACTGGCATCCGCTTCCATCACTGTGACCCTGTGCTCCACCTCATTTGTCCTCTTCTCCAGGCAGCATGAGAGAGACTGGAGCCAGCTTCTCTTCAATCTGTTTCCCCATCATCTCGCGAGATTTCGAGAGCTGGTTCACCAGGTCCTGGAGGTAATCTGCTCGGAGGCTGCTGCAGGCCCAGCCTCAGATGCTCCTCCCCCCTTTTTAGGCATTTCTGGATAGCTGAAAATACAGGTAAGTCAATTTTTAAATGTTTCTTGGGTCTCCACAATCTTTCCAACACCCCAAGAAATCCTGATGACCTGGGATGGGTGGGTTAAAGGACCGTCCTGCTCCTGCTGCGATGCGAAGCTCTGCTGTGTGATCTTCTCAGATCACTGCCATCTTAGATCCCCCAAGGTTCTGACTTTTACTGTGGTAATTTTCTGTTTCCCAGACAACCACGTGGTACCTTCAAGATTATTAAAAGGTGATGAAATAGAGGGAGTTTTCTAAAGTACGTCCTTCTTCAGTGGGAGCTGATCTGAGACTGATGAAGACTGAGGAAACATTCCTGATGAAGGGCTTTTGCCTGAACCTTCGATTTTCCTGCTCCTCAGATGCTGCCTGACCTGCTGTGCTTTTCCAGCACCACTCTAATCTCCAGCATCTGCAGTCCTCACTTTCACTTGAACTGAGACTGCTGAACTCATTCTGTGTACAAGTCTGTCAGACAAATAGACAAAGAAGCCTAGCATTTCTCAGTCTTATAAATTTAAACTATGGTCCCAGCAGTGAAATGTCAACCCATTATTGCAGCCAATCTACAGCAATAATTTGATAAACAATTGAGATGACCTGTATATAAAACAGAAATCAGTTTATACTTAGAATGATGGGTCATTATAAATACAGTACCAGACAGTGAGGAGTCGAGAAGAGACTTGGTTTCATGCCGGGATGCAATATCATCCTCAAATGTAAGCGCAAAACTGAACTAAGGCCTCAAATTACATGAGAGTGTTAATCAATGGAAAGAATTTGTGTGTTCAGTTAAGGGAATGTTCTGTTTATTTATGTTCTAGATTTGTTGAGTGGATCAACCTCTCTGCGGTTTTGTTATGTGTGTATGAGGAGTTCCTTCCTTTCTCACAAGTCAGTCAGGCCATCTATTAAAGTGCATTTCAGTTTCTCCACGTGCTTGCTTAAGTAATTGTCATAGTCCTTGATATGTTTTAAAATTGGTCTTAAATTATTTACAAAAGTAATGTGCACCCAGTTACTGAAGTGTTTCTTTAAATAGGCTTGCAATAAAACTATTTCAGCAATTTCGTTAAGGCTTTTAACATACAGCAAGGCAGGGCACACTGATAGTAGTATACAGATTGTTCTGTTTTTTTAATTCATTCCCAGGAAGAGGGCATTGCCAGGCCATCATTTATTGCCCAGAGGGTAGTTAATTATCAACCACATTGTTGTGCATCTGGAGTCACATGGAGGCCAGAACAGGTAAGGATGGCAGTTTTCTTCCTTCATGGACATTAGTGAATGTCACTATATAGAGATTTATAAAATCATGAGGGGCATGGATAGGGTGAGTAGACAAGGTCATTTCCCCATGGTCTTCAAAAGTTTAAGGTGAGAGGAGAAAGATTTAAAAAGGGACCTAAAAGGCAAGTTTTTTCGCGCAGACCGTAGTGCATGTATGAAATGAGCTACCAGAGGAAGTGATGGAGTCTGTTACAGTTCCAACATTTAAAGGGCACATGGATGGGTATATGAATAGGAAGGGTTTAAAGGGATATGGGTCAAATGCTGGCAAATGGGACTAACTTAGGATATCTGGTTGGCATGGACGAGTTGGACCAAAGGGTCTGTTTCTGTACAGTACATCTCTATGACTCTAACTGAGAATAACAGATGAATTATCAGATCCATCTTTCTTTCAAAATGCACACCAGCCTCGCTACTCTAGTGCTTTAATGAAGAACATACATTTTCTTGTACTTTCAATAAGCTTGCATGGAAGTACCACATAAATATGAGTAAAAACACAAAAGTTAGAAAGGTTAATCAAGCCCCCTACTTCTCGAGAAAAATTACTGTTGTAGTTCAGATTTCCTTCCAGAAACTCAATCAGCCAAGTATTGGTAGAATATAAATATGTTCACTTTATACAAAGACTATAATTAATATTTTTTCTGTGTATTCACATTTTGGTAAATGCAATTCACACTACTGACTGCTCGTCACCTGGTTCCTAGATGACACTTGTACTTTATTTGCATATTCCATTATGTGACACACAACAGATTAGGCACAACAGATTTCTAGCCCCTTGTATTTCATGTTTTCTTTCCTCCTTTTATTCAATCATTCATGGGATGTGAGTGATATTGGCAAGACCAGCATTTATTGCCCACCCCCAATTTATTTTGAAGGTGAGTGTGAACTGGCTTCTTGAACCAAGCAGGTGATGTGTTGCAGCTGCACCCACAGTGTTGTTACAGATCTCAAGTTCCAAGATATACATGGTGGCCTTGAAAGAATGAGATATAGGAGCAGAATTAGGCCATTCAGCCAATCGAATCTGCTGTTCCATTTGATTAGGGCTGATATGTTTCCCAGTGCCATTTTCCTGTCTTCTCCCGATAACCTTTGATCTCCTTACTAATCAAGAACCTACCTACCTCTGTCTTAAAGACACTCAATGACTTGACCTGCACAAATGGCTATAGAGGTCATAAGTTCTGCAGATTCACCGCCCTCTGGTTGAAGAAATTCCTCCTCATCTCATTTCTAAAGGGTGTCCCTTCTCTCTGAGGCTTTGCCCTCAGGTCCTAGTCTCTCCTACTAGTGAAAACATCTTCTCCACATCCACTCTATCCAGGCCTCTTAATATTCTGTAAGTTTCAATGAGATTCCCCAATCCTTCTAAACTCTATTGAGTACAGACCAAGAGTTTTCAATCGTTCCTCATAGGAGAAGCCCTTGATCCCTGGGATTATTTTGAGAACTTCCTCCAGAGCCCTCCAATACCAGCCCTTAGATATTCTGAATGCATTCTGACCAAAGCCTTATACAGCTTCAGCAGTTCTTCTCTGCTCCTGTATTCTAGTGCTCTCGAAACTACATTTGCCTTCTAAACTGCCAATTGAACCTGCATGTTAATCTTAAGAGAATCTTGAACTAGGATCCCTAAGTCTCTTTGTGCTTCAGAGTTTTGAAGCCTTTCCCCTTTTACAAAATAGTTCATGTCTCTATACTTCCTACTAAAGTGCATAACCTCACACTTTCACTTATATTCCAACTGCCACTTCTTTGCCCACTGTCCGAGCCTCTGCAAGTCTTTCTGCGATCTCCACAGGAGATTTCAGGATCTGTCCCTCCTTTTATCTTTGCGTTCTCTGCCAATGTAGAAACAATATCCTCAATGGGAGTCTGCAGAAGGTCTTGGACGTGCCGCGAGAGTGGGCAAAGAAGTGGCAGGTGGAATACAATGTGGGAAAGTGTGGGAACTGATCTGCTCGCCTCACTCTGCACTGGATGCCCAAAGATCAACAGCCTAGTGCTGAAGTGCAACCAAAAACACAAAACAAGGATCTTTAGATAACTGAAAAGGGGGTGCACATGCCCACACCCAACATATACATGGAGTCTGCGGGCTCCACAGCACCACAAAACAAACAGTTGGGCTGGGAATCTGCAGTTACAAGGGCCTTCTGCACCCAACACCCTCCACCCAAGGGAAAGAGGGAAATCTCCCACATAGAGAGCCCTCCACTGGGGATCCCCACTGTCAAGGCATGTCCGGGCGTTGAACAAAGGAGAAGAGGTGGATGGTGTGTAGTCTGGACGTGGCACGCCATTTTTCATCTTCAAAGGATATAGAACAAACATTCCGGAGGTGGCCCAGATTGTGGGGGAGTACGAGATTCTGGAACCAATATGAAATTCTTTCCGAGTAGGGGTATGTGTAGACGCGATTTCAACGCATACCTGAGTATCTGCCAACTGGTGCACAATGTCGGGACCAAGCACACACGTCTTAAGCCACACAAAGGTCCAGATGGTATCACTGCTTTAAGAATTATAGAAGCAAGAATACCTGCAGCTTTTCATTTACAAGCGAGCCATCACCTTTTCCCCTCATCTGTCAAATAAAATTCTACTATTGTTTATCCAATTAAATTCCATTTAAAGCTGTGGACATTTATCCTGTTAGCACTGCATCTGCCCCAACATTTTAGATCTGATTCCGTCAAGCCTAGAATCATAGTCATCGCACTTAAAATTATCACCAACGGACTCAAAGCAAAGCTGCCTTATCTAATCCGCTGCTATCATACATACATCACAATTCAGACACTGATGTTATCAGCCTGCCTCAAGTCAAACCTTGTCTCCTTGTTCAAACATGTTGGAAGAACATTTCTCATTGATATCTAACTGCTAAATAGCTATAATTGTGTTGGACAAAATTACAAGCCCAAGCATTGTGGAAGAATGGATTCTGGACAGAGTTGTCTTTCACTTGGATGTAAAAGGGTAGGGCTATTTAAAATGCCTGTTGAATTTGTGATTGCACCCTTCCTGAATCAAAAGGTCTTTTTCATGCTGGACTGTTGTATAAGCACAGCAGGTCAGGCAGCATCCGAGGAGCAGGAGAATCGACGTTTCTGATGAAGGGCTTTTCCCTGAAACATCGATTCTCCTGCTCCATGGATACTGTCTGACCTGCTGTGCTTTTTCAGCACCACACTCTTGACTCTGATCTCCAGCATCTGCAGTCCTTATTTTCACCTGGACTATAGTATAAGGTGATGATTCTAAAGGAATTCAAGTTCATGATACATTAGCTCCCCCCAATTTGCTGACGTTTTCATCCACAGAATGTGTGACAAGGATTATGATATTAATGTTTGGAGGGATTTTATATATCTCTACCAATTGCCCAAATTACACGGAATCAAATACAGTTGTACTTATTGATATTATGCAATAAACTTTTTCTTATTAAAGATCAGTGTGTCTTCTTTTGATACTCTATGGTGAAGTGTCTTCTACTAATAATCACTAGATTGACCTAAGACAAACAAATCCAAAGGAAGGTTGTTGGCAGTGAGATACCATTGACCAGAAATTGAAGTCGACTTACTATATAAGTACAGTGGCTACTAGAGCAGGTCAGAGCTAGGAATACAGCAGTGAGTAATTCACCTTCTGACTCCCCGGTACCTGTCCACCATCATCAACGACCAAGTCAGTAGTGTGATAGAATGCTCACCACTTACTGGGATGAGTGCAGCTTCAATAACACTCAAGAAGCTTGCATCATCCAGAACAAACCAGTCCACTTGGTTTTTTTGTGCATGTGATGCCATTCGGTCATTCCAACACTGACACTCAATAGCAGCAGTGTGTACTACCTACAAGATGCAATGCGAAAATTTGCTAAAGCTCCTTATACAGCACCATGGTCTATTTTATCTAGAAGGGCAATGGCAGCAGATACATAGGAACACCACCACCTGCATGTTCCCTTCCAAGACACTCACTATCTTGACTTGGAAATATATTGCCTTTCCTTCACTGTGGCTGGTCAAAATCTTGAAATTCCCTCCCTAAGGGCATTTGTGTGTCTGTTTACAGCACATTGTCTGCAGAGGTTCAAGAAGGCAGCTCATCACCACCTAGGCCGACTAGGGATGGGCACTAAATGCTGGCCAGCCAGCAACATCCACCTCTCACGAGTGGCTTTTGAAAAAAGTCCTCAAACAATTTTTACCACGGACTAGTAAAGTTGTCATATACTTTAAGATAGTTTCCCAGATGTCCAATCCTACTATCAAATTCAGACTGATATTTCAGTGTAGTGTTACAGAAACACTTCATTATTACAGGCGCTGTTGAATGGTGATGTTGTTCAATCAATGCCTAATGTTGCAATGAATATACAAGTTTCTATGGCATCCTAAGAAGGATATGGGAATCCTCCTTTAATAAAGACCTTCACTAATCATCCTTGAGAGTTAGTTTTATATTAATAACATGGTAGCTTTGGTTGTAAAATATTAGAAAAGTTTAATAATGATGTAATTTTGTCAAAGCCAGGAATTTCCAGATAGTATAACTGCTTCAAGATTTACAGAAGCAAGAACAACTGTCGCCTTTAACATATAATCTAGCCAACGACTGCACCCTTTGCCTGTTAAATATCATTTGATAGAATAAAAAGGATATTCTGTTTGTGTTCAGATTTTTATTGGAAGGAATTCCCACATTGTCCTGTTTGACATTATTCCTTAAACAAACAACCACAGTTTTACTGATTCCAGTTTCATGGTTATTTATGGGATCTTGCTTTGCTGTTCCTGCTCACATCTATTCACCATCTTTATTAATAAAGTTGGAAATATACCAATAGATATATGTCAAATTTCATGATCCTATTCATGGAATAGAACTTAAGAAAGAAAACTTGCATCTTATATGTCATCAATGTATGATATCCCAAACCACTTCACAGCCAATTAAGAATTGTTAAAGTGCAGTCAGCATTACAATGCAGGTAAATGGAGCTGCCAGTTTGTGCACAGCCAAGCTCCCACAAACAACAGTGGGATAACTGATCACAAAGTTGTTTTAGAATGAGAAATGTGGCCTGGTAATACCTAAGGAACCAATGCTACAGAAGCCAGAAGTTTTCAGAATGGCAGACTTTTGGGCTTTGACCAGTTCCATCATGGGCCATGTGACACCCCATTGCCAGAAAGGATGCTAACCTGGGCATAACATATCATGTGACCCCTGAGCATGCTCCTTACCAGATCATGATATTAAACAGCCCTGCTGACTGGGTTGATAGGTATTTTTGAAAGTTAAATGACATAGCTCCAATGTGCGCTCTTGCTGCATTATGTATGCTTAAAGCTTGAATAGTGGGTTTGATATTGGACTCTGGAAAAAAAATGCATTAAAAATAAACTGGCTATTCATTGGAGATTCTGCTGTTTCCACAGGTGAAGTATTCCTGGGATCAGCTCATACTGAGTATTTGTCCTGGTGAGTATGTTGCTACATGAGACTAATTACACAGGTCTTGATAGACTTCCAGTTGCTCCCCTTTGAATTCCTGATCCTCCAATGAGGCAGTGCTATCATGTATTGACTATTGTTTTGAACATTTTGTCTCCTTAAGGCTACCATACACATGCACCCAGCAGTGGGAATCTACATAGAAAATAAAGGTATCCACATTTTTTATACAGTTCTCATTTAGAATTCTCATTAGTAAACTCGACTGCCAAAAACTTCATTATGATAAAAAGATGGTACACATATAAAATGATACTTCCAATGTGTTCAATTTTGGGAAGGTGTTTATCAATTTTTTTGAGACAACATTTTAATTGGGGATTTAGGAGAGACTTGGATATTGTATTCAAGGTGTTTAGGAACACATACACACACACACACACACACACACATATAGTAGTTATCCAATCAAAAAAGATTTCTCTCAGATCATTAGAGACAGAGTGCTTTCATTGGAAGGAACATGATCCCAGATCTTTGATCACACACTGTCACTGCATTGCTAATCTGTGTGGCATTACCAATACCAAATCTGTCACATTTTGTTGAACATTCAGAATAATTTTCTGTATTCCCACATTGGCAGAAATGCCTGTGATTTTTCAAAGTTAAATTGCAATCATGCAAGCTAAACTGTAACGGTCTTTCTTTTCCAATTTCGAGGTGGAGAATTAGAAATCTTTTGAGAAAAAAACACCTCATCAAAATAAGTGATAGCCAAAAGTGCACTTGTGTCCTATTTCATGTCCAAGAAATATGCAATATGCAAACTCATTGTCTTCTAATCCATTAAACAAGAAGCAAAACAAACAATTGATCCACAGCGCATGCAGTTGAAACAATTTACAACCAAATGCACCTTTGGTGATACTAAACATATTGAAGAGAAAATCAAATCACAAGTAATCAAAGCTTGTCTCAGCAGCACTGAAAACTGCACTTTGAGAAAGACAGAAAACTGGCAAAGCTGTTGGATTTAGCATGACCACTGTCGCATAAAGACTCCTGAGCTACTGAAGTTGAGGCTGCCATGTTCATCTCCTGTGAAAACCGTTCATGGCCTACATGTTGGAAAAACACCTACAGAGCAACACCACCATTTCAAAAAACTGCATTCCAAAAAATCCAAAGATTGTTTTCACGATACCAGTGCTTATCCACACCAAACAGAGCACCCTGATGGTGGTAAACAATGTAAAGCCTGTGGAGGGTTCAATCACTTTGTCCTTTCTTTTTCTCATCACCAAAATTAACTACAAAGATCAGTACCAACACAAGGGTGATACCGACAGCCCTCTGAAATGCTGTCTGAAGGGTGAAGATTTTTGTCAAAAAATTTCTTACATATAAAATTTATAAAAATATGTTCCAAAATATTTTAACTTGAATATTACACTATTTACAAATGAATTCAGCTTGTCTCCATACGGCACGTTCCACACAATACTGTTGTAGTAGTCTTAAAATGTATGAAATGTGTTCCTTATATCAGGTTTCAAGGTTGAAGACAAAACATTTCAGATTGGAAACTACCAAATTAGAAATAAAGTTTTCTGCCTTTACCTTGCTCTATGCTAAAGGTTTCATTCTGAGTTGCTTCATTACAGAGGGAGTGGCAGTAGTCTCACCTCCAGGTGACCTACATTCCTCACAACAGCACAGGTCTGCTGTGATTAGCAAGTTAGTCTCATTGCCACTTTGGTAGCAGGGAAGGAATCCTCTCTTTATCTGAAAAAGTCCTGTCACCCTATTCTAGTGCAGCTAATTATTGGCTCCACGCCACAACCTGAGGTAATGGGATGCAAGTTCCTAAGTCTTAAAAAGTGATCAGATTCCAAAACGCCATACTAGAGAATATTTCACCTCCTTAGCTGGGTGCAGCCAATCTTCCCCGCCACTAAGATATTGCCCCACTGACAAGGGTGCATCAGTGAGTAGGGACTCCTGATATAGCTCCCTCCTGTACTTTATCAGCATCTTCCCCACTGCATCCCCTCCAACAACTCCCACCCAGAGGGGAATAAGTGTGCCCTATAAAGCTCCTGCTGTTGACCACTGTGAAGGGGAGACAGATCACTAGGATCCTTCAGGCTGGCTGGTGAGTCCCGCTGAATTTATTTAGAAAAACTGCCCTACAATTCTATGATTGGCGACACCAAACATAAATGGAGATGATCCCAGTTGTAGACAAAATAACAACGACACATCATTTGTTTACACATAGGCAAGGTGTTCTGGATAGATGTTATATAACAAAAAAATTACTATTCACTATTATTGTTATTGATTCATGAATATTCTGTTTTAAAAATGGGCAGCAATGATTCTGTCACACAAGGTAACAATGCCATCACACTTTCCCAATGATCAAACTTGGAGTTCAGGATGGTTGATCATTTTTGACATTGTATATTGACTGTTTCATTTCCCTTCAATTGAACACTCAAAGCTTCATTCTTAACCATTTCATCCAATTTAAAAAGTTTAAAAGAGATTTACAGAATATCATAGAACCAGGAAATTAAAATCATCCAGCCTGTGTTCTATTTTTGTCACAAACAAGAGATGTTCCTCCTTTGAAGACCAGCTACCTGCTGACTCATCATTGCTGTCGAATAAGCTCAATTTCTGATCTGAAATACTCTGACCTCATTACAAACTGTTACAATTATGAGAGTTAACCATGATATGTTTGATTCACAGCTACCACTTCTTTCTCTGCCAATGTCTAACAGCTACTATTAGAGGGAAACGGAAATAGAATTTGACTCCCAGCTCATATGGACAACAAAGATGTCACACACTGCTTGTTGCTGGAGAGAAAGTTTTCTTGGTGTTTGAATCTGCATTCCTCCCTCAATTAAGTTAAATGGATGATCCGATTATTAACTCATTTGCCATTTGTGGCTTATTGTGTGTACAAGGTGATATTCAAGAGTAATCTAATGGTTGTACAGTGAGGCTGTCCAAAAGATGAGATAAAGCTCTGTATTTTGGTTCTATTTCTTTGTTCTTTGTGCAGCAAAGAATGCCTGTAGCAATTTAAAATTTGCAGTGATAGCTGAGTAATCAACAGTTGGCATAGATTTAGAATGAGAACATTCTGCCAGTCATTGTCACCCCAAGTGAATATTCAGGCTGGAAACAGCTCAGAGTCAAGCCTCCACACTGACGCTTAGTCCTGGAAGACTGAATTATGAGAAAGTGTCTTGAAACAAGATGACTCAGAAAGTGATATCATTGAGTTACATAGCATTTCAAATTAGTTATAAAGATAAAAATGAAAACTTGAATGATTCAGCCTTAAAAGGAAGCAACAGTAATGCAGGAACCTCATACAAATTAGATTGCTTACGGTGTGGAAACAGGCCCTTCGGCCCAACAAGTCCACACCGACCCACCAACACCTAACACCAAGGGCAATTTAGCATGGCCAATTCACCAGACCTGCACATCTTTGGACTGGTAGGAAACCGGAGCAAACCCGCACAGACACGAGAAGAATGTACAAACTCCACACAGTCAGCCGCCTGAGGTAGGGAATTGAACCCAGGTCTCTGACGCTGTGAGGCAGCAGTGCTAACTACTGTGTCACCGTGCCGCCCAAATGTGAATGATATTAAAGAGGATGAGGAAAACGTACTGCCTGGAAATCATGATTGTGTCAATTCAACTTGTGAAAAAGTAAACTTAAGACCAATTTATGAACATTATTTTCACAGAGGAGCAATGGTTGGCATGGAATTCTGAGAAAAGTAATGGAGGCAGAAAAGAATAAAAACAAGTTGCAGTCTGAAGAAGATGAACTTGTACATTTTTATGGATGGATAAGTTAAGTTCAACTTAATGACCTTCCTTATTCCAAGCCATCTTGTCAGTAAATCAACATAGGTATTTTCACAGTTTTCTCAAACAAACAGAGCAATTTCACATCTGGCTGCAGACATCTAAAGAATTCAAGCAAGCAGTCACGTGACAGGGATAAAAGAGAAAATGGGCAAATTAGAGAGCACAAAAAGTTTTTGTGCTAAGACAAAGGTAAATTATGTGAAGCACAGATATGAATGCATTTAAAGGGAGTCTTCTAACGTGTATGAGAGAAAGAGAGGAGTATGGGACTGTAGGGTACGATGGGCCCCAACGTACAAAAAGATACAGTGAGGAGTATAAACATTGGTTTAGATCAAAGGTCAGGTCAAATAAATGTTTCTGAGCTGTAGATTCCAAGCCCGGGTAAATATTATATGCATTTTAAAATTTAAATCAGCATTTTCTGCCTATTTCAGTTTTCAGCCGTTAATCTACAGAAATGCCTTCAGCTCATGGGGTGGAATCTTCCCAGCCCCTGAGCGATATGGGCATTGCTGGCAAGGTTGGAAAAATCTGGTGAGATCAGTAGGACTGAGGTTCTTGATGGAGAAAATAAAGTCTGAATCTCTGACCAAGTTTTGAACTGCGAGATGAGAATCTCAGTAGTGAGCAATGAAAGGTCTATTTGAATCAACTTGCATGCATTAAAAGGCCACTAATACCTAGGTAAAAACAATGACTGCAGATGCTGGAAACCAGATTCTGGATTAGTGCTGTCTGAACTGCTGTGCTCTTCCAGCACCACTAATCCAGCCACTAATACCTAGTCTAGCCTCGTTGACATGCAGTTTCCAACCCACTGGATAGAAACTGGTTGGTGGCAATATCCAGCAGAAAAGTTAAGTGGGTACCTGGCAATTCCAGTTGGAATTTACTCTTCCAATTCTCTGTTCTGGACAACAGTCCCCAGCATCTCAGGACACATCCCAAAGGCAGTGACTGCCCACAATCCTGGTCCACGAAGATGGATATCTGACATTTACCGCCTCTTTGCACCCGCCTGGCACATGGGGTGGCACCGTGGCTCAGTGGTTCGCACTGCTGCCTCAGAGTACCAGGGACCCTGGTTCAATTCCAGCCTCGGGTGACTGTCTGTATTGAGTTTGTGCATTCTCCCTGTGTCTGTGTGGGTTTCCTTTCCACAATCCAAAGATTGGTCATGCTAAATTGTCTATAGTGTTCAGGGATGTGTAGGTTAGGTACATTAGTCAGAGTAATAGAGCAGGGGAATGGGCTTGGGTGGAATGCTCTTTGAAAGGTCAGTGTGGACTTGTTGGGTTGAAGGAATTCTATGATTCTATCTCCCTGCACATAAAATGCACTGTCACCTTTCATTGTAATGCTGCTGCCAGGACACTTAGGACAGAACTAGACAAGCAGGACACGCAAGTGATAAGGACAGATAAGTGCAAATCTCAGGGCTCCTCAACAGCTTTCTTTGTGTTCAATCACTTTGTGAGTGTGTGTGTAATCATACCATCCATTGTGCTGCACTGTCACCCCATTGAGGTCAGGGAGGTTGTAACCAGTGGTTTTATTTCCATGTTCTCCAGTGCACTTTTGTTCACTTGCCCCACTTATAGCTATTTCTAACCATCCTGTTCAAATGTGGAACAGGTGGGACTTGAATCCAGGCCTCCTAAGCCAGATGAAGGGATGCCACAACACTACCGCAAGAGAAATCCCCCCCTCCCCCTCCCCCAACTACACTATAGAGTTGGCACTCAGGGGAGATGAAATCATAAATGGAAAAGTTGAAGCTCAGTTCTGCTAGGCTTGATACCATCAGAGAGCCCAAGGAAGAAAGGGACATGGAGTTTCAAGAGGACCCCTTGATTACCAGGCCAAGTCTGTGTCTTACTGTGCCAAGCATAACAGCTATTATCTTGCATTCCCAAGTGAATCATAAATGTTCATTGGAAATGGAAAATGACTGTGACACATCCAGAGTGGGTAGTGCTGTCTGAACACATGGAGTCTACTTGTGAGTGTGAAACCTTTCCATAGGGTAATTGCATTAATAGCACGAATGCTTTCATACTACAGGTCAAAGTCATCCATAATCACAGCAACTAACTAAGAAATGCATGCAGCATCCAACTGTGTGTGTGGGACACAAATCCTGGTCATATGCACTCTTGACCATGTCGTTGGTCATTGCAATTTGAAGATAATCATCACTGTGAAGCAGGAATAATCAGAGGTGACCTTAAACATGGTACCTGTAGGCCACAATTCACAATAACAATCAGAGATCTCAAAGGCTACGCAAGGGCATGGAGTTGAGTCTCTCTCACCTTGAACTGTATGTATTCACCTATGTGCTCTTGTGTGTAATGCTGTCTTTCTTGGATGATTTTGGGGCTGGGCACTAATGTGTCACATAGTTCAATTACAATTCTGTATTTGTATGATATGTATCCACTAAATTAGCATCCTTATATTCTTGTAGAGACACTCCGTAGCCCTCCTTGTAGGAGTCCATGTCTCACTATATGGTGGAATATTCTAAAACATCATTTCAGATGTGAATGCCGACTGCTCACATTATGAAGGAACTGTTCCTTTTGTTATATTCCACTGCTTCATTCCAAGCAGGACCAAATGGATCCAGTCACAGCAGGGGCTATTATCACTGTTGCTGTGACTGGATGCAATTTGTCCAGATCATACAACTTTATCTTGTTACCCTGTGATAAGGTCACAGTAGTGTAGATAATAAGCTGACTTCCCATAGACTCAGGGCAATATAGACTGCACACATCACTTTGATAGTGCCTTATCTAGTACAGTAGACTTCAACTTAAAAGAAATAGGTTTCATTCCAGCAAGTCATTAGTGATAACTGTTACAAGGTATGCTGGGATATATCCTTGAGAACTCTCTGTTCCTGCTTCATTGTTACTGGGAGACAGCCTTGGCTTAAGGGTCCTTATGCCACCCCCAACTGAGGCCAAGCATAGATACAGCGCATTCCATTCCTCAATGAGGGCCATGGTGGAGCAGATGAGAGATCCGCTGAAGATGTGATTCCGGTGCTTTTATCAGTCTGAGGGTAGGCCTTGTAGTACACTCCAGGCAGAGTATGCCACATAATCCTAGCATGCTGTGCTATGCAAAGCTGCAACAGGCAATGGAGGGATGTGATGGATTCTGAAGAGCTGGGAGAACTGTAGCAATCTTCCAAGGATGAGAATAAGAACATAGGGAAGGAAGAACATCAATTCTGTATGGCAGAGTACCACAATATCGAGTGCAACAAACCAAACAGGACACCTGGTATTAGTAGATGTGAACTGGGTAAAGTGATTGTGAATTTATTGCTACTCAAAAGGCAAGAGCTCCTTCGAAAGTAAACACAGCTTTTGTTTGTTTATTTTTTTCTTCACTTTTGCTGTGCTGGTGAGAAGAAAAAATGCACATATTCAACCATTTGAGTGCTTTCCAGTATGTTATACTCTGACATTAAATGATGAGAGGTGCACAGACCACTGGGAAAAGGGTAATGCTCCCTCAGTTCTAAGATGGGAGAATTCTAATCTGTGTAGCTTGGTTCTCAAGTAACAATAAATTTATGAATGTGCACTTGTTTTTGCAATGATGTGTCAGGCTCCATCTGTGCTCTTAAAAGCATATTTTTTGTTTCCTCTCCCACTATGTAGGGCAACTACTGGTTGGCAGTTGGTGGTCTGGTGCAAGACTGTGCTTAAACTTGGCACTGGTGCCAGGAACCTCAATGTCCCATCAGTGGCAAATACTTCCACTTCTGACAAGAGGGAAGATTCCACAAGCAAGAGGAGTGGTGCCTACTCATGAGGCACGCTGTAGAGAATAAGGTGAAAAAAAACTCATGAGGAATCATGGAAAGCAGCCCTTGATGAAACTCACCAAATCTCTGGTAAAATTCAGCCCATGCTATTTTTGCACTGGAAAGATGCCAACTTCATTGTATTAGACTGAATTAATTTCTCGTATGAAAGAGCAAAATAACTGCAAGTACAATGCAGCAGTATTTACCTCTGTCAGTTCTTTAGCCAAAATCTGTTCGCCAGCTGTTAAAATCAGTTTTATTTCTAACAGCTGCTCTGAATGTTGTAGCCTATGGCAACGATAATAGTTGTGTTCTAAAGGTGGTGTACACAACTGGGTCAGATGAATCTCAGCAGCCCTGCTACTTAACACAAACATGTTTAGTAACCCAGCTACTGAGAGTTCAGATTGAAGACAAATGTATGTGATTACAACATTTTTACATGGAAGAAATAGTCAAGGTGGTGTCAATCATTTTCAGTATGGAAACTGTTTTACATGTGGTGGAACCAATCACTACCAGCTAATGGTTGGGGTAGCGTGCTGCCACCAATCCTTCTTTCCAGACTGGGTCCAAGTGCCTTTCTGTTTGACAGTGGTAAAGGATGGGATCAACCCAGAATTAAGGGAAGCCAACTTAAGTCTGAGATGAGGAGGAACCTCTTCTCTGAGTGTTGACAATCTTTGGAACTCCTTGTCGCAGAGAGCTTTAGTGTGGAAAGAGTCCTTATTTACATTTAAGGCTGAAATAGATAGATCTTTGATCAGTACAGGAATCAAGGGTTCTGAGGAAAGGGAAGGAAAATGGAGAGCATCTGCTGTGATCTTATGCAATGGCTGAGCAGGCTTGAAGGGCTGAGTGGCCCACTCCTGTTCCTATTTCTTATGGTCTTATGAACCATTATTGAGTCTTAACAAGAAGAGGCACAAGTCTTAAAATTAGCCTGATAGCAATAGATGCATATTACATTAGCTAGTTAAAAAGAACTAAGACTATCAGGTCACAATGAGTCATTGGTCACCATTAGCACCACAGTCCAAACTCCCTTTTCCCATTCAGATTGTATAATATCAGGTTAAGCTCCAGTCAGTCTCGAACATTAATCCTTGCAGAAAGGTTACCTACTAACTGAAGTATTTGTGCTAATAGCAATAAAAACATTCTTATGAATGTTCAGATATAAAACATAATTTATAGAGTTAGAGACATCTAAATGGTGCCATTTCTAATGTATGACTTGGACTCACAGATGCTATGCAAATTAGTCAAACATGTTGCTCATATTAACATGAGGCTTTGGGTGAGAAGAGGCAACAGAGAAATCAGTGAATAGTGCAAAATATGCAAGCATTGGAAAAATGGCAGTTTAAAATTTAACATGAGTCTGTGAAAAATATAGTTTGTGGGAAGGAAAAGAATGGGTGGGTCATATGTTCTTTGAATGGTGTCAAAATAGCTAAGGATGAAGTCTGAAGAATCTTGGAACTCTCAGACTACTTGATACTCAACATAGCTAAAATCTCAAAACGGTTGTTTTAGAAAATGGTGATCAAAGTGTATAGTAGCTGGTTTCAGACCATGCCTTGAATATTGTCACTAGTGATGGTCAATAAGACACAAAAAAGACACTTTTAATCAGTGCATTATATTCAGAAGATTCCTGTCAAAGCTGAGTTATGAAGGAAGACTGAAGAAACTTCCAGAAAGAGCCTTCCAGCATCAAAAAGCAATGTCTGCATGGTACATTTACAAAAGTTTGTCTCATTGTAAAGGGTGTGAAAAAGACAAATCTTAAATATTGGATCGGATTGTGTATCTTTTTGTATGTGACAATAAATTACTCATAACTCATGAAAAATGTGAAAACAGGACTTGTCAAAGTAAATTCAGTACAGAGATCAACAAGTTCTTTCAACAACGTGTATTCAGTAAATGAATAGGCTTCCTTATGATAACTCTGGAATTGTTTAAAGGTGGTTGCAGATTCAAAGCATGTGCGAGTGAATGGGATTTAATTAGGGTTAAGATTTGGCTGTGTAATGTTTGCAGATTGCAGACGGGAACACTTCGTGAAAATTAGCATTCTGAAAAAAGGATTACCTTTGTTGGCCAGTCAGGGGAATACTCATGGCCGCTCATAGGCTGAACATTATGTTTAAAATCAGTTTGTTTCATAATTTACACAGGAGGCAGGTGCTGACAGGTCATGGTATTTTGAGTGAGGATTTACACATCAATGACTAGTTTTCAAAAAAAAAAGTTCTTGCCAAGTCCTCAGGCTCAAATGATTGAACAGCAAGTTAAAAATATTCTGCGAACAAATTGATTTGAGTTTCCCAAATTTTGTTAAATAGATTATCCATGCTCCAGGGACACATATAATCCACAAGCCATACCTGTGTATCCTATGACTGTTTCATAAATTGTAAACAAATGTAAAGTTTTATAGGCATTTGTGAATTGTGCCATGGCTTTGCACATATTAGAAAACATTTAGTGTTATTGTTGTATTATTGCACGGATTTCAGAAAGACATTGTATCTTGAAGACAGGGGGCTTTTACATCACTTGCACAACCCCAATCTTGCCTTTATCATTTCTTGTCTCTCCTTAAACTGCTTCAACAATTTAGGTCATCCCTCTGTATTGTGCTAATATCCTCAGTAACTAAGAGCCACTCATCCAACTTTTCCTGTTTCTATATGCACCCTCAGTTCATTAGTTTGGTTTTGAATATTATATGCATTGGATAATTAAAATAATCAGTTTTAACATTTTACTCTTTGTGACATCCAGTCTTTTCTGTTCATTTATCCTTAGATTTGTACTTGTTTTCCTGTTATGATTTGTTTATCATTTTCTGTATTAATATCTTTCTCTCTTGCCTTCTCTGTACACTTTGATTTACCAAGTTTTCCCAAATTTGACCCCTTGCCCTCACTAGTGGCTCATAAGCATACCAGCCCCAGCACAGTGCAGATGAAAGCTGCCTCAACAATACAGCCCCACTTTCCCCTGTATTGGTGCCTGTGCCCCACAAACCTGAACCCATTTGTCCCACAGTAGTATTGGAGCCTCACATCCAATCCATGGTGATCAAAACAAACCCAGGGAACATCACAACTGTTGAACGATTGCAAAGACTGAGGTGCCTGCCCTCCAAGTCCCCTTATCTGCCTCACTTACAGTCACACACTCCTGTATCTGAACACTGACCATATCGGAAGACCCTATCTGAAAAGGTGTGATTGCCTCCTGGTACAAAAAAAAATTCAGATAAATTTCCCCCTCCCTGATATATCACAACATCTCTTATTCAGCCTTCAGCTCAAATTGAGCCAAAGCTATTCAAACTTCAAACACACTCACTGGAACTGAAATTGTCCTGGACCAAACTGGCATCCAGGAACTCCCATACGCTACAGCTGTGACACATCCTACTATCCATCCACTTGGTCTGTTATTATTAACATGTTCCAATTCCAAACTTAATTATTTTATTCAAATTTGATACTTATTTACATTTTCAAATATTTTATTAATCTTACCATCAGTTGCTGTCCTGTTTTGAACCAGAAAAATAGATTAAACCATAGTCACTAAGCAGATATTCACTAAATAATTAGCTTCCTCTCCTGGCTGAAAAATTATAAAAGGCAAAAAGCAAAGAGCATGTTTTACCCTCCGCTCAAATCCCTTAATCACCCACCTCCAGCATGCTATTGTAAGTCACACTTAAGCAGTAAATCACATTAAGTTGAATAGATTTATATGTTCCTTACACTAAAGGCCTATCTTACCGAGTAAGACTCTGTTTCAGCTGTTAACTTACTTCATTAACCCTAATTGTTCTTCCACTGGAGATACTTGTTAAAACTCTGCTTTAAAGCTTGAAACTCAGAATTTAAACAGTAGTAATCATTTAAATGCTACAACAACAAAAAACAGGAGATTTGTACAAAAAGATTACAGCTCATTACTGTTTTTTCCTAAGAAAGTGGGGTGAAGAATCTGTACCTAGGTACCTTTGTACCTAAGATGGCATCTCAAGTGGTGTCTTGTAAACTTTTCACTGTACTCATCTAAGTACATGTGACAATAAACCTAATTCAATTCACCAATTGCCAGCATTCAGTCCTAGGAGTGAGTTCTGGTCCAGTGAGTATGATGTAACAAACAGAAGATGGTGCCACTTGCCCCTGTGGAGGACAGAAGATCATTAACCTTCTTTCCACAGTGCTGATCCTGCCTTTTCATCCCAGACACATCACTGACTGTCCAGACTGGCCTGTTTCATGGTGTGGCATCCTGTAGTGGTTAACAAGACAAGGGACCGCCCTTATTTCCATCACCCAATCTGCCAACAACTCCAAGTCCCTATCCATAAAGCTAGGAGAGAAGAAATACTTACCATAGAAGGAATGCAGTGAACGTTCATTTGGCTGAAATCAGGGATAAGAGAACTATCCCATGAAGAAAGATTGGTTCGACTGAGCCTGTATTCTCTGCAGTTTAGAAACACGAGAGGGGAACTGATTGAAATGTATAAAATTCTAACTGGACTGGATAGACTGGAGGAATAGAGATTGTTTTCCCCTTTGCTGGTGGTCTAGAAGCAGGGAGGGCAGTCTCAGGATACGGGTAGACATTTAGTCCTAAGCCGAAGATAGAAATCTTCACTCAAAGGGTAGTGAACCTGCAGAATTCTCTACCTATGGAGGCCAAGTCACTGAGATTGATAATGCTAAGGGATAGCATACAGATGAGAAATAGAAAGGGTGACTCCAGAAAGAACAGACTAAAAGTCTGAAGATAAGTTATTCCCTTCTCCACTTTCTCAAGCCTACAAACCTGACTCTACATGGAAATGTTGGTCCATGTACATATTTCCCTCCTTTGGTTGCTCACTGATGTTCTATTACTATGCTTTGGGCATTTCTTTGTGTTAAAAGTACTGGATAAATGCAAGCATTAATGCAACTTTCCAGAAATTATATTTGAGGATACATAGGAGGCTATTGTGAGTTGCGAAGGTGGTACTTCAACACGTTTATCAGATTTATACTTCGCACATGGCAAACCTCTCAACACTAAGGAAATATTGAAGTGAGATTTGTGATTACTAAACCTCCTTAATGAACTACACCTGTGACTTTTTATTTTAAAGCGTGGCATATATTGGATTTTTAATCCAAAATGGTTGTCACTTTTTTTATGAGTGGCACTTAATGGATTTTGTCTGCTTGTAAAGTGCACCACTTTTTTTTCATCTGCCTTCATTGCTATATGTTTCAGACTGGAAATTAAGTAATAAATCTGAGCAGCAGGCAACCCCATACAGTCAAATTAACCTCGAGTCAAAGTAACCTTCTGGGAAAGCATCAATCAATAAGCAGATGAGTGGTCTGGCCTTTGTTCAGTTTCCTTAGCAACACACCTCTCACTGAGGGTCTGATTGCTTTTATGTTCCTTTAGTAGCAGTGGGTCACTCTACTGCATTGGATTCTCTTCCTAGTCAGGAGCACGTACATTGTAAACTAGGTCATTTTCCACTGAGAAAAGAATCTGCTTTGATGCTGATGTTCCAGCAGCAACAAGCCATACATAACTTGATATTAGATTCCTGAATTTACTCCTGCAAAATGAAATTTTGTGCTAGGCCACAGAGAAGTTGACTTGCTCCATTTTCAGAAATATTTGTGGCTAGTAAGATTTTCTTGAACATTAAATGACCACAGACCTTCAGTGTGTAAACTGACCAATAGGTTTAGATCTCTATTGTGCCCATTATGCAAGATTCAAAGATACCAGACATAAATAAGAGACAGTTGATTGTTATGACCATTGTTTGAAGGGGCATTATCACAAGCCAGTGTAAAGGATAAATTCAGTGGGTGGACCAGTAAGAGGCAGGCATTGATGTAGTGTATTCTTGCCAGATTATTAATCCAGACACCTGGGAGTCTGGGGACTTGGGTTAGAATTAAAAGTCAAATGATTACCATGAAATCATTGCGGATTGTCATAAAAACCTATCTAGTTCACTAATTTACTTTAAGGAAGGAAAACTATTGTGGCCCACACATGATTCCAGACCCACAGTAATGTGATTGCTTCTTAGTTGCCCCCTGAAATGGCCTAGTAAGCCATCCTGCAGCATCAAATTCCTTAACAGTCTCATAAAGGAGTGAAACTAGATGGACCGGTTACTATTAATGTGAGCAACAGAAATGACAATGGCAAATTCAGATGGATCCATTGTGCAAAGTCCTTCCATATCAACACTTGACACCTCATGTCATTTGTCTCACAGACTAGTCAACCAGCAGCCTGACATAGTCATACTCAGGGCATCCTACCTTCCCACTTTCACACATTGTCACAGATACTGGAACCACAAGGACATATCATTTATGGCTAACTAAGGAACTTAAGGACTATTTCAAATTGAAAAAAAACGTGGAATTCTGCAAAGATGATTGCTAGATCAGAAGTTTGGTGAAAATTTTAAAATTAGCCAAAAATGACTAAAAGATATGACAAAAAAATTAAAGGATAAGAGAAAGCTACCAAGAAATTTAAAAACAGATATTAAGCATTTCTGTGAGTTTTAGAAAAGGAAAAGATTAACCATATTAAGTATTAGCCCTGCAGGGAGTGAACCTGGAGAATTAATGATGTGAAAGATGGGATCAGAGGTCTTACTAAACAGGCATTTTGGGTTTGTATTCACTGTCGAAGACACAAGTAACTTCCCAAAAATAGTTTTAAGATGTGGCTCCTGAGAGCCAGCCCCCTGCCCCAGCTTCCCCTAGACTCCTCCCTCGACAAACTCCAATCCACACGACAAACCCTCCCTTCCAAGCAATGTTTTATCTTTCCCAAAGATGATCCTCCATCCTTGGAGTCGAGCAGCCATAACTTTGTTTGTGGCACTGCCAGGTTCTGGAATTATTGCTTTTGATTGACTGGCAGTTCTTGGTGGCTGCTCTTCCTAGTCCAGCGTCCTAATTCTCGTTGAAACTTCACTGGTGGCCAAACGCCTGCCTGATCATCAAAAGATCCACTGAACTCTCGCTTCTTCACAGGTCACAGACTTCCCTCCTCCAATCTTTCCTGGTTTCAGGTTTACCAAAAACAGGAAAATACCATCCGATTTTTAAAAATATAAAACACAGTTCAAAACAATTAAAATAGGAAAATCTATATGATGCTGACAAATATGCAGCCGAAATATTTTTCTTGCAAGAGGCGAAACCCTGGATCAGGTGGAGGAGCTGAACAAAATCAAATCTGGGACAAGTCAGAATCAATACTTGGGAAGATTTGTGAAGCTCTGAACCAACAGGTTGGTAGTTTTTAGCACTACGTGGTTTTGACCAGAAAAAAAAATCTATTTATAACAAACTGTCTTTACACCAAGTTGAATTTACAGGTATTTCTGGAATAACAAGTAGGTTTGCTCTAGAATCATCGAGTCATACAACACCCTTCAGTCCAACCAGTCCATGCTGACCCTAATCCAAACTAAATTAGTCCCACCTGCCTGCGCTTGATCCATATCCCTCCAAACATTTTTATTCATGTAATTATCAAAATGTCCTTTAAATGTTCATTCCACACACAAATCATTCTCTGTGTAAAAACGTTGCTTTTAAAATCCTTCTCTTCTCACCTTAAAAATATGCCCCTAGTCTTGAAACCCCTCACCCTACAGAAAAGGCACCTGCCATTCACCTTATCTATACCCCCCATGATTTTAGAAATCCCTGGGACATCATGTTGAGGTTGTACAGGTTGTTGGTGAGGCCTCTTCTGCTGCCTAGTCTAAAGGACAAGTTTACTTTTTGAGAACTTACATTGAAGATTTGGAAAATGTATAGAACTTAAAATAAGAAACTTCTTTAAGGAAACCCAACAATCGATACAAAAGTAAAAACATTAAAACAATAATAAGAGCAAGTGAAAACCCACTTCAGGTCTCTGAAATGGGCATCTTATTGTAAACAGAACTGTTTGAACCACAGGCAAAGAGGTAAGGGTTTGTGTGAAACATAGCAGAATCAATTAGAGGAGGACATAAACAACTAAATAGTTCTGTAATTATGTGGTTATGAATCAAAAATGTTGGAAAATTGTAGAGACATAAACAAGATCTGAATCATTTCCCATCTTGGGGCTTGAAATAGTCCAAAGAATCAATCAGTTCAAGAGGAAATAGGGATGAATACAACCACAGGCCTTGCCAGTAACACCAAAATCCCATGCAAGGCTAAAACAAAATACAGTCAAGAAAATTTATTTTTCCGGGAGCTCACTTTGTCATGAAGCTGTTGGAGATTCCTATAAGAAACTATAGCATCATGGTTTCCATGTTTTTCAACATGGATGTTCTGAATAATTGCCTGCAACCTCAACATCATGATAAGACAGACTGTTACGAAATACATTTTGACTGCCCTGGGTCCTTAGTGGATTTTTTCTTTCTTTTTAACATACAACTCGTCAAATTCTAGCAGTTCTTTTATTTATTTCTTTCCCTCTAGTTTTGGTGATCTATAGCTTTCCTCTATCTTCCCAGCCCTGCAACTATTTTCTTTAGCCCTTTTGTGAATCAGGAATGCCTAATGTGCAATTTTCAATGGGGATTGCAGGTTGGATTTCTTCATACACATTAATTTCATCTGGTGATGCAGGGATTTGGATGTTCTTGGTTACCTAGTGGTTGTTGTATTGTAATTTGGATATGCTTTCAATGCAGTGATTTACCATATGAATCTGTCCTTAAAAGGTAAATGGATCCTTACATTGAGCAGCATGGAGTAATACTTCAGAGCACTTCTTGAATTGGATTAAGGACCATAACATATTAAACGTGTAAGTGAAATCTGTTGTCATATTTTTGAGTTCTAATTTAATTGGACTGTCTGTTGAAACTAAAATCCTGTTTCTTAAGGTATAAAACTGGACTGAATCTGTTTCCCCTGCATTGATTAATAGATATTCTGCTTTAATATTGAAAAGGATGTCTGTTTAGTTGTTGGAGCTGAAAATAGTTTGGGATTATGTTTGCTTTGGACTGGTTGAATTAAAGGGTCTGTTTCCATGGCGAATGACTCTATGACTGATGAATGGTTTTGTTATGTCAGATTTATATCAAGAATGCTTGGCTGGGTTTCAAAAAGTGATCTTATTGATTCAAGTACCAAATAAGGATTACAACTTCTATCCCTTGATATTTTGGTCAAGTAGTAATAATAACGAGTTTGAATTCATGCTTTTCTTAGATTGTAAGAAGTTTAATATTTCTCTAATGATTTTAAAGTAATTCCCATTATTATTCATAGCTACTAAGAATTGTACATACTATGTAATAGGTGAATGGCTAAGACTGTACTGTATACGTGAAGATATGGTGACATGGATGGCTTGGGGAATGCAGGCAACAAGAGATAGAACAGGGGATCTAAGATGGCACTGAGAAATTTGATGGGACATGGAATTACATAGAGGAGCATGGTGGAATCTGAGGGATTATAACGTGGATTGTGAGGTGATGTGGGGAATATGAGGTGGCATTGAGAAGCTGAGAGAGCAGAGGGCAGTATATAAAATGTGAAGGGTATAATGTGGCAGTGGAATTTAAGGAGGAATGGAGATGGCATGGGGAAATGTGAAGGCTGTGAGAAAACATGGGGACTATGAGGGGAGGTGGGTGACAGGGAACGCCAGGATGCATGGGGTGGCATGGAGGGTAGGTGAGGGACAAGGGGAGGTGAGGGATGAGGTTTATGAGACCTTCAAATAATATTGGAGGCCAAGCTGCTATGTTAGAGAACTGTAACATGCTTTTCTACACTGGCTACCACTGGACCCACACTCGCTGTGTGCTCCACTACAGCTTATAAAATGCACACTGATCCATGTGTGAAGAGATGAGAATCTCTCATAAAGTCATGAAGACTTGGGTCTTCATTTTAGAAGCTGCAACACTCAGCACATCAGGTTCAGCTCCAGGAAAACTTGCAGCAATATATAGTTTTCCAATGATAATGTGTGATTGTTGTGGTTCTGTTCGCCGAGCTGGGAATTTGTGTTGCAGACGTTTCGTCCCCTGTCTAGGTGACATCCTCAGTGTTTGGGAGCCTCCTGTGAAGCGCTTCTGTGATGTTTCCTCCGGCATTTATAGTGATTTTAATGGGTGAATTGCCATCCCAGACATAGCTCAATCCTGCATCTTCCTGGAATACTATAAAGTAGAACTATGTTGGAGTCTGCCTAGTCTCCTACCCAATATTTATCCCTCAATCAATGCCACCAGAATTTTATTTCCTGGTCGTTCATCTTAATATTGTTTATACACAAGTTGGCTACTACATCACTCCCTACATTTTAAATATGGATACATTTCAGATGTAATTAATTCCCTGCAAAGTGCATTATGGTGTGCCAAGAGTGGGAAAGATATTATGTAAATGTAAATTGCTTCTCAGCGTGAGCCTAGTACCTGTCTCATGTAAGTTTTGTCAACCTGATTGGAATCAAGGAAGACATGAAGATAGTTTTGGTGGAGGAGGAAAGTGGTCAGTAACAGATCAGCCACCTGATCCATCAGTGATACATCCTGCCCAACTCTGTCCTCATCATACATATGAAACTAAATAGTCTGAGGAGATTCGAGTAACCTACTGGTCTAGGAGAGACCTAATGCACTAATTAATTTTCTCATAGCTATGAAACCACAACTGATACATTACAAACATCAGCACCACAAACCAATAGACAATAGACAATAGGGGCAGGAGTAGGCCATTCTGCCCTTCGAGCCTGCACCACCATTCATTATGATCATGACTGATCATCCTCAATCAGTATCCTGTTCCTGACTTATCTCCATAACCCTTGATTCCACTATCCTTGAGAGTTCTATCCAACTCTTTCTTAAATGAATCCAGAGACTGGGTCTCCACTGCCTTCTGGGGCAGAGCATTCCACACACCCACCACTCTCTGGGTGAAGAAGTTTCTCCTCATCTCTGTCCTAAATGGCCTACCCCTTATTTTTTAAGCTGTGTCCTCTGGTTCGGACTCACCCATCAGCGGAAACATGTTTCCTGCCTCCAGAGTTTCCAATCCTTTAATAATCTTATATGTCTCAATCAGATCCCCTCTCAGTCTTCTAAACTCAAGGGTATACAAGCCCAGTCACTCCAATCTTTCAACATAAGAGAGTCCCACCATTCCAGGAATTGACCTCGTGAACTTACACTGCACTCCCTCAATAACCAGAATGTCTTTCCTCAAATTTGGAGATCAGAACTGCACACAATATTCCAGATGCGGTCTCACCAGGGCTCTGTACAGCTGCAGAAGAACCTCTTTGCTTCCATACTCAATCCCTCTTGTTATGAAGGCCAGCATGCTATTAGCCTTCTTCACTACCTGCTGTACCTGCATGCTTACCTTCATTGACTGGTGTACAAGAACACCTTGATCTCTTTGTACTGCCCCTTTACCTAATTTAACTCCATTTAGGTAGTAATCTGCCTTCCTGTTCTTGCCACCAAAGTGGATAACCATACATTTATCCACATTAAACTGCATCTGCCATGCATCTGTCCACTCACCTAACCTGTCCAGGTCATCCTGTAATCTCGTAACATCCTCCTCACATTTCACCCTGCCACCCAGCTTTGTATCATCAGCAAATTTGCTAATGTTACTATTAATACTATCTTCTATATCATTACTATATATTGTAAAAAGCTGCGGTCCCAGCACTGATCCCTGCAGTACCCCACTGGTCACCACCTGCCATTCCGAAAGGGAGCCGTTTATCACTACTCCTTGTTTCCTGTCAGCCAACCAATTTTCAATCCAAGTTAGTACTTTGCCCCTAATACCATATGCCCTAATTTTGCTCACTAGCCTCCTATGTGAGACTTTATCAAAGGCTTTCTGAAAGTCCAGGTACACTACATCCACTGGATCTCCCTTGTCCAGAGTTACATCCTCAAAAAATTACAGAAGATTTTTCAAGCATGATTTCCCCTTCATAAATCCATGCTGACTCTGACCTATCCTGTTACTGCTATCCAGTTGTGTCATAATTTCATCCTTTATAATTGACTCCAGCATCTTTCCCACCACTGGGGTCAGACTAACTAGTCTATAATTTCCTGCTTTCTCTCTCACTCCTTTCTTAAAAAGTGGTACAACATTAGCCGCCCTCCAATCCGCAGGAACTGATCCTGAATCTATCAAACTCTGGAAAATAATCACTAACGCATCCACGATTTCTAGATTCACCTCCTTCAGTACTCTGGGATGTAGACCATCAGGCCCCGGGGACTTATCAGCCTTCAGACCTAACAGTCTCTCCAACACCAATTCCTGGCAAATATAAATTCCCTTCGGTTCAGGTCCTTCAGCCACTGTTAACTCTGGGAGATTGCTTGTGTCTTCCCCAGTGAACACAGATCTGAAGTACCAATTCAACTCTTCTGCCATTTCTTTGTTCCCCATAATATATTCCCCTGTTTCTGTCTTCAAGGGCCCAATTTTAGTCTTAACCAGTTTTTTCCCTTTCACATACATAAAAAGCTTTTACTATCCTCCTTTATATTTTTGGCCAGTTTACCTTCGTACCTCATTTTTTCTCTGCGTATTTCCTTCTTAGTAATCCTCTTTTGTTCTTTAAAAGCTTCCCAGTCCTCCGTTTTCCCACTCATCTTTGCTGTATTATATTTTTTCTCTTTGACTTTATATGTTTCTTAACTTCCCTCGTCAGCCACGGCCACCCCTGCCTCCTCATAGGATCTTTCTTCCTTTTTGGAATGAACTGATCCTGCATCTTCTGCATTATACCCAGAAATATCTGCCATTGTTCCTCCACTGTCATCCCTGCTAAGGTATTGCACCACTGAACTTTGGCCAGCTCCTCCCACATAGCTCCATAGTTCCCTTTATTCAATTGAAATATTGTCACTACCGATTGTACTCTCTCTCCCTTTCAAATTGCAGATTGAAGCTTATTATATTATGGTCACTACCTCCTAATGGCTCCTTCACTTCGAGGTCCCTGATTAATTCTGGTTCGTTGCACAATACCAGATCCAGAATTGCCTTCTCCCTGATAGGCTCCAGCACCAGCTGTTCTAAGAATCCATCTCAGAGGCACTCCACAAAGTCTCTTTGTTGAGGTCCAATACCATCCTGATTCTCCCAGTCTACCTGCATGTTGAAATCCCCCATAACAACTGTAGTAACATCTTTGCGACAGGCCAATTTCAGCTCCTTATTCAACTTACACCCTACATCCATATTACTGTTTGGGGGCCTGTAGATAACTCCCAAGAGGATCTTTCTACCCTTAGAATTTCTCAGTTCTATCCATACTGACTCTACATCCCCTGATTCTAGGTCTACATATCATTCCATTCAAGCCATAATGGATTGCAAGCCCAGCTGGAGAGAACCTGAATCTCCTATAGTTTGGCCAGACTTCTTTTTAAGATCCAAAAACACAAATGGAACATAGCAGGTAGTCCCCACTGAATTTCTGAATACTAACTGCAAAATTCCAATGAAATGTTATTCTATTTTAGAACTGATCAGATGAATCCCAGAGATGGTCTAGAATTAATTCTTGGATTTTTTTAAAGTAATCACGTTGAGTTCATTGTTGAACAACAACAACTTTGGAATCCCCTGTTTTATCTGGGACATATCAAGATCAGTTGGTTGGAACCCTGATAATCACATACAATTTATTTGAAATTTAGAGGCATAAAGGTATCCAATATGATCGGTGGAAAATGAGAAGGACAATGTCAGTGTAATTCCTGGGCACGGGAACCATTAGCCAGCAGCTATCTACATTGGGGTTTTTTTCATGATTAACACCGTATAAAAATAAAGAGTTTGGCATTAATAAATAATATCTTACAAAAGGCAGCTTTATCCTTGATCCAAATCTTAACATTGGTAGCACAAAATAGCTGGAATGTGACCCAGTCTTAACACAAGGATTATGACATGCAGTTATGTATTAGAAGCTAAGATATTCTCATGTATCACACAATTGAATGAAACTTAAGGCCTTTTAAATCATAATGGTACAACATCACTAAAATTCATAAACTTCACGTGCAGAAATCTGCCATGTGTTTGCAAAAGCACCTGCTCCTAGCAAAACTAACCCAAACACACACCAAAAGTGAGTGCAAATGCCTTCCCAAGGTTTCACAAGTAAACAGTTGAAAGTATGACTCAAAAGCACTAATAGACAAAGAAAAGTGGTTTCCATTAGTTGATAATACAGGACTGGGGGACACAGATTGAGGGTTTATATCAGAGATAGAAGGGGGACATAAAGACTTTTCTTCTACAGCAAGAGACAATTATCTGGAACTCCCTGCCTATGAGGATGGTGGAAGAAGAGAAATTCGATGATTTCAAAAAGTAATTGGATTGGCACTTGTGTGGAAATAAACTTGCAGGAATACAGGAAAAGGAAGCGGAAAGGGATTGACTCATTATTCTACAGAGAGCCAGTATGACATTGATGGGCCAAATAACTTACTCTTGTGCTGTTATGACTGTCATTTTGTTTTCCTCAAATGCAATTACATCAATCTGAGGTTGATTCTCATGTATTGTGAAAGCCTGGCTAAATAATTGGTCACTAACTTGACTGGAAATTAGGCACTGCAAAAAGCATTGACATGTGACCAGTGGTTCACTGAATCCTTGCAAATTTCTGGAGATCAGCAGAATGTGCCTAATGATGGCAAGTTTATAATGTGGCACACGTTGACTTTGAAGAGGATGGGAAATCAGTTATTGGTGAAGAATTTAGGAATCAGAAATGACATAATAGGACAGTTGCTGTGATTCCTAGCTGATTAAGACTAAAAACTTCTATATTCTATTCTTCTCAATGTGCAGAAGAAAGATTGTTGCAAGTGACTGCAAGTGTAAGGAGTGAGAATACCAAGATCCACCAGGAGGCAATGCTGGAAGAAATGGAATTACCAGGTCAAAAATGATAGAGAATCCTTACATCTGCTTCTGTTAATTCATCTATAAAATCACACTTTTTACGTTTTCAAATTCAGGTGAGAATCCTCCAGTATATTCTTCAGCTCATTTGATCCCTAAGTCTTTCTCTAAAACTGTTTATTCACATAAATCATGAATACATTCAGCCCAAAATAATCCACCATGTAATTCTGCAATTCTTTGGGAACCTTAATGATAATGTTTGAGTTTTGTCCTTTTATCCAAAAAACTGTGAGAGGTGTACATGGGGCTCCCCATTCTCTTTCTTTTTGGAGGAAGAAGCATCTATGTTGCCCAAACAGAATTATGAAAGATAAGCATGACTACCTAACTGACATCTACAATATATAGAAAGATGGGAGAACTTGACTCTACCAGAGAGAATGCTTCTTAATCCAACATAGCCTCCTGTCAAAGACATCCTTGTTTTTCAAGTGGTGTCTAAATGAAGGAAGTACATGTCTACGATTTACAGAGTTTATTGAAACAATACTTTCTGTGTTTCAGATTTCACACTCTGACCATTATCTTCAACCTCCCCTCAGAGTTTCACCTCCCCCAACCCCACCAGACCTCCAACATGGTGAACGTTGGCAAAGAAAATGCAATTCATACATCTTGAGCAAACCTTCAGAGGTTTTCTGCCAAGGGTTTAATCTAATTTAAATGATAAAGTTATCTGAATAATTTACCACTGAAGTGAATTTTCGTCCAGGGCTGTTGAATAATTTACAGCTTCTCTGTTTCTAGTGCTCCTTATAAAGAACCTCCAAACTAACAAGTGAAGCCCAGAACCATACAAAATACAATGATGAAAGCCAATCTGGACAAAAAAACGTGTTGTATTATTCCTAAATTTGAAGTCAAGTTTTCCCTTTCCCTACAAATAGCTTTCTTTTTAAAATTCTGTTCCCTCCTTCAGATTTTTCATTCGTGTCATATGATTGAATTTAAATAACCTCTCATTTTTGTTGTCCTGAACCCAAAACATGAACAGTGAACAAATTACTCAGAGGGCTCCATTATTAGCATTCAGTGAATAGGATTAGACTGAAGACTTTGATAGGCTTTGCATAGTGCACCAGGGAAGAATGCCCCTGTTGTTGTCTGATTTCTTCACAACCAATAAATCTTTAATTATATTCTGAAATTACTAAAATGAAAATATATCCACATTTTCCTGACTGCTCAACAATTTAATGGAAAAGGCTGATAATTTGAAAAGAACTTATCCTTGGCTGCAAACATAATATAACAACCTTGAATGCACATTGACAAAAATCAGAGGCCATTTGGATCAATATTGTGTGAATTCAAGCGTTATGTTCATCCTGTATGTCTGACTCCAAACTAATTAAACAGTGAAGCAAATCTCTGCTGGATTATAGGAAGTCAAGAAGAAGGGTTTTTTTGTTATTATGAGATTCTCCCCCCTTTGGACTTTCAATAAACATACAGTATAATCTTAGTTGAGCTTCACGACCACTAACTTTGACTCCACAGATAATGAATGTTTGTATTTTTCATAAAAGTCCAATTGAAAGACTTGGATGTTAAAGGGATTCTGTGTTTACGACATTCAGCACCATTTTTGTTTGCCAACTGCAGCATAAAATCACCTTGAAACATATTGGGGCGAAACTGGACAAGGGCTGAAAACAGTTACAAGGAACAATTCTTGACTAATCCTTGCTTGCCAACTGGAATGCTGGTGAACATTATGCTGGCTTGCCATTATAAAAGGTGGCAGCATGTAAACAAGTGTTAAACATGCAGCTGAATGGGTGCAATGAGCCTCCTCATCAGAGAGCCAAATAGGCACTTGGGAAATGTATAGTGATAATGTCACTGGACGAATAATCCAAAATCCCAAACTGTTTAGGGACAAAGGTTCAAATCCCACAATGGCAGATGGTGAAATTTCATTTCAATAAAATCTGGAATTCTAATGGTGACAATGTGTCTTTTGTCATATAAACACTTCTTGTGCACTAAATCCTTTCAGGAAGGAAATCTGCTGTCTCTACCCAATCTGGTTTACATGTCACTCCAGACCTATGGAAATCTGGTTGACTCTTAGCTGTCCTTTGAAATGGCTGAGAAAGCCACTCAATTTAATAGCAATTAAGAATAGTCAGCAAATGTTAGTCCATCCTATCTCAGGAGCAAATCTTTTAAAAGTTTATGCAAGGCTAATGTCACTTAGAGTTTGTCTGCAGTAATTAAAGACAGCCTGCACCTTTGAAAGAGGAGTCATATTCTGGCTGGAAGAGGTGCTGGAAGTGATTGGGGAAGGGGAATAATTTGCAACAATGTGAAAATAGAAGACAGGGATCATCAGTCCAAGGTTTTCTCACAGAGCACTGGAGGCCTTCATGCAGGAAGAGGTGCCATATGCCCACAGTGAACTAACTTCATACCAAAGCTGAAAATGTGTTGCTGGAAAAGCGCAGCAGGTCAGGCAGCATCCAGGGAACAGGAGAATCAACGTTTCGGGCATAAGCCCTTCTTCAGGAATAAGGAAAGTTTGTCCAGCAGTGTAAGATAAAAGGTAGGGAGGAGGGACTTGGGGGAGGGGCGTCGGAAATGCGATAGGTGGAAAGAGGTCAAGGTGAGGGTGATAGGTCAGACTGGGGTGGGGGCAGAGAGGTCAGGAAGAAGATTGCAGGTTAGGAAGGCGGTGCTGAGTTTGATGGATTTGACTGAGACAAGGTGGGGGGAGGGGAAATGAGGAAACTGGAGAAATCCGAGTTCATCCCTTGTGGTTGGAGGGTTCCTAGGTGGAAGATGAGGCGCTCTTCATCCAACTGTCGTGTTGTTGTGGTCTGGCGATGGAGGAGTCCAAAGACCTGTATATCCTTGGTGGAGTGGGAGGGGGAGTTGAAATGTTGAGCCACAGGGTGGTTGGGTTGGTTGGTCCGGGTGTCCCAGAGGTGTTCTCTGAAACGTTCCGCAAGTAGCCGGCCTGTCTCCCCAATATAGAGGAGGCCACATCGGGTGCAGAGGATGCAATAGATAACATTTCAACTCCCCCTCCCACTCTACCAAAGATATGCAGGTCTTTGGACTCCTCCATTGCCAGACCACAACAACACGACGGTTGGAGGAAGAGCGCCTCATCTTCCGCCTAGGAACCCTCCAACCACAAGGGATGAACTCGGATTTCACCAGTTTCCTCATTTCCCCTCCCCCCACCTTGTCTCAGTCAAATCCATCAAACTCAGCACCGCCTTCCTAACCTGCAATCTTCTTCCTGACCTCTCTGCCCCCACCCCAGTCTGACCTATCACCCTCACCTTGACCTCTTTCCACCTATCGCATTTCCGACGCCCCTCCCCCAAGTCCCTCCTCCCTACCTTTTATCTTACACTGCTGGACAAACTTTCCTCATTCCTGAAGAAGGGCTTATGCCCGAAACGTTGATTCTCCTGTTCCCTGGATGCTGCCTGACCTGCTGCGCTTTTCCAGCAACACATTTTCAGCTGAGATAGTAATAGGAGCAGATGACCATTGTTGTCAATGTCAACAGGAGTTGGGATGTCATGTTGAGGTTGTAGAGGATGTTGGTGAGGCCTCTTACAGAGTACTGTGTACAGTTCTGATCACCCAGTTATCAGAAGAATATTATTAAGCTGGGAAGTGTTCAGAAAAGATTTACCAGGGTGTTGCTAGGACTGGAAGTTTTGAGTTATAAAGAAAGGCTGGATAGGCTGGGACTTTTTTCACTGTTGCAGAGGAAGTTGAGAGGTGACCTTATAGAAGTTTATGAAATCCGAAGTGGTATAGATAGGATTAATGGTAGTTGTCTTTTCCCTAGAATAGGGGATTTCAAGGTAGGGGGCACATTTTTAAGGTAAGAGGAGAGAGATTTAAAAAGGACATAAAGGACAACATTTTTACACAGAGGATGGTTTGCATGTGGAATGAAGAAGTGGTGAATGTTTAAAAGGCATTTGGATAAGTACGTGAATAAGAAGAGTTTGGAGGTATTTGGACCAGTAGCAGGTAGACGGAACTAGTTTAGTTTGGGATTATATTCCGCATGGACTGGTTGGATCAAAGAGTATGTTACTGTGCTCTTTGATTCCATGACTCTATTTCCTGAGTGTAGTTTGGGAAGAAGCTCAATGACTTCCCATGAATATTGTTAATGTCAGCACCTTCTCCAATTAAACTGAAACATCAGGGCTGGATTTTAGGTGGAAAGTTGATGGGTGGAGAGATAAGTAGGTCTCTCTCTAGACAGTCAGCTGACAGCCAAGCCAATGCACCTATGAAAAGCCTGTTCTGCAGCGATAACACATGGAGGTGGGCTCACAGGCGGAGAGTGAGACTTTTGGCAAGATCTGAGCAGCTGGCAGCTCTAATTAATCCCAGGACTCAGTGAAAGGCTGTCCCAGCACTGCAATGGGGTCCTGCAGAGCTTCAGTAGATCCAGTAGATCCTGCTTTTAAGGCAGGGAGGGATCAAACAGATTTTGAGAGGATTGGGGCTTGGTGCCTTTCAGAGTGGTGGGGAGAACCAAAGGGTGAGTTGCATCTTACTGGTTTACCCCTGAATTGGCCAAGAAACCTCTAAATGAGGTAATACGCTCCTTCCCCCCTCCCACACTGTTAAAATTTGATGATTAAAAAAACACCTGCCACTCTGCCTGCTTGCCCATGCCAACCATAGAGTGGCATGAGCAGCATAATACTTGGGTGATTATACTTGGTAACAACATTATACTTGAATCAACATAATTACTTATTTAAAGATGTTGGGTACTCACCTAATGCATTATGGGGAGGGATGTGTGGAGGGGGTTGGGCTGGGAACCACATATTTCACATGTTTTACAAAACGTATCCCAGTGAGAAGGGATGTAAAATCCAGTCCTTAGTCTCACACATTGCCACTGTTCTCCCTTCAGTTCAATGCTCACAATCTCTAGCAACCACAATTCACCCTTGGATTCATAACCTCACCTCATGCTCACACATACAGTCGGTCTCGTGCAATTCCATGTTATAAAAAAAATCATGTAATAGCAGCATCATTTAAACTGATGGGCCACCCTCCTCCCCCCCCCCCCCCCCAACACGCTTTAAAACTTTGTGCTTTAGAAAGTGTCTCCAATTCGTCAATCACGTTACAGTGAATTTGCATTAACGAAACGTGTGTTATAGCAGAACGACTTGTAGTGTGAACCTCAAACTCACATCCATTTCATGGCTTATGTGCATGCCTTCAACCCTGGCACTCATCACCTGAACACATTGCGCCATGCAAGCTATATATGTCTCTCTTTTGCAACACAATATGGCATATAGCCACAGCAAACAACTGCTAACCATTCTGAGATAGGCTGGGGTAGATGTCCTTACCTCAGTAGAGGAGATAGTGTTTGTCATCATTGGACCAGTCACAATTGAAGCCATGGCCAGCAATTATTGAAAATGAAGATATAGTCCTTTATCCAAGTTCACCTTCTCATATCCCATTTCCCCCTCACTCTACAATCTTTTCTGACACAAGCATTTGCACATATCTCTGACTTCCCTCTATTCTCTAATCCAACCCGACTGTTACACATTTCTCTCTCAAATACTCAAGAATTTCAACCTGACCATGTGGGAGGGAGTAAGAAACTGATGATGACGAAATTGTGTCTGGCAGTCTCATAGTCACAGCAACCAGCTTAGATATGGGCATGGTGTAAAGTTCAGAGGAAAGTTTACAGATCTGTACACAGTGAGACAATAGTGCAGTCTAGGCTAGCTGACAGGCAACAGCAGGGACACTTTTAGAGAAGCAGGATGAATGCTTTCAGAGAACAGCTGAACTTGTGTGTGACCTTTCCCTCTAGCAAGCCGGTATTTGAAGTATACATTCCCTCTGTTCCTTTAACAGCTAAACCTGGATGTTGGCCAAGTTTGATTTTAGAAGCTTTGAGGATACTTTACTTTCAGAAAATTTTATGGCACTTACCCAGGCTATTTGAATCATATACAGTACTGGTATTCAATAACTTGTTATTAGACTACTTTAGCAACCATTCTATTAAATTACCTGCATAGTCCCAGAGCTGGGAATGGTTAATCAAATTCTTAAACACTTTTGGTAAGAAACATTTCGGGCTGATTCCGTGACAGGGGAGGTTAAGGGAGGTCAATCCTCAACAACATGATTTCCTCTCCATTAAAATGAAAATGCCCACAGTTTCTCAACCTATCCTGTCCTGTAGATGCTGTTGAACCCCAGGAGTGGCCAAATGCAGACCTCTCAGTTATTTAAAAGGAATGGGGAAATCTGTCACATCTGCTGTAGTCTGCCCTTCTCTCAGTTTAAGTAAAAATAGTTGTAAAGATGACAACTGATTCAGGAACTGAGTAATCTATTTTGGTGTAGGACATGTATTTATTTCCTTTTGAGAGGCCACACAAGCCCTTGACTTAACATTTCACCTAAACAACAGTGTATCATCAATCCTGCAAATGTCAGCCTTGATCCTGCAGATGTCTCTGTAGTGCGATTTGAACTTACAATTTTCTGATTCAGAATAGTAACAAACTATTGATCCAAAGCCAACAATATGTAGGAATGCTTCATTCCACACCTGTCCATACTGCATCTGATCTGGTGATGTTTTCAATACCAGCTGTGGTTCCATTGGTATCAGTCTTGATTGTCAGTTCAAAGGGTCACTAGGTTTAAGCCTTAGTCCAAGGCAAAAGCCAAGGCTGCATCCAATGTGTAGCTTATACATTGAACTGTGACAAGGTGGATGTGAAACATTCCACGGCATTCTTTTCAAGATAATAAGGTAAGTAATTTCTGGTGTTCTCAAGAATACTCAATCAACATCACAAAAACAGATCAGCTTGTGGCTATCACAATTTGCTGGTGGGAGCTCATGGTGCACAAACTGGCTGCTGTACTTCCAACAATAAAAAAGTATTCTTCAAAAGTATGTTATTGCTGTTAAGTACTTTGAGCGTTCTAGAGGTTGTGAAAATCCTTATAAATACAAGTCTTCCTTTATTCCAGTAGATCATGAAAGTTACTCTGTCAAACTGGTTAACTGTGAATCATTATTTAACTCCTGGCCTGTGACTTATTATACAGAAATTGGAACGCTCATCAGCAGCATGCTGCTCAGATCAAGCAGGTATCCAGATATGTCCAACAGCCACCAGCTTGGCTGCACATAAATGAGTTTGCATCCCTTTGTTTGAGCTGTTTGACTGCCAGGAACATTGGCTGCAGTAATTGCGTGCATCAGTACCAAATATAGCACAGATCATAGCAGTTAATAGTCCAACAGGTTTAATTGGAAGCACACTAGCTTTCGGAGCGACGCTCCTTCATCAGGTGATTGTGGAGGGCTCGATCGTAACACAGAATTTATAGCAAAAATTTGCAGTGTGATGTAACTGAAATTATACATTGAAAAACTGGTTGTCTGTTAAGCCTTTCATCTGTTAGAATACAGTGATAGTTTCACTTCTCTCATGTGTAAATCACAAAACCCTTTTTTTTAAAGTTGCATTCTTGGGTTAGCTGTTAACAATGGTGATAGCTAGACAATATATTGAAGGTTCTGGATCAGTGGTGCTGGAAGAGCACAGCAATTCAGGCAGCATCCGAAGACAGGCAAAATCGACGTTTCGGGCAAAAGCCCTTCATCAGGAATAAAGGCAGAGAGCCTGAAGCGTGGAGAGATAAGCTAGAGGAGGGTGGGGGTGGGGAGAGAGTGGCATAGAGTACAATAGGTCAGTGGGGAAGGAGATGAAGGTGATAGGTCAGGGAGGAGAGGGTGGAGTGGATAGGTGGAAAAGGAGCTGGGCAGGTCGGACAAGTCCGGACAGGTCAGGGGATCGAGTTGCTGGAGGTTAGAAGCTAGGATGAGGTGGGGGAAGGGGAAATGAGGAAACTGTTGAAATCCACATTGATGCCCTGGGGTTGAAGTGTTCCGAGGCGGAAGATGAGGCGTTCTTCCTCCAGGCGTCTGGTGGTGAGGGAGCGGCGGTGGAGGAGGCCCAGCACCTCCATATCCTCGGCAGAGTGGGAGGGGGAGTTGAAATGTTGAGCCACTGGGCGATTTGGTTGATTGGTGCGGGTGTCTCGGAGATGTTCCCTAAAGCGCTCTGCTAGGAGGCGCCCAGTCTCCCCAATGTAGAGGAGACCGCATTGGGAGCAACGGATACAATAGATGATATTAGTGGATGTGCAGGTAAAACTTTGATGGATGTGGAAAGCTCCTTGGGGCCTTGGATAGAGGTGAGGGAGGAGGTGTGGGCGCAGGTTTTACAGTTCCTGCGGTGGCAGGGGAAAGTGCCAGGATGGGAGGGTGGGTCGTAGGGGGGCGTGGACCTGACCAGGTAGTCATGTAGGAAACGGTCTTTGCGGAAGGCGGAGAGGGGTGGGGAGGGAAATATATCCCTGGTGGTGGGGTCTGTTTGGAGGTGGCGGAAATGTCGGCGGATGATTTGGTTTATGCGAAGGTTGGTAGGGTGGAAGGTGAGCACCAGGGGCGTTCTGTCCTTGTTGCGGTTGGAGGGGTTGGGTCTGAGGGCGGAGGTGCGGGATGTGGATGAGATGCGTTGGAGGGCATCTTTAACCACGTGGGAAGGGAAATTGCGATCTCTAAAGAAGGAGGCCATCTGGTGTGTTCTATGGTGGAACCGCTCCTCCTGGGAGCAGATACGGCAGAGGCGGAGGAATTGGGAATACGGGATGGCATTTTTGCAAGAGGTAGGGTGGGAAGAGGTGTAATCCAGGTAGCTGTGGGAGTCGGTGGGTTTGTAGAAGATGTCAGTGTCAAGTCGGTCGTCACTGATGGAGATGGAGAGGTCCAGAAAGGGGAGGGAGGTGTCAGAGATGGTCCAGGTAAATTTAAGGTCAGGGTGGAATGTGTTGGTGAAGTTGATGAATTGCTCAACCTCCTCGCGGGAGCACGAGGTGGCGCCAATGCAGTCATCAATGTAGCGGAGGAAGAGGTGGGGAGTGGTGCCGGTGTAATTACGGAAGATCAACTGCTCTACGTAGCCAACAAAGAGACAGGCATAGCTGGGGCCCAAATGTGTGCCCATGGCTACCCCTTTGGTCTGGAGGAAGTGGGAGGATTCAAAGGAGAAATTGTTAAGGGTGAGGACCAGTTCGGCCAAACGAATGAGAGTGTCGGTGGAGGGGTACTGTTGGGAATGTCTGGAGAGGAAAAAACGGAGGGCTTGGAGGCCCTGGTCATGGCGGATGGAGGTGTAGAGGGATTGGATATCTATGGTGAAGATGAGGCGTTGGGGGCCAGGGAAACGGAAGTCTTGGAGGAGGTGGAGGGCGTGGGTGGTGTCTCGAACGTATGTGGGGAGTTCCTGGACTAGGGGGGATAGGACAGTGTCGAGGTAGGTAGAGATGAGTTCAGTGGGGCAGGAGCATGCTGAGACAATGGGTCGGCCAGGGTGGTCAGGCTTGTGAATCTTGGGAAGGAGGTAGAACCGGGCAGTGCGAGGTTCCCGGACTATGAGGTTGGAAGCTGTGGGTGGGAGATCTCCTGAGGTGATGAGGTTCTGTATGGTCTGGGAGATGATGGTTTGGTGATGGGGGGTGGGGTCATGGTCAAGGGGGCAGTAGGAAGAGGTGTCCTCGAGTTGGCGTTTGGCTTCAGCGATGTAGAGGTCAGTGCGCCAGACTACCACTGCGCCCCCTTTGTCCGCTGGCTTGATGGTGAGGTCAGGATTGGAGCAGAGGGATTGGAGGGCTGTGCGTTGTGAGGGTGAGAGGTTGGAGTGGGGGAGGGGGGTCGACAGGTTGAGGCGGTTAATGTTGAAGGTGTTAGCTCCCTGTGTTCTTTGTCCATGATCTGATGTTTAGATTGATTCTAATCTAAAAAGTAAGATAACAGAGTTTTACATAAATTCATGCAGTTTTTGAGCTCAGAGGTCTACATGAATGTATGCAGTTTTTGAGCAAAGTGCAATGTAACTCTGCAAGTACAAATTCATCACACAAAATATATGTGTGCATGTGGGTCTTTGTCTGTCTGTATGTGTGTGTCTGTCTAGGGTGGGGGTTGTGAATGTGAGAGAGTGTGTGTGTGTGTAGTGAGTGCAGAGTGTCTTAAGTCTGTGAGGGGGTGAATGTGGGAGTGTGTGTGTCTATAAGGGTGTGTGTGGGTGTCTGTGTGCATGTCTGTGTGTACCTGTGTCCGTGTGTATGTGAGAGTGTGTGTGTGTGTAGGAATATCTGTGTGTGTGTGTGTAGTGCAATGGTGATCACCTGTAATGTTACCTGAACCCAAGGTCCCGGTTGAGGCCCTCCCTATGGGTACCAAACTTAGCTATCAGCCTTTGCTCGGCCACTTTCCTCTGCTGCCTGTCCCGAAGTCCACCTTGGAGGATGGTCACCCAAAGGTCCGAGGCTGAATGTCCTGGACCACTGAAGTGATCCCCAACTGGGAGGGAACCCTCCTGTCTGTTGATTGTTGTGCGGTGCCCATTCATCCGTTGTCGTAGCCTTTGTTTGGTTTCCCCAATGTACCATGCCTCTGGGCATCCTTGCCTGCAACGTATAAGATAGACAACATTGGCTGAGTCACATGAGTACCTGCCATGTACAAGGTGAGAGGTGTTCCCACACGTAATAGTGGTATCTGTGTCCACAATCTGACACGTCTTGCAGCGTCCACCGTGACAAGGTTATATGGAGTTGTCCTGAGAGCTGGGCAGTTTGCTTCGACAATGATCTGTTTGAGGTTTGGCGGTTGTTTAAAGGCAAGTAGTGGAGGTGTGGGGAAGGTCTTGGTGAGGTGCTCATCCTCATTGATAATGTGTTGCAGGTCACAAAGAACATGGCGTAGTTTTTCAGCCCCTGGGAAGTACTGAACAACGAAGGGTACCCTGTCAGTTGCAGCACGTGTCTGTCTCCTGAGGAGGTCATTACGGTTCCTTGCTGTGGCACGTCGGAACTGGTGGTCGATGAGTTGAGCATCGTACCCCGTTCTTGTGAGGGCATCCTTGAGTACTTCCAGGTGTCAGTCACGTTCCTCCTCATCTGAGCAGATCCAGTGTATGCGTAGGGCTTGTCCATAGGGAATGGCTGTTTTAATATGTTTTGGGTGGAAGCTGGAGAAGTGTAGCATTAGATTAGATTACATTACAGTGTGGAAACAGGCCCTTCGGCCCAACAAGTCCACACCAACCCACCGAAGCGCAACCCACTCATACCTCTACATTTACCCCTTACCTAACACTACGGGCAATTTAGCATGGCCAATTCACCTAACCTGCACATCTTTGGACTGTGGGAGGAAACCGGAGCACCCGCAGGAAACCCACGCAGACACGGGGAGAACATTGTGAGGTTGTCTGTGGGTTTGCGGTAGAATGTGGTGCTGAGGTGTCCGTCCTTGATGGAGAGGCACGTGTCTAAGAATGAGACAGACAGTCGAGAGTAGTCCATGGTGAGTTTGATGGTGGGATGAAACTTGTTGATGTCACTGTGTAGTTTTATCAGTGACTCCTCGCCATGGGTCCAGAGGAAGAAAATGTCATCAATGTACCTTGTGTACAGTGTTGGTTGGAGATCCTGCATAGAGAAGAAATCTTGTTCGAACCTGTGCATAAAAATGTTGGTGTTTTGGAGTGCAAATTTGATCCCCATGGCTGTTCCATGTGTCTGGATGAAGAATTGGTTGTCAAAGGTGAAGACGTTATGATCGAGGATAAAGCAGATGAGTTGTAGGATGGTGTTTGGAGACTGGCAGTTGTTGGTGTTGAGTACTGATTTACGCATGAAAGAAGTGAAACTATTACTGTATTCTAACAGATGAAAGGCTTAACAGACAATCAATTTTTCAATGTATAATTTCAGTTACATCACACTGCAAATTTTTACTATAAATTCTGTGTTACGATCGAGCCCTCCACAATCACCTGATGAAGGAGCGTCGCTCCGAAAGCTAGTGTGCTTTCAATTAAACTGTTGGACTATAACCTGGTGTTGTGTGATTTTTAACTTTGTACACCCCAGTCCAACACCAGCATCTCCGAATCATCATAGCAGTTGATGACAATAGCAACATGAAGAGATCTAAATAACAGCTGATGTGAATGGTAGCAAAAGAAACTTTCCAGTAGTGGCCCTAATGAATTGCTAGAAAGAAGGGCCCAATCTTTCAGAGTTAGTGGGTTATTCACATAAACATAGTAAACCAAAAAATAGTTAAATGTGATAACTGAATTATGCCACAGAACAACCTCTAAATCTGTTCTAAAATAGCATCAAGATGCAAGTGCCTATCTTTTGAATTGACACTACAATATTGCCTCTGCAATGTGAGTGTCCTACTTGTTGCAAATAAATTATATTAAGAAGAATTCCCACTGTAATGTAGTTGGTTCCTTTTGAGCTCCATTTGTCAAACAGATAGCCGATTTCCAACAGAAATTGTTATCAGGAATTCATTCACTCACTCTGTTTCTGTAACTGATACCACCCCCTATCTAAGGTGGCGGGACAGTGGACTTAACGGAATTAAAAGAGAAAATGCTAAAAATGCTCAGCAGCTCAGGCAGCATTTGTGGAAATATAAAGATTTCAGGTCAATGACTTTTTTTTGTCAGAGCTCTTACATTGTTAAATCTAATGCTGACAGGCATTAGTGTACAACTTTACATACAAACTTATGAACTACCCTTGGCTCTTGATCAGTGATTAGTAGCAATATCAACACATCTGAAATAATTTTCAAGTTTGAATTTTTGTTTTTGCAACTTTGCCTCAATTACCAATGTGACAAAGTAATCACATTACTGATCTGTTCATAGACATTTCTTTCTGAACAAGTATTCTGACAATGACCTTGAAATATCTTTAAGTACCTCCTCTTGCCAATCTGATATGGTTGATCATGATGATATTATGAATCATTTTTATTCATGATTCGAGGTGTGCTGAAAACAGGGAGCAGATGCCTGAATTGTTATCCTCAACCAGGGCCAGTGTTCAATGTTGAAGGTTAATATAAAATATGTTTTTAAAAGCTTGACCACAGCTTGAGCAAGCTATTTATTCCCAACATTTGTAGAGTTCTCAACTTACAGATGCCTTTACATTTGGCAGGTACCTTAAGTTCCAGGGGTCACGTTTATTCTGGACATTTTTGTTAAAATTATTTGGCTGCCAGACACTATTTTACAATTCCCAAAGAAGGAAAATGAGAGTTAACAGATGTGGCACAGCAATATTAGATTCCCAACAGTGTGGAAACAGGCCCTTCGGCCCAACAAGTCCACACCTGCCCTCCGAAGAATAACCCACCCAGACCCATACCCTATATTTACCTCTAACTAATGCACCGAACACTACGGGCAATTTAGCATGACCAATTCACCTGACCTGCACATCTTTGGACTGTGGGAGGAAACCAGAGCACCCGGAGGAAACCCACGCAGACACGAGGAGAATGTGCAAACTCCACATAGACAGTCACCCAAGGCTGAAATCGAACCTGGGACCCTGGTACTGTGAGGCACCAGTGCTAACTACTGAGCCACCATGCTGCACCCATATTCATGGATATCTTGATGGTATAACTGATGACATGTCTTTCATATCGGGAAGAGAGAAGACACTAGTCACATGTGATGAGAGAGGTCTTAGACATTCATGAAAGTGCTGTACTTGATTATCTATGTACAGATACAAATAAAGCGGTATTACATAAAAAAGAATTTGAAGAATTTTACTTAAGGATAAGGGAAAACCTCAGGGACAGCATTGGTGCAGAGACCCACAGCTTGAGATACCTCAGATTAGAGGGTTAATATGCAAATTATGGCATTGGTTTAAAGTATAAGTAAAAACATAGATCTTGAAATCCTCTCACTACTTTTTCCCAGTAGTCTGGTAAATTGTTCCATTTTATGTATTTATTCAATTCCTTTTTGAAAGCCACCACTCAACCTTCTGCTACCACACTTACAAGCAGTGCATTCCAGAGTATGACTACTCACTGCATTAAAAAAGAAGTTTTCATGTCATTTCTGGAAAATGTAATGACAAAACCACTTCTGACAAAACCACATTGTCTTGATGTTCAACTTAATTTTCGCCTTGACTGAAGGATCACCCAGTTTCTCCAGTGAGAAGTTAAGCCATGCATTTAAGGATGTTCTGGGTCTGATCTTGACCTTGTACTGAGTTTGCTGAACATACACAGCATGTTGAAAGAATCATTCCAGTTGACTTTGAAGATACTGGTTCAAACTATTAACTGTTATCTAAAGACACTTACTGAAGTACACGTTTACGCACATTATGTGTTAGCCCTTTTCGTGACTACAGTACATTATGTTTCATATGCACATAATGGTCATTTGGGGAATGTGTCCCGCCAGTTAGTCAACACAAGTTTGCACACAAGAAGGGGAAAAGAATTAACATAGGATGAACTTATAAACCTAAAATTCACTTCAATTTCTAATTTAATTTCACTACGAGTTTTGCCTGATAGTTAAACTATTAAGTGTTAGACTTCCATTCCCATTGGGGAGAAAGTGAGGTCTGCAGATGCTGGAGATCAGAGATGGAAATGTGTTGCTGAAAAAGCGCAGCAGGTCAGGCAGCATCTAGGGAACAGGAGAATCGACGTTTCGGGCATTAGCCCTTCTTCAGGAATGAGGGCTAATGCCCGAAACGTCGATTCTCCTGTTCCCTAGATGCTGCCTGACCTGCTGCGCTTTTCCAGCAACACATTTCCATCTTCCATTCCCATTGGCAAACCAGGCCCCTTTCTTTCTCTTCAGCACATGCATTCTGTAATATTATTTTTCCTGTAAAGTTTTTGGTAATCTCTGTTCTATAAGGTAGTCGTTCAGAAGTAGTTAATATTCATGTTACATCAGCTCCACCCATTCTACTCAAGGCACACACAATCTGTGGGAGGAAACAAAGAGTTCTGCTCCAGCTTTCAGAGGGAACAGATGTATTTGTGCCAGCCATCTGAAGTTCTAGTAATCATGATTGACTAAATACAGTTTTACTTATCACTATCATGCAACAATCCTTCATGAACTAAGAACAGTGCCTCTTCTGTAGATACTCTATTGTGATATATTCTGTGCTGCTAATTACCAGGTATGTTCAAGACAAAGTAAAGACAAAGGAGAATCGGTGACAGCAAGATACCTCAAACAAACCTGGCCTGGTATTACATTCTTGTGGAGATGGCAAGTACCACAAGATGCCAGCAGTAGTCACCTGGGAAAATACCACAGCCCGAATATGGCTCACTTATTTTTTCCCATCTGCAACATAACTTCAATAATTATTCAAAGTTTACAACTGTTCTCACAATTTCCTGCTGCTGGTAGAACTGAAGTGAAGGGAACCCTATCAAACCTGCATTTATTACTCATTCAGGTAAACCTGAGGGAGTATGACTGATTGTTAACATGTTTCAAAGTACATGCAAATTATTCTTTTGCTTACTCATTTCAGCCAAACAACTTGAAATTATAGATTTGTGCTTTCTCTATTTCTTACTTTTATTCTACAATTTAATTTGATTGTTCATTTTTATACTGGTGTACTCTCTTCATCATTGCTAATGATCGTTCTATTCTAATCTTTCTGCTTTTTTGTCATTTTTTCTCCTTGACCTCTGCCCTTTAACATCTCCCATTGTTTCTGTTTTATAAATTCTGTCATTGTTAATCCCTCCTGCTCCTTGATCTCTGCCCTTCAGCGTCACCTTCTGTCTGTCTTGGGAGTTAACTGTGTAAAACTCCATCCTGGAGAAATCATTCAAATCTTCCACTCCTGTGGAACATCACAAGCCTGTAAAAGTGTCTGTTATTATAAATCATTCTTAAAATATGCAAAGAGCTACAATCTTTATTTTAAAGGTTTCCTTCAAAAATCCTGTCAAAAACCTAGTGTCTGTTGCAAATTGTCCATTTCCCCTCCCCCACTAACTGTATAATTCATGCTGGTCATATGAATTATGAATGGGCCCATCGGCATTTTGAGGAGGAACTATTGAATTAATTGAGTCTCTCTGGCATTTCTCATTTATTTGTACTTAAGATCTGAACTAAACTGAATTAAATATCACATGTAGACTTGCATGCTTCTAAATCTGAAACTTTCAGAATATTCATCAAGTTGTCCATACTGAATTTGGTTAATATAACCAAGGCTTGAGTTCCTTATTCAGTGTTTTGGTGTTTTGCAACTGCAAATGTTCTTTTATAAACTTTCAGTTTTGAAGAAGAGTTACATTGAACTCAAAATGTTAACTCCATTTCTCTCTCCAGAGATGCTGTCAGACCTGCTAAACTTCTCCAGCATTTTCTGTTCTTATTTCAGATGTCCACCATTCATAATATTTTGCTTTTGTTGAGTACACTTATTAATGTAGAGATCACTACAAATTTTCCATTGGGAGTTTAGTAATAAGAAATTGCCAGTCGGATTGTAACATTGACCTGAAGGCAAAGAGTGAATACATTATGTATAAGTAAAACACAAAAACAAATAAAAATTACATGCACAACTTCAAGGTATGTTGTACTTTCAATGGAAAGAAGCATTTGAAGGCACTGCTCAAATATGACATCAGGTCAGAGGGGATATTTGGTCAAATGCCCAAAAGTTCAAAAAGGAGATAAGTTTTAAGGAATGTCTTGAATGAGGAGAATGAGGTCAAGAGGCAGAGAGATGTGGGGAGATATATCTAAAGGCTAGGGCCTAGTAATTCAAGGTACAACTACCAATAGTGGGGCAATCATAAATGGGAATACACTAGAGGTCAGAATTAGAGGAATGGAGATATCTTAGAGAGTTGGGGTTGGAGATTACTACATCAAGAAAGGTCAGGCCATGGATGGATTTGAAAACAATTATGAGAATTTTTAAATCAAGATATCGTGTGACCATTAACAAATCAGCAAGCACATGGGTGATGGGAGAGTGGAACTTGCTGTGAGCTAACTCACAGACAGCAAATATTCGAATGACTTCATTTAGGTAGCAGGTGCCCTGAGACAGGGTGAAGTTGAGTGATGTTCTAGTGGTGGATATAGATTGCCTTAGTAATGACACAAACATGAGGCTGAAAGTTCATCTCAGGAACAAATGCAACACCAAGATTAAGAACAATATGTCCTAATCCCAGGCTGTAACAGAGAAGGAATTAGAGACAGGAGCTGGTAAATTGAGTTTAGAGCAGGGACTAAAATTAATGGCTACAGTCTTCACATTATTAAATTAGAAGACATAAATAATATCTACTGATATAATCAAACAGCTAGCAGTATATTTAAGATTGCAGTGCTCACTTGTGGATTTTGCTGTTGTTAAGTTTCCAGAGCTTTAATTTTGTACTAAATGATTTAATTGGGTCAGTTTTTTTCTTTAATTACTGCTTTACAGCTCGCAGTCATTTGCTCCAATGCCATTCCAGGAGATTATCTGAAACAGCCCATTTCAGTTAAATGGATAAAGAATTCAGTTCAGATGCATTGTTGCACTTTGTTGATTCCTGCAGGTAAGATCAACATGTTAGGGGCCTCTGTTTGGATTTAATAAGAAAAAAATTGCACTGACAACATGTGTGTGTGAATTGCTATTGTATTAGGTCCTTACACGAGGGTGGTTATATGCGATGTGTTCAGCTGAGTCACAAACATCTTTGAATGTGTCACCCAGTTGATGAGGTTATGGTTCAAACTCAATGGCAGAATATGGTAGTTGAACAGTTTTCGTCAAGCAAAAAAATTGATTCACGACCTGATCATTTTTAATGTTATTGCATGGGGTGCATGTGTAATCAGCAAAGTCACCATTTGTCGTCCATTCAAAATTGCCCATAGGCTGTGTGATTTGCTGAACTATTTTAAACGATAGTTAAGTATAATTATTGACCTGGAGTCCCATGTAGGCCATACCAGATAAGGATAGCAAATTTCCCTTCCCAAAAGGATATTAATGAACCAGATGCATTTTTAACAACAACCAATAAAAGTTTGATAAAAACAGAAAGAACTGCAGATGCTGTAAATCAGAAATAAAAACAAAAATTGCTGGAAAAGCAGGCTTAAGAAGCTGAATGGCCTACTCCTGAACATTTACATTGAAACAATTTTGTGATTATATGGAGATGATAGTATGATTGATTGATTTTTTTGTCGTTAATTAGATGAGCATAGTTTCACGGTCATCACATCTAAGATTTCTTTCTAGTTCAGCTTTTTACTTATTTGAATTTCATCAACTGCCACAGTGAGACTATGGACTCACATTCTCAGAACATATAATCTGGCCATCTGGATTGCTAATCTGCTGACATAATCAATAAACAATCATCTTCCCAAATTAAGTTTCAGTGTGTTTTGATTCTCCTTTCAGACATTATTTGAAAGCACGAGTGAACAATTCTTGTCAAAATGTGACTCATGGAATGAGTAGTCTAAATGTTTTCTGGATACCTAGATTTAGACTATGTGAAGATTTCGGGAGTGGTGATTTACATTATTTTTAAACAACATGTTAAGGCACATAATAAAGCACTTCCAGGGCAGCTAGGTCTTTCAATCAAACCTCTTTTTTGGACCAGAGATAGGAAGATATTTTCTAATCAACTTGTACAGAAATGTTATTATACACCTCTGAAGCAGGTGGGACTTGAACCCAAGCCTCCTGGCTCAGAGGTAGTGACATTACCACTATGCGGTTTTGATTATTCAAGCTAACAAGTTAGTTAAGTAATTTGATATAATTAGACACTAATAGCAATTTATGTGAGAAATTAAATGTTTGAAGCTGACTATAGCATGTTGTTATTCCATGTGTTTGCCTAATTACAAAAAAATCAGTTAATCATACTATCATCTCCATATAATCAGAAAATTGTTCCAATGTAAATGTTCAAAGTAGGCCATTCAGCCCCTTGAGCCTGCTCTGCCATTCAATAAGATAATGGCTGAAGTGATTATAACATCAAATTAATATCCCTATCTTTCCATGACGACTTATAAATCCTTGCTTAACAGCAATCGGGAAGCATAGTAGAGGGCATTTTGGAAGTGGCTCCAATACAAATTGCATGGAGTGATGTGTTGCCCATGAAGCCTTAATCGTCCACTGTGCTTTTTGAGAAGTTCAGCTACTTTAGATTAGTATTTACTGAGCTTTCCCAATTGTCTATCCTGGCTCCCAGTCACCAGTGCTTCATGTTTAAAAATCTTCATTCTTTTATTGAAATACTTTACCGTCTCAACCTGTCTTATTTCTATAACTTCTCCTAGCCTACAATTCTCAGAGGACCCTATGTTCCTTTAACTTACTGTTAGCCATGTATTTTGAGCTCTGTATTCTGCAATAGCCCCAGTAAGGTTTTGTGAAACATCTCCCTATCTATTTCCTTACTTCATTGATCAAATCTTTAGACACTTCTTCAATTTAAGCCTTGTTTGGCTTATTTGAATTTATACTTACATGGAGTGCCTAGAAGCAATTTTAACAATGTTAAGTATGCTCTTTGAAGTGTGTGTTGTCATTCTAATGTTATCAATTCCACTATTCAACATTTTATAATGGCCTCTATATAGGTGCCCAATTCAAAAGCAAACAAGATGTTCTACAATATTAACGATTTGGAGATGCCGGTGTTGGACTGGGGTGTCCAACAGGTTATAGTCCAACAGGTTTGATTGAAGGATTTAACAAATACTTATCCGCTGATTTTTGTTTTTAAAAAATAGGGAATGCAATAGCTATCTGGAACAATTAAAAACAACCTGGGGAAAAAAACCACTTCCAATAATGACCATGGAGTCACAGAATACAATGTCACCTGGACTGCTGAGGAGATATGTAGGGATTTACAACATAGTCCTGTGGAAATAAAAATACCTTTACCACGTTGCATTTTGAAGTTGGAATTCAGGCCTCTTTATCTCTATCATCAGAGAAACCAGTCTGAGCACATCGTCCATATCCCTAAATCGACTCTTTCCCAAAATGGCAACAATTCTTGTGTAGATTATAGGATTCCTACTTGTATACTTAAAGAGTCAACAAACTGTGACAAGCGTAGTACATTTGTTTAAGAGTCATGTCACATTAAGAAGCTCAACATGCACATTCGTCAAGTATCTGGATGTTCTGATATAACCAGAGGCCATGGTCACTGTGCATTGTAACAGCCTCTGTAAAAAATGTGTCTCGGTTACTCATTCTGTCTATCTTAGCTTAGCTATAACTAAACTTACCAGAGATTGTCAAGCAAACAGAATCCACATATTTTATTTGTGTTACAAAGTACACAGCACAAACAACCAGTACAACAACCCCTCTAAAATGTATTGTAAGGCTATTACTCTCCCATTAATGTCAATTTTGAGAAATTAAGTTAAAATTGCCCCACTTTTGTCGAAAAGGCACTTTTTATGGAATTATGGAATCATAGAACAGTTACTGCAAAGGAGGAGGCCGTTTGATCTGCACAGATTGTGCCAGGTCTCAGCAGAGCCACTCAGCTAGTACCACACTCCCATCTTTTCCCCATTATGCTGCAAATATTCTCTCTTCAGATTATTGCCTAATTTTATTCTTCAAAACCTTGATTGAATCTGACTCCACCACACTCCCAAGCAGTGCTTTTCAGATCCTAACCATGTTGCAAGTATGTTTTTTTCTCATTTTGCTGTTGGTTCTTTCACCAAAACACTTTAAATCAGTATCTTCTGGTTCAGGAACATTTTCGCCCAATCTACCTTGGCCAAATCCATCATGACTTTCAAGAACTTTATCAAATATCCTCTTAATCTTGTCTGAATGAACAGCTTCAGTTTCTGCAATCTGTCCATATCACTGACCTTCTTCATCTCTGCAACCATTCTGTGCAGCTTTTCTGCATACTTTCTAATTCTTTCACGTTCTTCCTAAAGTATGGTCCTGTGAATGGGGCATCATATTACAGTTGAAGCTGAACTGATATTTTATGTAGATTTATCATAACCTTCTTGTTTTGTACTTCACACCCCTTTTCTAAAGTTTTATTAACTGCTGTCTCAGCCTGCCCTGCCATCTCCAATTGCTACATTCAGGTCCCTCTTCTCTTGCTCTCCCTTTAGAATTGTACTTGTTTAATTTTATATTGCCTCCCCTTGGTAATCCAACCAAAATTAATCAGTTTCCACTTCTCTGTATTCAATTTTATTTGGATGGTTGTCCACTCTAACAGCCTGTTTAAGTTCTCTTGACAGTTAAGACCATCATTTGCACAATTCATGTCATCTACAAGTTTTGTGGTAGCCTGCATATCCAACCTAAGTCATTAATAAGAATCAAGAAAAGCAGAGGCTTAACATCAACACCTTGGAACACAATTATGTACCTTACTTCAGTCTGAAAACTATTGTGGACCATAAGAACATAAAGGGACAGATTTCAGCCTATTGACTCTGCTCTGCCATTCTCAAACTCATTGTCCTGCTTTCTCCCTGTCATCTTTGATCAAGAACTTATCTGTTTATGTCTTATAGACACACAATGATTTGTGGGGCAATTTTAGCTTAATTTCTCAAAATTGACATCAATGGAAGAGTAATAGCCTTACAATTCATTTAGTAAACTCAAAGCCCCATGAATGATTGTCCCAATGTCACTTTTAGAGGGGTTGTAGTACTGATTGTGCTGCGTATTATGTAACACAAATGAAATACGTGGATTCTGTTTGCTTGATGATCTCTGGTACATTTAGTTATAGCAAATTATGTCTTAAAGACTCCACAACCTTGTGCAGCAATGAGTTCCATAGATTAACCACCTTCCAGCTGAAAAAAATCCTTCTCATCTCAGTTCTAAAGGATCATCCTTTCACTTTGAGGCTATGTCATTGTATCCTAGTCTCTCCCATTAGTGGAAGCATCTTCTCCATGTCCAGACTCTAACCAGGTCTCTCAGCATTCTCTAAGTTTCAATGAGATCCTAATCTCCAACGAATACAGATTGAGAGTCCTCAACTTCTCATATGTCAAACCCTTCATTCTCGGGATCATAGTTGTAAACCTCATCTGGACCCCTCCAATGCCAGCACGTCTTTCCTTCGAAATGGGGTCCAAATTTGTTCACAATATACAAGATGGGGTCTGACAAGCCTCCATCCCACCAAAAACTAACCATTTTCCCTGACTCCAGTGATTCCTAAAAGATAATTACCAATGCCTCCATAATCTCCTCAACTACTCCTTCAGAAACTTGGAGTGTAGTCCATTGGGTTCAGATGATTTATCCACTTCTCCAGTTCCTTCTCCTTAGTGATGGTCACTATACCCACCTCTGCTCTCTGACACAAAGTTAAGGTATGCTGCTGATGTCTTCCACTGTGAAGACTAACAGACAGTACCTATTCAGTTCCTCTGCCATTTCATTGTTCCCAATTACTACTGCTCCAACCTCATTTTTCAGCTTGCCTCTTTCTTACCTTTTATAAATGTAAATTAAACTCTCCCAATCTCTTGTTATACTATTTGCTCACTAACTCTCATATTTAATCATCTTTCCCCTTATTGCTTTTTTAGTTATCTTCTGCTGGTTTTTAGAGGCTTTGTAATCCTTTGGCTTCCAACTAATCTTCCCCACACCGTTTGCTTTTTCTTTTGCTTTTGTGCTGTCCCTGACTTCCCTTGTCAGTTATGACCCAAACCCTAACTCACTCCCGATTATGTCTCTTCCTCCTTAGATGAATTTCTGCTGTGACTCCAGAATTACCTCAGGAAACACCTGCCATTGCTGCTCCACCATCTTCTCTGCTATGCTTCCCTTCCAATCAACTGTGGCGAGCTCTTCCTTGACTTCTTTGTAGTCACCTTTGCTTAATTGTAATACTGTTACATCTGATTCCACCTTCTGTCTCTCAAACTGCAGGGTGAATTCTGACGTATTATAGTCACTGACTCCTATGGACTCCTTCACCTTAAGCTCCCAAATCAAGTCTGCCTCATTATACATCACCAAATCCAGAATTGCTTGTTTGTGAGTGGGCTCCATAACTAGCTGCTCCAAAAAAAATCTCATAGATATTCCACGTTCCTTTTTCACATCAACATATCCTTCTGCCTCCTGTCACTCAGCTAATTTTGTATCCATACTATTATAGTCCCTTTATTCCATCTGCTGGGCTTATACAAACATACTTTTTTGAATTCAAGTATAACATTTATGATTCTCCAGTTCTCTGGTACCACCGCTGTATCAAAGGAGCAATGAAAATGAGAGATTTTGCAATTTCCTCTCTCACTTCCCTCAGTATGTTTGAGCGCATTTCATCCAGTCCTGGTGACTTATCAACTTTAAATACAGGAAGCCTATCTGATGCCTCATCATTGCTAATTATTAGCCATCCATTATCTCAACTTTTGCAACAACTTCTACCTTTGTAAAGTCAGATACAAAGTAATCATTTAGTACTACAGCTTGGCCCATTCACCTGTGTAACTCCCTTTAATCCTTAATGTGTCCCATTCCTCCTGTGAAAACTGTTTTATTATTAACAGGCCTATAGAAGGCTTTTGGATTCTCTTTAAGTTTATCATCTGTCTCCTTTTTTTTACTTCACTCATGGGATGTGGACTTCGCTGGCTAGGCCATTATTTATAGCCCATCACTAATTATCCAGAGAACAGTTAAGAGTCAACCACATTGCTGTGAGTCTGGAGTCACATGTAGAGACCAGACCAGGTAAGGATGGCAGTTTCCTTTCCTAAAAGACATCAGTGAACCAAATGGGCTTTTCTGACAAATGATGATGGTTTCGTGGTCATTAGGAGATTCTTAATTCTAGATACTTTATTGATTTCAAACTCCACCATCTACCATGGTAGGATTTGAACCCAGGTCCCCAGAATGTTAACTGATTTTCTGGATGAATAGTTCAGTGATAATACCACAAGGTCATTGCCTTCCCAATATTTGGTTGATCAATTTGTCTTTGAACATTCTATATTCAGTCTGGTTCTCAGTTATTAATCACCTTACATCCATACCAAGCTTTCTTTATCTCTTTCATTATCGAATGAGCTCTGGATTTATTTGTCCTACCTTTCGTTCTTGTGGAAATGTACCTTGGATATACTCAAACTATGTCCTCTTTAAAGCCAGCTAATTTCCCCACTATGTTTTTTTCCCTCCCAATCTTTGATTCTAATCAGTCTGGAACAGATCCTGAGCTATCTCTGCAATGTACTAACTCCATTCTTTGCATGTCTAGCCTTCTTTCTTTGTAAGATGGAATGAAGTCAAACTTGAGGCAGTTTGATATTATGAACTCATTGCTCCTGTGAATGGTTTGCCAATAACTTTCATCCTCTTTCTTACTGAATTGATTAAAATGGAGTCCTCCAGGGATGAAAGAAAAATTCATTTGAACAGAGTTCCAGAAGTTGAAAGAAAGAAAAACTCAATAGAAAAATGAACTAACAAATTTTGGTCCTGTTTCTTCAATATTACAGGTCAGGAATTAGCCATTAGAATAATATGAGATGTGTTATCTGGAAATCATTAGGGTCCGTAAATATGGAAAGCATTCCTTTATCCCACCGTGTTTTTGAGTAGATGCCAAGACTTGGCATAAATGTCATGTATTTGTAATATTCGAAATGAGTTCCCTAACAGCAGAAAAAAAAGTACAACAGATCATCAAATTTCTGAGCCAGCATTTCGTGATGAAAGTTAAATCATTTAACTTCAATAACCTGCTTTCCAACATAATTTTGGGCGCGTGTGAGTTCATTGTCATGGAGCCAGAACAGTGTTAGACAGTTTGAACTTTCCACCAGTGTGAAGCTGCACAATGGGTGAGAGACTTGATTGTTTATATCTTCTTTAGTCTATCAGAAGTCTATTATATTGCAGCATTATCACTAGTAATTATTGATTTGATTTTGATACATTGTTAGCAGGTGGATGTTCATGTGCATATTAATCACGTGGCCAGTTTGTCTAATAAAGTGCCAGTTGACAAGAAATTCAGTGTTGCTATTAGCACTTAAAAAGTCACAGTAGAAACTGCACATAACATTTGCCAGTTCCATTAACTGTTTCCTGGCTAATGGTCCATTAAAGGGGTTGCTTGCTTAGGTAATCTTGGAGAAAGCTATAGTCAGACTAAAGTTTAGGGGTAATTTTTACAGAGGGTTCATTCCTTACCTAACCAGTCAAAACTTTGGCCAGCACCTCATTGACTTTCAATCCAGCTGCCCTATAATGGTAATAAACTGGGAGCAACCATATGGATTTGACATTGGGAATTCTGCCAGGGAAGTGATGTCCTGTCCTTGAGAGCTAATGGCCAATTTGATCCAACAGGGGTTGGAGACCACAGCAAGAGTGGGAGTTGGAGCAAGAGAAGTCATGCCTTGTAAAGGTTGGGGAGGGTGGAGCTTAAAGCACAAAGGGCAGGTGTACCTTCTTGGGAGAGGTTACCCTGATGGACACAGGTATCCTTCCTTCCAGTTTGCCCTTACCTCATGAAATGAAATTTGCCAGGATGGTCACTTTCCCCAGTTGCCACATTTTGTTAGTGATAGAGAAGGTCCTGAGGTGGCCATCAATTTTATACACTCTTTCCCTATCAGTATTTAAATTCAATTCCAACCATTTTTAACACTGTTTAATTTGAGTTGTTTGCCATTGAAGATTATGACTCCACATTTTATAACTCTCCTTACTTTTAACGAATTTAATGTACTTATATCCATCCATGTAGCAGATACTTTTGTCCTCTTGAAGGTATTTGAATTGAATTGGCTAAATAACAATGCATACATCTACAAGGTAAAGGTCATATGGGAAACAGTGTAATGGAGAAAGTATGAAGCAAAGTGGGTAAGAGACTGTTGAGTTACTATACAGTTGAAAGATTACTCTTGCAAAACTAATAGAAATTCAGCAACAAAACTAATAGAAATTCTGGTTTATTCCCCTGCCTCTATACAATGTTGACTGACAGTCTTCTGAAGCTTGATAGTTGTGGGAGCAGAATGAGGGGCATATTTCCTGTGTTTCTCAAATATGGGTTAGTCAACTCCCTGGCTTCGTTTTTCACTTTAATCTCCATAAGTCCCTCAGTATGCTTTTGTCACCAACACCACCCGATATTATTTTATTCCTAATGAATTATCAGTTCAGCCAATTTATAGGATATAATATAAAATATAGTTGACTTTCCATTACATGTCAGGTTTTACTACACGTAAGTAACAAGGACAACATGTGATTTATTTAGCTCAGCTGTGACCTGCTTCCATTGTTGGTGGCGTTTCTGCCATTCCAGCTGTTCTTGCTTTGTCTTGTGTGTCATGCCCTGCAGTGTGGATGTTACTGCCACTGGTGTTTTTCTTATTTTTCTTTCATGTAAACATAGTATTTCAGGCAGAGAGGAGGAAGTTTTTGATCTTCAGCCCTGTGCCAGCTCTTGAACTGGTCGTATCAACTATACTCTCCTTTCCCTATTGCTTTGCAGTTTCTTCTTTGCAAATCGTTCTCTGGATTCTTTTCCAATGGTGTTATTATGATGTTACTAATTTCTATGAGAGAAAATAAAATCTCATGAATTCCCACCTCAATCTTCCAGTGAATTGAAGATTTACTGTTTGTATTAAGGATTTGCCAATCATTGGAAATAAAACCTAGTTACCTCCCAATCCCTTAACTTGGAAAATTCTTTGGGTCCGGCTCCCCCTAACTTTCAAGTTTTTAGTTGGAAGCCATAGGCACACCTTAGGAGGTAAGTGGAGGCTGCAGAGATTTGAAGTCCTCCGGGCAAATACAAGGCCTCAAGGAGACCTTCTGGGAAAGAGAAGGGAGACAACGATGAGGTTTCAAGGTGAACTGTGCTGGGTGCTGCGGTTGGGTGTGAGATTAGAAGAGTCTTGGGGAAGAGATCAGAAGGTGAAGTATCAGGGAGAGGTCAGAAGGAGATTGGAAAGGCCTAATGGGGTGATCAGAAGGGCCTCATGGAGAGAGATCAGAAGTGTTGGTTGTAGATGAAAATTGAAATTTCATGGAAAAGATTAGAGAAGGGAAGATGAGGTCAGAAAGCTCAACATCCAGAAGAGATTGGAATAATCATGTTGAGAGGGGGAGATTAGAAGCATGCAGGTGGATTACAAGGAAGGAGATGGCGGCATTGGAAGGAGATCAGAACAGTCAAGGAGATATTGGAAGTGCTCGAGTGGGGAATAGCAGATGGGTCAGGCAGATTGCAAGTGATTCAGGTTTAAATCAAAGCAGCTGCAGAGAGAACTGGAAGAACCACTGTGGGAGGGAATATCAAAATGGTTATTGGCAGGGGAGAACAGAAAATTCAGGGTGAGGAGATCAGAGGGTTGAGAGGGTATTGAAAAGATCAAGGAGAAGATTGAAAGGATGTGGAAGAGGAAGATTGGAAGGATAGGGAAAGAAATGGGAAAGGCAGAGTGGGGAGAAATCAGAATGGTTGGCTGGGAGATTGAAATAGTCAGATGGCAGATCAGGAAGTTTGAGGGGGAAAATAATAGCATAAAACATAAGAACATGAGTAGATCATCCGACTCTTTGAGCCCACTCTGGCATTCAGTAAAATCATGGCCAATCTTTGACTTCAATGCCATTTTCCTGCACTGTCATTTATCCCTTGATATTTTTAATATTTAAAAAATGGTTGACCTCAGACTTTGAACATACTCAGTGATTGAGCCTTCACTGCTCTCTGGGGCAGAACATTCCAAAGATTCACTAACGTATAAGTGAAGGACTTCTACTTTATCTCAACCCTACAAGATCCATCCCTTATTCTGAGCCTGTCTCCTCTAGTTCTATATCCCCAAGCTAGGGGGAACATCCTACCTGCATCAATTCTGTCAGTCCGTGCAAGAACATTGTGTGTTTGAACAAGATCACCTCCCATTTTTCTAAACTCTAGAGAAAAAGCCCAGTCTATTTTATCTTTGTTAATATTGGATAATCCTTCAAAGCAGGAATTAATTTGGTAAAGTTTATTGTACTTTTTCAAAGACACGTATATCTTTACTTAGGCAAGGAGACAAGTAATACTCCAAATGTCCTCTCACCAAGACTTTATATAATTGCACCAAAACAAATTTACTCCTATATTCAAATTCACTTGTAATAAAGACCAACATGGCCCAGTGGTTAGCACTGCTGCCTCACAGTGACAAAGACCCAGGTTGAATTCCACCCTTGGGCAACTGTCTGCATGGAGTCTGTACATTCTCACTGTGTCTGTGTGGGTTTCCTCCTAGTGCTCTGGTTTCCTCCCACAGTCCAAAGATATACAGGTTAGGTGGATTGGCCATACTAAACTGCCTGTGGTGTGTGGGCTAGTTGGATTAGCCATGGGAAATATTGGATTTGGGTGGGATTCTTATCAAAGGGTTGTTGTGGACTTGATGGGCTGAATACCTCCAGAGGGATTCTATGAACGTACTGTTTGCCTTCATAATTTCCTGTTGTATCTGCATGTTAATTTTTTATGCTCGTGAATGATCTTGGGAGAGATCTAGAGTGTCAGTGGGGTGTCCAGTCACAGAGGCAGAGAAAACTAGAAACAGATTGGCAACTCTACTTGAAAACGTAGGAAGGAATATGGCACTGAGCCATTGTGCTTTTATAAATTATCACTGATGATAATTTACAAGTTTGAGACAGCTTGAAGCTATGTTTTGCTGTTAGGAGTGAGTCAGGAAAAAGAAACAAATGCTTTATAAGACCAAAGCTTGCTGGGTCACCTCCATCTGAAGTTTAGGAATTGAATTGATTCATCCACATTGGCATTTGGCAGTGGAAACACTATCTTTGGAAACTGGTCCACATTAGATTATGGGGAGCAGAAACAGTTGTGAGCCCACTTACATCTGAGTAAATACTATACAGATTGACATTTTTGTACTCTTCTAAAAGATACATTTGAAATGATAGTTAACCAATTTTCTGTTATCTTGCTAATTAATGTAGACAAATAGTACCCAAGCCTTCCCAGTATAAATGAATTGAAGTAGACTTTTAGCTTTGTACTATGCAACCCTTGGAAGCTTAATTTCATCAGATATTAAGTGCATGTTTCAGATCAGATTGTACAGAAGGTTTCATGCTTAGGCAGGTCAGATCTGTTGTTAAGAGGAAATGAAGTGAATAACTGCATACTTAGCCTCTGGCATTGAACAAAAATGTTAAATAGTCAGAAAAAAATTGTCTAATTTACCATCCAATCCTTACATTTGTACTGTCATAACAAAAACACAGCATATCTGGCAGACACTCACTTGTATCCTGCCTAAAGGCCAAGTAGTCATCCAGTTCAATTATGTCTGAAAGTTTATATGTTCCTAAAATGAAATAAAGATGGCAAAAATAGTGAAAGAAAATACAGAATCAAAAACTCACACACTCATACACACAGCAAATACATAGGTTTTGTTTTGCATTTTATCTAAAATTTGGAAGTTAATTGTGGTGAGAAAATATGTTATAATAGATCAGACTGTGAGCTGCAAAATATTTATTTTCCCAGCTATCCGTTCAGGATTAGAAAAGAAGGAAATTCTGAAACTAAAGGGCGTGTCATTTCTCTGAAGGAACTGGGAATCTCAGGGTTAAAAGGTTAACAAATACATTACTTTGTATCTATAACAAGAAACAAACACTAATATATTTCATCCACATGGATAAATCTCTTCAGACCTTTGGGTTTCATAAGAGTGTATCAAGACAGTCTAATTCCATTCCAAAATCAGAATTCAGTGCAGTAATTGTGATGGTATTGCGCAAGACCCCAATTCATGTTTAATGCTCATCTCTCATTATCTATTTTGAACATGTTCCTGATCTTTTCACCGCACTTTGAGCTTATTTAAGGAGGTGGAAAATAAAATTGAATACGATGTGAAATAAGTGGCTATGTCTATTCGGAATGTGAGACAGAAGGTAGCTAAAATGCAGGCAAATATTTGTGGAATCATATTTGACATGCCACTTAAATCTGGGGATCAGAAACCACAAGCTATGCATTACCTGAGTGGAGGGTGTGTATGCTGGTCAACTGTGTGTATGAGAGTATGGGAGCAATTGGGAAAGGTAAACAGGTATTACTGAAGAACCCTTTTCTCATTCTCACATTAACATCATACATGGTACCTACTGACATGACCCACAGATCATAGCCCTGATCACTTATGGACATATCAAGTCTTAATTGCAATATGGGTTTTTTAAAAGGTACATACAACCAATGGTTGCCCACAGAATTTTGTGATAAATGGAGAGTGAGAGAGACTCTTGAACATCTCACCTGATGAGCTGTCAAAGAAGCTTCAAAAAGAGAAAATTTACTATAAACTCAGTTTGTAATCTCCCAGGATTATCTCAGACTGCAAAAATGACAGCAGTCTGGGTGAAAGACATATTTGCATTTTTCTCCTTTCAAGAATAAATCTCAACAAAGGTTAAAAGTGAGATTCAAATCTACACTGTTGTATTAATTAGTAGCCTAATGTCCTGGTGTACTGTGAAAGTCACAGCTCCGGGAACTGCTGTTCAAATGCCCCTGTACTGCTGGAAAGAAAGGGATGGAAGCTCTCACTTGCTCTGAATATTGCCAGTCGGCCATTGCTAAAAGGTATCAGGACAAAAGAGTTTCAATCAATCTACAAAGCCAGCAATCTTAAAATCAATGCTTAACAACTAATGTCAATGCTATCGATAATGTCAACCTCAATGGCCACAATGTTCAATCATTTGCTTTTCATGAGCAATTCAGAGACTGATCTAACATTTTTTTTTACTTTTATGTTTCTGTACTCACCTGCAAATTCTAATCTGTGTGTGTATGTGTTGAATTATTTTTTTCCAGTGTTTTGAAACTAATACACTTATTGTTTATGTTAACTAAGGAAGACTGGCTAAATTGGTTCCTTTTAAAACATGTGCACCTTATGGGGGAAGGGTGCCCACAAGGGAAAGAATCCTTTTTAAATGAAATCTTGCTGCAATCAATCAAGGGGGTGGTGTATAACCAAGGACAGCCAGTTCATCCTCCTCACCTAAGGGCTTTTTTCAATGTGCCTTTTGGGACATTTCTTATTTTCAAACCATAAGTCTTGGTATCATTTTATTATAATATTGCTGTGAACTTAACTCTAGCTGCCACAAGTATCAATTTTATGAGCAGTTACTAAAGGGTGACAAGAACAGAATTCATTCCTATGATTCCCAGACCAAACAATTATTTGGCAGAGGCTGGGGATTCTCCAGTGAGTACCTCACCTTCTGACAACCCAAAGCCTATCTACCATCTACAAGGCACAAATCAGGTTTATGATGGAACACTGGCCACTTATCTGGTAGAGTCCTCCTCCAACAACACACAAGAAGCCTGAAGGTATCCAGGTCAAAGCAGTCCATTTGACTGGCCCTTCTTCCAGCACCTTAAGCAACAATCTACAGTGGTAGCATTTTATACCAACTTCAAGCTGCATGCCAGTAGCTCACCAACAAACCAGTAACCTCTATTACTTAGAAGGTCAAGGACAGTAAATGTTTGGGTACAACATGGATTGCAAGTCCCTCTCCAAGCCACACACCATCCTGACTTGGAACTATATTGCTTTTTATTCATTGTCACTGGGTCAAAATCCAAGGATTCATTTCCTCATAGCACTGGAGGTATTCTTAACCACTCAAGATTGACTTCAGTGGTTTGTGAAGATGACTCATCATCACCATTTCAATGGAACTTAGAAATGGGCAATAAATTCTAGCTCAGCCTGTAAGACCCACATCACATACTTTTTTTTTTAACATGTCTGGATAGTGAATAATGAATGTAAATTCCTGATGAAAAAGGATTCAAGGGCTATATGTATTGAAGCCAAGAAATTATGTAGTGCCGACCCAAATTGATAATTTATATAGAATTTCATCTCAGGTAACACAGTCCACCATCTGTCTCCTCCTTCTGTTTTGGTTTCATCTGGAAGTTTAGTTAATATGAAATGTCTCAATCCATGTTATTTAACATCAGAAATAGGAGCCTTTCCAGAGCTGATTCAAAGGTACTGCATTTATATTTCCCCATCTGCGACAACTCCATTAATTAGAGTCTATTACCTTGCATTCAGCCAATTTCTAATCCGTCTTGTAATTTCCACCTCAAAGATCTACTGCTCCTAACATTAATCATGTTGATTTTATTGACTGCTTTCTGCAAGTCGGAGTTCACTGTTGCCATTATGCAGTTGGCAATGAAATGAAAGTGCTGGATATGTAGACCAAAGTTTATTTATCTGTTTGATACAGTTGTGGCCACCATCTGGGCTGTGACGAAGCTGCTCCTTTAACAAGGTCCTTTTTTTTTCAGTGGGGTTATAAAAGACACAGACTCTGAAAAGTCTAAGTTTAAAGGTTTTAGGACCAATTTGATTATAGCTAACAGATACTGCCTCAGGCAGTTAGGTTTTTAAAAAACAGTTGTACGGTGAAAAGGGAATGGACAGTCCTCCCAGTTCAGCTTTTCTCTGGGTTGATTTGATTTTTACTAGTCTAGCTACTCACTGAAAGCAGTCAGGCAGTTTTTAAGCTAGTGGACTCAAAGAAGCAGGTGCAGGCTGGTACTCTCTCTCTGACATCTCTCCTGTAAGATCCTGTGTTTGATTTTACCTTTTGTGCCAAAGGGTGTTGATGGGGATTGTTGCAAGTATTTGGAACAGCATCATTAAGTTGGGATGATCTGTTGGGTTTTCAGATAGGTTGAGTTATTCAGTGTTCTGTTATTTTTTTGTTTGTGTTTCATTTAGTAATCTTGTTAATCAATTCTGTTTTGTTTAAAACTACGTGGTTTGACCAACTGCATCCCCCGGAATATCCATGTTACAACTCCTTAAAACAACGTGCAAAGTTAGGATCTGGGCTACTTTCTTGAAATGTTTTGAGGGGGTCTGGCCTGGTCCATAACAGTGCTGATCTCTCAGATGACTGCTAATCTAATATGGGAAGAAGAAAACACAAATTAATAGCAAGCAATGATATCCCCACGATGGCATTCGATAACTGACTAACACAGAAACTGTGGACACAGCTTTTAACTTTAAGGTAGGATTTGGAGTGAGATACAGATATATTTAGGGACTTAATGATGGATGAATGACAGTTCAGTGCTGGGGTTTTGTCAGATGTGTGGCAATTTTTGTTTCAAACTTGACCACTACAACTATAAAATAATAAAATTGAGATTCATTACAAATCATTTTTGCATTTTAATATATCCAGCTAATCTGACTCAGTAACATGGATTTGGTGTTTTTCCCACTGTTTGGGCAGCAGTTTCCTTTCCCCACCTGAGACATGGTCAGGGGAGGTTGATAAAAATGGGACAGTGAAATAAGAGATGTCCAAAGGTTTCCAATACCTTTACCAGGGCAGATAGGAACCTGGATCACCTGTCTCCTCCATGGATGAAGGCAGCCAATTTACATAGTGTAGACCTCAATGGGTGGTTTTGCAAGGTCCTAGAACCGTTCCCTGCCATGAGTAGAGTCCACCCACTCAGCAAATGCACCTCCATGTGGCCACAGAACAGCGTGAGTGCCACTTGAGGTCAGAGGATCCATTCAATGAGGATGGTGGTGCACTATTAAATGGCAACAACCACAACAGTCCCTGGTGTTTTATTTCTCCTTTCTGGTGGCCCTATTTCATCCCTCCTTTTATTTCCCTTTGTGACCAGTGAGTGGGAATGTGGATGCTTCATGCCACCCTACATACCTCAGCAGTGCCTACCTGTGATAGCGGGACTGCCAATCTTTGAGTGCTAGGTGGCCTCCAAAGCTGGGAGGCTGTCTTCCGTCTTTTGTTGGGTTACAACGTTGCCTCCAGGGAAATAACTCCATTGCCTAGCTCCTGAAAAGTGCGTACTCATTAACCTCACTAGGCTTCGCCATTGGAGTTGCAAAAACCGCTAGAAAATCTGATTTACTGAATCAAAGTTGCCAGTGTGGCTGCTCCTCAACAGTTGTTCTCTCCTGATAAACATTTGCAAATGCCAAATCTACACTTAGCTTACTCATGATTCAGCAACCAATATGATTTGTTTCCACAGAAACACAATAATCAGGTTCTGTTGTTGAAAAGCAAAACAAAATAAAATGAAGGTACAGTAAATGAGCAAAGCCATTTTAAAAAATGTGAAGAAGAAAACGAAAATTAATTACAAATGTTGATACCCTTTTAAGAGCTCCTTTGCACTGAGAAGTTACTTGCAAGGGAGATAAATGGATTACTGCACAAAGTATTTCAATACAGAGGAAATTACGTAGGTTCTGATTCGCACATGCTTCAGCCATTGTAAAGTAAACTAAACTTCTCATTCAGAATATCTATCAACAAAAGTCCAAATGGAAAATTCTCTGCATTGAAATTCCAGCAGGAATCAATCAGGTTTTCACATTACAAATTTCAAGATGCCTGCCCATCTGAATCCTGTTGCTAGGAATGATCCAACTAGCAGTGGAAAATTCACCCTCAGAAGCTGAAATGGAAGCTTCGTGGCTTGCATTTAGGAGACATTAAGTCACAAGTCTGCAGGCAAATTGTAAACACATACATTGTGTCAAACGGCCAAGGCAAGGTATGTTGTAATGCCAAAAATTTACCAACATCATTTGAATTCATTTACTCATCTTGTGTGGTGTGGCCCCAACCCAAATTCATTTGTTTTGTTTTAAAAATAACGAACATGTCACAAGTTAGAACTGCAGATTATTATCCTTTGAGGTTTAACGTTATCACCTTTCTGTTACTGAGATAGCAAAAGTAAGTTGCATTTGTGGAGCATTTACTAAAGAAAAGAATTCCCAAGGTTCCTTCATGTTATAAGAGAATGCAATGCCAACAGCTGCCAACACGTGGTTGGGTAGATTTCTGGCACTATCATCATTTTCTAGATTGGTCTACAGGGCCTACTTCATCTAAAGCAATGGAGGAAAACCACTAGGGAAGCAGCTCAGTTACAAAGACTATGAGGAGACCGAGACATAGGTCTGTCTTCCTCAAGATGTTCTGCCTTTCCCTACTTAAAATCCTTATAATGTCACAAGTTTGAATGGATCTTACCGCAGTCTTTACCATTAATCCTTTCAGAACCATTATCTTATACAAAACCTCCCTCAAGCATTTCTTCCTCATCACTAACCATTCATTTATATGATTACATTTACTACTAATCCATCTGTTCCCCAAGTCTCTAAATATACAAATTCAAGCTGTCTATGATGCCAACCATGGCCAACATGTGATCAGTTATATAATTGTCACCATCTTTGTTTTCTGACTTGGCCTAAGAGCCTACTTAGTCTAACATATCAGAGGAAAACCATTAGATATTTTAATGAGAATTAACTTAACTTAAACAAGATGCAGTTTATTGCATGATAGCACTGGGTACAAGTTATATTAATTAATTCAGACTTTATTGCTAATACTATGAGGGGATCTATATGGTGGATCTGACTTCCTTAAGATCCAATGCTGTGCTGCCTTTACATTACATAGTATATTCTTTCACTGGCAAGGAATGGATAGTAAAGAAGAGGACTGACCACAATCTTGATCAACGAGTTGGCTTTTAAGTACACTGTTAAAAGAGAGTGTGGTGGGATGTAGGATTTGGAATTTGAGAGTATGGAGGCTAGGCAACTGAAGACATCATCATAAATGAGAAAATTGGAGATGACAGAAGGTAATTTTCTTTTGTCATAGTGAGTATATAGTTTGGAAACTCAGATAAGAGTTGAGTAGAATACTGAAGTTTAAGACAGGCTGAATTAACCTGAGGAAGTGGCTCATGGCAAGATGGAATTGGTGGTAGAGGTTAGGTGAATGTGGGGAGGGGATGCAGAAGATCATGGCTTTGGAGGTAATATTTACAGGTGAATTTAATTGGCTGAAAATTAGGAGAATGTTTCCTCAGGCAGTTTTTACATTCAATAGTGCACTATCTGAAAGGGTGAAGGAAGTAACTTCAGTGGTATATTTCATAAGGAAATTAGATGCATATTTGAAGAGCAATATTTGTAAGGCTGTGAGCAAGGAGCTGGAGTATATTAATAATTGGATAAGTTTATCAAAGTGCTGACATGGACACAGCAAGTAATAGATATCCAAAACTGAACAAATATTTTTGAATACACATTCTATTGGCTAAACCGCAACATGTGACAATTTAATTTGATGCTGAAATGTTGCTGAATTCGTAAAAGGTTCTCATCACTACTGTAACTTAATAACCATTTCAGAATTTGCAACCCAGGCAGTTCACCTTCTTGGCTAATCAAACATCAATGGTTTTGGTTATCTTAATGATTTTGGGTTGAAATTGGCCCAAAGTGTCAATTATTGAGAAGCACAGTTACGTTGGCTTCAGTGTATAATATTTCCTAAGCCTGTAATGCCAGGAGGATTCCTGGAAAGGAAATGTTATCTCAAAAACATGTGAATTTCAAAAGAATCTCTGGAGACATCTGGAAACTATTAAAGTTTTCACATTCCTTCAGTATGCCACTTTCCATAATAGATTTGATCTGCCAACAAATGTGCTGCAGGAATTTCTTTTCATCACAGACCTCACATTTTGCAGTAAATATTAACCACATACTTCATTAAGTATGATTTACTTTTTCTTTTCCAAGCAGATATTGTGCAACAATTACCATTTTATTAACAAGTGTTTGTTTATAATAGTTTCTTATGGATTAACAAAGATTTCTGTAATATTGTGTCCTAAGCAGACAGTTTAACCCTATTCCATCTTTGGGTATACACTGAAGGAGAATGAGCAAAGGCATTTTTAAATAATCATTCATTCGCCATTGGGCAAATCAGTTTGAGCATTTCATTTCACAGTTTCTGCAATCACATGATCTTAAACAGTGCCAGGCTAGCTTGGAATATAAATGCACTATATTCATCGCTGTATGAGACCTGCATTGTTAAAAATGGCCTTTGCTGCACAAATCAGCTGATGGAATCCAATGAGTAAACTCAAAATTATTTTCGGCGGAATCTTCCCAGCCCTGAATAGTGTGGGTGTAGACATATCAGTTGGGAAAATATGGTGAGGTTGGGAAAATGAGATTCCTGACATCAAGAAAAAAGCTGATTCTGCAATCAATTTTTTATCAGTGAGATGATAATTTTGCTAGTGAACAGCGAGGGGCCTATTTGTGTAGCATTAATATCTAATCTCACATCATTGATTCACAGTTTCTGATTCTCCCACATGACAGTGACAAACTATATAGCAACAATTCCCAACACGAAAGTCAGGAGACGCCCCCTCGCCAATTCTTTGTCTGGGCCCACATCCTGATCAGCAGCAGCCAACACCCCAGACCAAACTTGGAGTGGGTGGAGTAAGTTTTTTTGTGTGTGTCTGAGCACAAAGGCACTATTTGTGAGCAACATGAGGCCTTTCAAGCACCAATTGGGTTAATCAGATACTTTCAGAATACGCTAAAGTCACCTACAATCAGATTTACCTGCATGCGAGATGTATGCAGTGTCCAGCTGATACAAATCCTGGTTGCAAATAATCTTGATGATCTCATTGGTCATTACAGATTGATCGTAGACATTTCTGTGAAGCAGAAGTGACCACAGGTAACTTTAAAGGTATTGCCTTTGGGCTATAATTCACAAAGAAAACCCAGGGTGCTGGAGTCTGCATGAGGGCATGTAAGTGATTTCCTCTCACCTTGAAATGCAAGTATTTCTCAACATACCCTTATGTGACATGGGAGGACAAGGTATCAGTAATTATGCAAGATTTACAATCTCTTACTCTACTTAAGTGAAATAACATGGCTTGTGCTATTTCTATTTGAATAATATAATGTCAAAGATCCATGTAGAGACATACCATGGCTCTCTTTGTTGGAGTCCTCCATATCCCATTTTGTGGGGACTATACTAAGCCATAATTTGTGAGTAGTGTGAATGCTGAGTGTTCCCATTATTAAGGAACTGTATTCTTTCTGATATTTCATACACTGGTTTGCTGAAACTGTGAGCAAAGGATCCAGGGACAACAGGTTATCATCATTCTGCGACAGCAAAGATGCAGAGAAATCAAGGAGAAACAAACATGTTTGCAAGCCCAGGACCAGCAGCAACCTCCAGCAGATACCGAACAGCCTCCACATGAAGACATCATAGCTGACAGGCCCCTCAGGATGCACAGGAGGTACATTATGCCAGAGATACTATTTCCAATAGAATTTCCTCCAGACGAGCAAGGCACGGTGCAGTCACAGGCTGAGGATGTCTCAGGTCATTGCAGGAGCAGGACCTCTCACCTGAAGGGTTGGTGGCCATCCTGTCCTGGTGGCTGTCAAGGTGTCAGTTGAGGCTGAGTTAGATACGATCAGGACCATGGTGGAGCAGACGATAGGCATCCACAAGTTCAGGTTCCAATGTCTGGATTGGTCTATAGAGACCTTGAGTACAGCCCAGACAGTGTGCCACGTTATCCTAGCACAACCGGAGCAAAGTTGGGGCTGAAAGAATGGCAGCAGTCTTCCAAGAAGGTACATGAGGACATTGAGCAGGAGGAACATCACCTTCTGCATTACAGAGCACTGCAACATCAGGCAGGACATAATTGAAATTGATTTGGATGCAGTGACAGTCAATTTGTTGCTGCTCAAAAGGCAAGTGCTTCCTTTCTGTTCAAAAGCAATGGCAGCTTTTAGAACAAAGAACATAGAAGAATACAGCGCAGTACAGGCCCTTTGGCCCTCGATGTTGGCCCTCCATATGCCTATCCAATGCCTGCTTAAATGCCCATAAAGAGGGAGAGTCCACCACTGCTACTGGCAGGGCATTCCATGAACTCACAACTCGCTGAGTAAAGAACCTACCCCTAATATCTGTCCTATACCTACCACCCCTTAATTTAAAGCTATGCCCCCTCGTAATAGCTGACTCCATACGTGGAAAAAGGTTCTCGTGGTCAACCCTATCTAAACCCCTAATCATCTTGTACACCTCGATCAAGTCACCCCTAAACCTTCTTTTCTCCAATGAAAACAACCCCAAGTGCCTCAGCCTTTCCTCATACGATCTTCCTACCATACCAGGCAACATTCTGGTAAACCTCCTCTGCACCCGTTCCAGTGCCTCCACATCCTTCCTATAGTATGGCGACCAAAACTGCACACAATACTCCAGATGCAGCCGCACCAGAGTCTTATATAACTGCAACATGATCTTAGGACTCCGGAACTCAATTCCTCTACCAATAAAAGCCAGTACGCCATATGCCTTCTTCACCGCACTATTTACCTGGGTGGCAACTTGCAAAGATCTGTGTACATGGACACCAAGATCCCTCTGCTCATCCACACTACCAAGTATCCAACCATTATCCCAGTACCCCATCTTTTTGTTACTCTTACCAAAGTGAATCACCTCACACTTAGCTACTTTGAACTCCATTTGCCACCTTTCTGCCCAGTTCTGCAGCTTTATCTATATCCCGCTGTAACCTGCCACATCCTTCCTCACTGTCAACAACTCCTCTGACTTTCGTATCATCCGCAAACTTGCTCACCCAACCTTCTAGCCCCTCCTCCAGGTCATTTATAACAATGACAAACAGCAATGGTCCCAAAACAGATCCTTGCGGAACACCGCTAGTAACGGCACTCCAAGATGAACCTTTACCATCAACTACTACCCTCTGTCTTCTTCCAGCCAGCCAATTCCTAATCCAAACCTCCAACTCACCCTCAATGCCATACCTCCGTATTTTTTGAAGTAGCCTACCATGGGGAACCTTATCAAACGCCTTACTAAAATCCATATACACCACATCTACCGCTTTCCCCTTGTTTTTCTTTACCTTGCTGTTGCTGAATGAAAGTGAATATTTTTAGTGATTTGAAGGCTTTCTAGTGTGTGATGCTCCTATATTGAACAGTAAGGTAATGTTTGACTACACTGGATGCTGAGGAAAGAGTAGCATTCCCTTAGAATGGGATCTAAGATAAGATGACGCTAGGAACAAGTAAGCTGCATTGCTTGGTTCTTAAATAGTAATGCATTTACAAGGATGGACTTATATTTGCAATGTATCACCTATGTGCCCTCAGAATCTCCTCTCACTACGTGCAGAGTGAGGGTTAACTCCTGGCTGGTAGCACATGACCTGGTGCAAGGCTCAGCTTCAAATTGCTGCTGGTGTCAGGAATTCCAGGGTGTCCAGCAGTGGTAGGTACTTACACCATTGTTGAGTTAAAAATAGTGTAAAACCTAAATGCGATCATTGAGTCATGGTGCATATGTAAGAAGGCGAGCAAAATAGTATAGCGTGCAAAGGGGTTACCAAGACGGACCCTTCATGAAACTCTACAAATTGACATTTAGACAATTTTCTTGTAAAACGTAGCCTTTCAGATCCATTGATTATCTTAAAAATCATACAACACCAGTTTATAGTCCAACAGGTTTATTTGGAAGCACTAGCTTTCAGAGCGCTGCTCCTACATCAGGTGGTTCATATCAACCTGGTGCTATGTGATTTTTAGCTTTGTACACCCCAGTCCAACACCAGCACCTCCAAATCATTGATTATGTTGCAATGGAATTTCTTTTCAGTTCTCAGCCTGTACTGAGTGCTGTTCTGGACGCATAAAATAACTCGACTTGGTAGATGGAATGCGAACTCAAAATTTACTGACAACACATAAATAGCGTTCATCAAAAACTTCAATAAAACATGGACTAGCAGGCAGAATAGATACACTCTGCAAGTTAAAGTCAACAAATCCAAAGAACTGCATTCTGGACAAAAGCAAGTAATGGAGTGTAAAGCAAGGGAAAGATGATGAATGTTTTCTATCCAGAAGACTGGAGTGTAAAGGTACAGAAGTTATGCTGCAGTAATACAAGGCCTTGTTTAGACCCCATTTAGAGTACTGTAAGCTGATCTGGGCACCACTCCTTAGAAAGGATATACTATCAATTCTTCTCTCATGCGGGGGTGGTGTTTTTGTGCAACACCGCGTTATAGAAAAACTGCACTTTAGAAACAGCGATTAAAGTGTTGGCAATGTAATTGTGTTACAGCCAACACACATGTTAAAAGTTTGCACTGTAGAAACAGCGTCCCCAATTTGTCAATTGTGTTCTAGTAAACTCGCATTGACACAAAGTGGGTTATAGCAGAACGATCTGGATTGCCTTAAAAGCAGTACATCATAGGTTTACAAAAATGACACCCGCATTTCAAGGATTAAGTTATAAAGAAAGATTATATAAATTAGCTCTGTTTCCTCTAGAATTTAGAAGGTTAACAGGTGATCTGATATTAACAGGAAAAGACAGGGTAGAGAAAGCTAAACTCATTCTATTGGTTAGAGATTATAGAACTGATATCATCGTCTGAGAATGATAGACGGACTTTTGCTAAACAAAGGTATTAAAGGATATGGGCCAAAGCACGTATCTTGAGTTAAGCTACAGATCAGCCATGATCTCGAGTGGTAGAACAGAGTCAAGGGACCAAATGGCCTACTTCTGTTCCTATGTTCTTATGTTTGAAAGGACAGAGATCGAAGAGTGGAAATATGTAACACCTTGGAAATGTGAGTGCAGGTACATAAAGTCATAGATAAAATCACTTACATTTATGTTTTTGTAAATTGGAGCATGAAGCACAACTGCAACGCAATGTTTTGACTACAATTAAAAGATTGGCTGAAGCTAGACACTCCGTAATAGAAAGGAAATTAAAGCCATAGTAAGTGCACAGCATGGATTCATCAGAACTATAGCAGTGATAAGAGACTGTAGTAGAAGAGAGGCTGGCGATACTGCAATTAACTCCACTGGATCAAGGAAGAGTAAGATGAGATTTAATAGAGATCTTAAATTTCTGAAGAGTGCACATCAGATGAATAGATAAAGACTTCCTTCTGGTTGGAAGGCAGAGATGAGGGTGGTTAGCAATTAAACCTGGTCACTGAGAATGAAGGCACTAATTAGTAGGATTTTTTGTAAACAGACTCTAGTCACAGCTTGGAATGCTTGGCCATGGTGAGTGCTTATAGCAAACACATTACATTTTTAAGAGGAAATTAGATACGTATTTAAAAGAGAGGCAGATAGAGGGCATCGGGGAATGAGTGGGATTCCAGGTTTAACCTTAGCTTGCTCCAGCAAAGAAGTATCACATTGGATTAAAGTATTTATCATAGCGTAAATAGATAAGGTCTTTTTCCCTGGGGTAGGGAAGTCCAGAACTAGAGGGCATAGGTTTAGGGTGAGAGGGGAAAGATTTAAAAGGGTCCTAATGGGGCAACTTTTTCACACAGAGGGTGGTGCGTGTATGGAATGAGCTGCCATAGAAAGTGGTGGAGGCTGGTACAATTACAACATTTAAAAGGCATCTGGATGAGTATATGAATAGGAAGGGTTCAGAGGGATATCGGCTAAGTGCTGGCAAATGGGACTAGATTAATTTATGATATCTGGTTGGCATGCACAAGTGGGACTGAAGGGTCTGTTTCCTTGCTGTACATTTCTACGACTCTACGAAACTGTGCTGAATTCCTTCCGGGTAAGGATTATTGAGTAAGGATAATTGTGGGTGAATTCACCTACAAGCTTGGATCCTGTCAAAAAAAAAGCTATTGCAAAGTTGCACCTGCACTGCAATTGTTTCAATTCAACAAATTCGGTGACAGCCATTTGCCAGTTAATGTCACAGGACAGTGCTCTGACCAATCAGAGTCAATGTGCCATTTTTTAAAATTTAAACAAAACCTGGTGGTTAACTGTCAATCAGCAATAATTGGTGCATTCTCCATGGCAATGTCTGTACTAATCAGAATCCACTTATCAACCTAGGAGCACCCTCCTGTCATCCAGTATAAATGTTGTGTATTCCTCTTGAACCCATTGCACTTGAAAATGATCCTGAATGTCAAGATGAAAGCCTTCAACAAAAAAAGTCTTCTTTTAAGCAATATAATTTAGTTTGATTGGAAGAAGGAAATTGTACGATTCAATGCAGTTAATAGATAGCCAATGGACAACCTCTGAAATCTGAAATCTGAAAGATACACTTGTTATTATATCTCAGTCGTGCATTCAGCTAAGTGATTAAAATTGTCACTGATTGCACTATGTTCATCTATTTTTGAAATTATTTTGTGTACTGCTGACTGTTCCATTTAATGACTGCTCTTTGGCAGGGAAATGGTGTTAAGTGATTTTGAAATTGGAATTTCCTTTGCAAAATCTGCAGAGTGTGTCCTTTGCCGAGGAAAAACAATCTTTAACTTTTGAGTAGCTTCCTCCAAAAAAAACCTTCTAATTGTTTTCAACTACACTGCTGGGGAAAGATTCAGATTGTAGAAGTGCTGTAGGGGGAAGGGAAAAGGGAGAAGAGGGGAAAAAGTCATTTTTCTTTTTCTTCCATATGAAAGGTCCAGGAATAATTTAATTGTTTTTGCCTCATTTGTGTTTTGTAGTGTGCTGTAAACATTTTCTGGAGAATTTTGACCATTGAACAAAACAGATACTTGCTTTTCTTCCTCAAGCTGCAGAAAGATTATTTCATAGTACATAGCCATGTGGGTTTTACAGTAAAACAACACATGCCTATCTCCCTGATGTCAGGCTTCCCATGATCCTTTTTATTGAAGAGAGGCAACAATACCTCCTGGCGACAGAAATGTTGTTAAACAAGAAGATAGCAGCATAGCTGACAGAAGATCACAATGGGGATTTGTTTCCCATTTAAAAGAGTGAAATTCTCTTCAAGTGATACAATTCTGAAAGGATTTTCTAATGTCACCCAATGTGCTAATAGTTAAGCTCAAGGTTTAACCAACCAAGAATTTGAAGCCTTCTTCAGCTTTATTATTAGCTATGGCCACACTCAGTAAGAAACTCATTACACGGTAAGAGATGATGAGTAACTGGAGTTCAATTTGGACAAGTGTGGGGTGATACATTTTGAACGGTGTAATCAGAATGCAAAGTACTGGGCTAATGGTAAGATTCTTGGGAGTGCAGATGAGCAGAGAGATCTCGGTGTTCATGTACACAGATCCCTGAAAGTTGCCACCCAGATTGACAGGGTTGTTAAGAAGATATACAGTGTTTTGGCCTTTATTAATAGAGGAATTGAGGTCTGGAACCAGGAGGTTATGCTGCAGCTGTACAAAGCTTTGGTACGACCACACTTGGAGTATTGTGTACAGTTCTGGTCACCGCATTATAAGAAGGATGTGGAAGCTTTGGAAAGGGTGCAGAGGAGATTTACTAGGATGTTGCCTGGTATGGAATGAATGTCTTACGAGGAAAGGCTGAGGGCCTTGAGGCTGTTCTCGTTAGAGAGAAGAAGGTTGAGAGGTGACTTAATAGAGACATACAAGATAATCAGTGGGTTAGATAGGGTGGACAGGGAGAGCCTTTTTCCAAGTATGGGGACGGCAAACACGGGGGAACACAACCTTAAAGTGAGGGGAGATAGGTATAAGACAGATGTCAGAGGTAGTTTCTTTACTCAGAGTAGTAAGGGTATGGAATGCTTTGCCTGCAACAGTAATAGATTCGCCAAGTTTAAGTGCATTTAAGTCGTCATTGGACAGGCAAATGGACGTACATGGAATAGTGTAGGTGGGATGGGCTTCAGATTAGTATGACAGGGCGGTGCAACATCGAGGGCCGAAGGGCCTGTACTTCGCTGTAATTTTCTATGTTCTATGTTCTAACTATCAGCGTCCTGTCTGAGTAGAGAGAAGAACTGATCATGTCTGATATCTCAAAGTTTGGCGCATGATATGTATTCCTTCTAATTTATATGAATGGGGACTAATTCAAGTGGTGGCAGAGGAATCTAAATTCAATTAATTAATAAAACTGGAAATAAGTCCTAGTCCCAGTAAAGATCATGAAACTACTGGAATGTCATAAAATCCCATTTGGTTTACTAATATTCTTCTGGGAAAGAAATCTGTCTTTACCCAGTCTGGCTGACATATAGTTGGAGCTCCACAGCAATGAAGTCAATGCCTGGCAGGCTCCTAAAATGGTCCAGCACATCACTCATTTATATCAAACCATGACTGGGAAGAAAAACATGGCAGATGAACCTACAGCAGTTGCAGTGGTTCAAGAAGTGAATCTCACTACTACCTTCTCAAGGACAATTGAGGATGAGCAATAAATGCTGGCTTTACCAGCTATGTCCACATCCTAAGAACAAATAAATAGAAATTGGCCTCACTTCAGTAAACCCAATGGAAGCAGTCTAAACTGAGTAGGATAACAAAATGAAAGAAAGGCTGTGGAATCAGAACAGACAACTGAAACATTGGAGAATGAGTTGGAGAATTCACGTAGGTGACAGATAAAATGTAATACAGCTGTGTGAAGTGCAAGGTAGAAGAGAAAAAGGTGGTAAGCGCCCATATGTCTTCAAGAGTGTGGTCATAGCTAATGATAAAGCTGAAGAAGGCTTCAAATTCTTGGTTGGTTAAGTAAGGACAATTCTGAGCAGGAATCCTCACATCCAACAATATTTTATGGATGTGTATAGTCCAAACAATATAATATAAATGATGATAATAAAACTTGAAATAATCAGAGCATGCCTTGCGTCATGTATTGTGTTCTTGTTCTGGCCACGCACATGCTGGAGGCAATGCAGAGAAGGTAGCAACGCTGGTTTGTAATGAGTTATGAGGAAGATCTGATGGCATTTGGGAGAGTAGAGGATGACAGCTGAGATTTTGACAGCCAAGATGGCGTAGTGGCTGAGTGGTCAGCAATGTTGCCTCACAGAGTAGGGACGCAGGTTCAATTCCACCCTCAGGTGATTGTGTGGAATTTGTACATTCCCCCTGTGACTGTGGATTTTCTCCTACAATTCAAAGATATGCAGGTTAGGCGGATTGGCCATGCTAAATTGCTCATAGTTTAGATCAGACTGGTGCTGGAAAAGCACAACAGATCAGGCATCAGGATGAAGGGCTTTTGCCTGAAACGTCGATTTTCCTGCTCCTCGGATGCTGCCTGACCTGCTGTGCTTTTCCAGCACCAGTCTGATCTAAACTCTGGTTTCCAGCATCTGCAGTCCTCACTTTTGCCTAAATTGCTCATAGTGTTCAGGCAAGATAAATTAGCCTGATGGGCTAATGGCATGCTTTCACAGCATAGGGATTCTATTTTGTGAAAATTTACAGATTGTAAAGGATATGGAATTAAACTTAATTAAGATCCTTTGGGGCTTGAATTGGAATTGTACTATAGACCTCTTAATAGCCAGTGGGAAATTTAAGAAACAAATTTGTAAGGAAATCTCAGTTATCTGTAAGAATAATAGGGTGGTTATGCTCAGGGATTTTAACTTTCCAAACATACACTGGAACTGCCATAGTATTAAGGTTTAGATGGAGAGGAATTTGCTCAGTGTGTACAAGAAAATTTCCTGAGTCAGTATGTAGATGTACCTACTAGAGAAGGTGCAAAACTTGACCTACTCTTGGGAAATAAGGCAGGGCAGGTGGCCGAGGGGTCATTGGGGAATCACTTTGGGGTCAATAACCATAACTCTATTAGTTTCAAAATAGTGATGGAAAAGGATAGATTAGATCCAACAGTTGAAGTTCAAAATTGGAGGAAGGCTAATTTTGATGGTATTAAGCAAGAACTTTCAAAAGCTGATTAGGCACAGATGTTTGCAGGTAAAGGGACAGCTGAAAAATGGGAAGACTTCAGAAATGAGATAACGAGAGTCCAGAGACAGTATATTCTGTTAGGGTGAAAGGAAAGGCTGGTCGGTATAGGGAATGCTGGATAACTAGAGAAATTGAGGGTTTGGTTAAGAAAAGGAAGGAAACATATTGTCAGGTATAGACAGGAGAAATCGATTGAATCCTTAGAGGAGTATAAAGACAGTTGGAATATACTTAAGAGGGAAATCAGGAGGGCAAAAAGGGAACATGAGATAGCTTTGGCAAATAGGATTAAGGATAATCCAAAGGGTTTTTACAAGTACATTAAGGACAAAGGGCAACCAGGGAGAGAAGAGAGCCCCTCAAAGATCATCAAGGCGGAGCCACAGGAGATAGGGAAGATACTAAACGAGTACTTTGCGTCAGTGTTTACTGTGGAAAAGGACATGGAAGATTTAGAATGTGGGGAAATAGATGGTGACATCTTGAAAAATGTCGATATTACAGAAGAGGAAGTGCTGGATGTTTTGAAACGCATAAAGGCGGATAAAGGCTGATCAGGTCTACCCTAGAACTCTGTGGGAATCTAGGGAAGTGATTGCTGGGCCCCTTGCTGAGATATTTGTATCATCGATAGTCACAGGTGAGGTGACGGAAGACTGGAGGTTGGCTAACGTGTTGCCACTGTTTAAGAAGGGTAAGGACAAGCCAGAGAACTATAGACTAGTGAGCCTGACATCGGTGGTGGGCAAGTTGTTGGAGGGAATCCTGGGGAATAGGATTTACATGTATTTGGAAAGGCAAGGACTGATTAGGGATAGTCAACATGGCTTTATGCATGGGAAATCATGTCTCACAAACTTGTTTGAGTTTTTGGAAAAAGAAACAAGATTGATAAGGGCAGAGTGATGGACATAATCTATATGGACTTCAGTAAGGTGTTCAACAAGGTTCCCATAAGAGATTGGTTAGCAAGGTTAGATCTCATGCCTGATCTGCTGCGCTTTTCCAGCAACACATTTTTAAGCTCTGATCTCCAGCATCTGCAGTCCTCACTTTCTCCTAGATCTCATAGAATACAGGGAGAACTAGCCATTTGGATACAGAACTGGCTCAAAGGTAGAAGACAGAGGGTGGTGGTGGACGGTTGGTTTTCACACTGGAGGAGTGGAGTGACCAGTGACCACTGGAGTGGTCAGTGAGTGCCACAAGGATCGGTGCTGGGTCCTCTACGTTTTGTCATTTACATAAATGATTTGGATGCGAGCATTAGAGGTATAGTTAGTAAGTTTGCAAATGACACCAAAATTGGAGGTGTAGTGGACAGCGAAGAGGGTTACCTCAGATTACAATGGGATCTTGATTAGATGGGCCAGTGAGCTAAGTGCCAGACAGAGTTTAATTTAGATAAATGCTAGTTGCCTCATTTTGGAAAAGCAAATTTTAGCAGGGTTTATACACTTAATAGTCAGGTCCTAGTTAGTGTGGCTGAACAAAGAGACCTTGGAGTGTAGGTTCATAGCTCCTTGAAAGTGGAGCCGCAGATAGATAGGATAGTGAAGAAGGCATTTGGTATGCTTTCCTTTATTGGTCAGAGTAGTGAGTACAGAAGTTAGGAAGTCATGTTGCAGCTGTACAGGACATTAGTTAGGCCACTTTTGGAATGTTGTGTGCAATTCTGGTCTCCCTTCTATTGGAAGGATGTTGTGAAACTTGAAAGGGTTTAGAAAAGATTTACAAGGATGTTGCCAGTATTGAAGGGTTTGAGCTATGGGAGCGGCTGAATATGCTGGGGCTGTTTTATCTGGAGTGTCGGAGGCTGAGGGGAGACCTCATAGAGATTTATAAAATTATGAGGTGCATGGATAGTATAAATAGACAAAGTTTCTTCCTTGGGGTGGGGGAGTCCAGAACTAGAAGGAATAGGTTTAGGGTGAGAGGGACATAAGGGGCAACTTTTTCATGCAGCGGGTGGTGCGTGTATGGAATGAACTGACAGAGGAAGTGGTGGAGGCTGGTACAGTTGCAACATTTAAAAGGCATCTGGATGGGCATATGAATAGGAAGGGTTTAGAGGGATATCAGCCATGTGCTGGCATTTGGGGCTAGATTAGGTTGGGATATCGACTCGGCATGGATGAGTTGGACCGATGGGTCTGTTTCCGTTTCTGACGCTATGGCAGATGCAGGGAGGTCATTTCCCACTGTGAGAGAATCTACAACTGAAGAACATGATCTCAGAGCAAGATGTCACCCATTTAATATCGAGTTGAGGAGGATTGCTTTTCTCTCAGAGTGCTGAACCTGTGGAATTCTTAACCACAGAGCCCTGTTGAGGCTGGGTTGTTAAGTATATTCAAGGCTGAGTTAAACAGACACATAATCACTAAGGGAATCAAGAGTTATGGGAAAAAGGCAGGGAAGAGATGTTCAGAATTATCAGATCAGCCATGATATTAGTGAAGGGTGATGCAGGCTTGATAGGCCAATGGCATACCTATAGTCTTATGGTCTTCAGGAGAAGATGGATTCAAATGAGGGAAGGATACTTCAAGGAAAGATATTGAAAAATTCATCTTCACAAGAAGCTGCAGCTACACTGACTGTGAATCACACAGGGGATGATGTAAAGTGAGCAAATATTTACAAATATTATATTCCATTCACAGTGAAAGTTCCACCTGGACCGCCTGTGGGCCTGAAGAAAGTTTTCTTTGTCCTTACCCTCCCATTAGGTCGAGGTGCAGTCCTGGGGATCCACAAGAAGCTGCGGGAGAGAGAGCCTGCCCTTTAGCAGAGTAGTTTAGCTTGGAGTTTTGGGTGGATGGCCCAAGGGGCACTTATGTCTTGACAGCTCAGATATGCTGTGTGTGTCTTTGCCAGATGGAGGTTCATCGTCCTCAGCTTGAACTTTCTCAGAGTTAAGGGTCGCAAGCAGGATGGAGGTGGAGGAGCCAGGCACTTCTGGAGTGTCTTGTGTAGAGCCTACTGGGGATCATCTATCTTGTAGCTGGGTACTTACAGGGTGCCATCCTTGGAGTGCAGCTCTGCATGTATCACCAACTGGCAGTGAGTGTGCTGGAGCTGGTGCTTCCATCCATGGTAATAGCCAAATGCACACATGGCAGAGCCAGCATGCTAGAGATGACATTCGTGAACTACTTCAACCTTCCATCCAGTTTGCCAAGTGACTCTGATAAACGTGTCTACTGCTCTTGCATCTCTTTGACCACTTCAACTACATTATTAACAGCCGTGGATTTGTCCCTTACCTGGGGCCAAACAGGCGCCTGATCGGCAGCAGTTCTCTCTGAGCCGAAAAATGTGGTGCTGGAAAAGTGCAGCAGGTCAGGCAGCATCTGAGGAGCAGGAGAATCGATGTTTCAGGCATAAGCCCTTCATCAGGAATGTGGGGGTGTCCCAAGAGGGCTAAGAGAATATAAGGGGTTGGGGTGGAGGTGGGGCTGGGGGGAAGGTAGCTGGGAAGGCAATAAGTGAACGCAGACAGGGTTTAATTGTGATAAGTCAGTGGGGAGGGGAGAGGAGATAGGTGGAAAGTAAGATGGACAGGTCAAGAAGGTGGTGCCAAGTTGGAGGGTTTGATCTGGGATGAGGTGGAGGGAGGTGAGATTTGGAAATGAGTGAAGTTGATGTTCATGCTGTGTGGTTGAAGGGTCCCAAGGCAGAAGGTGAGGCTTTCTTCCTTCAGATGTCAGGTGGCTTGGGTTTAGTGGTGGAGGAGGCCCAGGACATGCATGTCCTTGGGGGATTGGGAGGGGGAGTTGAAGTGGTCAGCCACAGGGCAGTGGGTTGTTTAGTGCGTGTGTCCCAGAGATGTTCCCTGAAATGTTCCACAAGTTGGCGTGCTGTCTTCCCAGTGTAGAGGAGATCACACTGAGAGCAGTAAATAAGGTGTTTGGCTGTGCAGGAAAATCTCTAACGGAAATGGAAGGATCCTTTTTGGCCTTGGATGGAGATGAGGGGGGAGCGGGGTGTGGGTGCAGGTTTTATACCTCTTGCAGTGGCAAGGGACGGTGCTGGGAGTAGAAGGTGGGTTGATGGGGGTCATGGACCTAACAAGGGAGTCACATAGGGAATGGTCTCTGTGGAATGCTGAAAGGGGTGTGGACAGAAATATATCTCGGGTGATGGGGTCTGATTGTAGGTGATGAAGTGGCAGAGGATGATGCATTGCATCTGGAGATTGGTGGGGTGGAAAGTGAGGACCGGGGGTCCTGTCCTTGTTGCGGTTGGAGGGGTGGGGTTCAAGAGCAGAGGTGCAGAAGAGCATTGTTGCTCACATGGGAGGGAAATTGCGGTCCTTGAAATAGGAGGTGATCTGGCATGTCCTGGGGTGGAATTGCTCCTCCTGGGAGCAGATACAATGGAGGTGGAAGAATTGGGAGTAATGGATCATATTTTTACAGGGGTGGGGGGAGATGGAATGAGGTGTAGTCAAGGTAGCTGCGGGAGTTGATGGGTTTGAAATAGATGTCCATGTTGAATTGGTCACTGGAGGTGGAAATGGAGAGCTCCAGGAAGGGGAGGGAGGTGTCCAAGATGGTCCAAGTGGACTTGAGGTCAGGATGAAATGTGTTCATGAAGTTGATGAACTATTCAACCTGCTTGTAGGGGCATGAGGTGACAGCAATACCATCATAATGTAACAGAGGAAAAGGTGAGGAGTGTTGCTGGTGTCACTGCACAAGGTGGACTGTTCCACATTTTCTACAAAGAGGCCAGGCATAGCTGGGGCCCATGGCTCCCCTTTGATCTGAAGGAAGTGGGAGGATTTGAAGGAGATGTTGTTGAGGGTAAGGACCAGTTCCGCCAATTGAATGAATGTATTGGTGGATGGATACTGGTTGGGTCGGTGGGACAGGAAGAAATGGAGTATTTGGAGGCTAAATTGAGATGGTCTGAATGATTGTCCACTAGTTTCCAAATCTCCCCTCCCCCCACCTCATCCCAGGTCCAACCCTCCAACTTGGCACTGCCCCCTTGACCTGTCTTACTTATTCATCTGCCTTCTCACCTATCTGCCTCACCCTCCCCACTGACCTGTCACTATTACACCCCCCCCCCCCACATGCATCCATCTATTGCCTTCCCAGCTACCTTCCCCCCAGCCCCACCTCCCCCATCCCATCATTTATCTCTTAGCCCCCTTCCCCCTCCACATTTCTGATGAAGGGCTCTTGCCTGAAACATCAATACAGATGCTGCCTGACCTGCGGTGCTTTTCCAGTGCCACACTTTTTGACTCTGACTCTCCAGCATCTGCAGTCCTCACTTTCTCCTCGTAGTCCTCTGAGTGCCAGGCGACCCGCAGCGTTTCTTCCTCTGCCAACTGTAGAACATGCCAATGACATGTTCACTAGACTCTGCTCCTGACCCTAATCTAGCTACTGTAGCATCTCAGAAGGTGTCAGTATCTGAGTTGGTAGACGGTACAAGTTGCAGCCTTTGCTGGTGCTTCCTCTCAGGATTCTGTGGCTTCTCGATTTGAATTAGAGAAGGTGGTGACTGGAGGGGTTGGTCACTTCCCAGTAGAAGCTGTGCAAATGGCCGCTTGTGTCTGTAGGCATCAAGATAGGGAATGAGTGGGAAACTCGGAGAAGAGGCTTGGGGTTGTGAAAAACACATTCACTGTGGTAGTCATAGGAGAGCAGCAGAGCATTTCACAATGATTGTTATTTGGTTGCCAAGACTGTGGCATCGCCAAACGAATGCTCATGGTCCTCTCCCTCTAGGGAAGGATTCTCTCCATGTTGGGGTGAGCAGAACAATGACGAATACCTCGCTATCTGTGGTAGGTGAGCGCCAATGAGGGAAGATGCTGCATACAATATTAGGCATGGTAAACAATGAGCCTTGGTGGGAGGTGGGTAAAGTAATGATGCTAGAGTGTAAAGTAGCAAACAAAGTGTGAGGTGTTGCATTTTGGTAAGGCAAATCAGGGCAGGATTTGTACAGTTAATGGTAGAGCCCTGGGGATTGTTGCTAAACAAACAGATCTAGGAGTGCAGGTGCATAGTTTCTTGAAAGTGGAGTTGCAGGTAGACAGGGCGGTTAGGAAGGTGTTTGGTTTGGTTGTCTTCATTTGCCAGTGTGTTGAGAGTAGTTTTGCGGCTGTATAGGACATTGGTGAGGCCACTTTTAGAATAGTGAGTTCAATTCTGGTCTCCCTGCTGTAGAAAAAATGTTGTGAAACTTGAAAGGGTTTCGAAAAAAAAATACAAGTGTTGCCAGGATTGGAGTGTTTAAAGTAGAGGTAGAGGCTGGATAGTGTGGGGCTTTTATGCCTGGAGCTTCGAAAGTTGAGGGGTGACCTTATGGAGATTTATAAAATGATGAGTGTCAGGCATAGAATGAATCGCCAAGATCTTTTCCCTTGAGTAGGGGAGTACTAAGCTAGAGGGTATAGGTTTAAGGTGAGAGGGGAAAGATTTCAACAGGACCTGAGTGTCACCTTTTTCACACAGAGGGTGGTACATGTATGGAATGAACTGCCAGAGGAAGTGGTGGAGACTGGTATAATTACAACATTTAAAAGGCATCTGGACGATATATGAATAGGAAGGGTTTAGAGGGATATGGACCAAATGCTGGCAAATGGGACTAGATCAGTTTGGGACATTTGATCAGTGTGGACGAGTTGGACCAATAAGTGTGGTTCCGTACTGTACATCTCTATGACTCTATACAAGGTGGTGGCACTTATCCTTGTGAACCACAAAAGATCATTCATTTTATTCCTGCACTGCGGAGTGTTCCTCTAGACCTTGGACCAGTGAAGCAACTTCACACCAGTTCGGCATGATCCTGACGAAAGAGGACAACACCTCTGGTCACCACCCCATCTCCCAGCACCTCCTGGTTCCTATTAACAAAGTAGCAGGCCAACTCATGTTTATCAGTCATCTCCTACCAATTCATCACACAACACAGCCTTCGATTTCAATTCCTGTTTTGCAATGTTTGACCAGCTGCTTTAAGTCTTTAAATATGGCACTTCTAGCAGGAAGCCCTGAAGGTCCCGGCAGGCATGAGTACTTTTGCAACTGACGAGTGTAAAATAGCTGAGAATGACTCCCTGAGGGTGTATGAGATGAGCTCACAGACAGAAATTCTAAGAAACTCATCGAAATTGACATAGTCAAACTTTATGAAGATTCAGCTCAATGTATTTGCTAAGTGATGAGTTTCCTGAATTAAAATGCTGATGCCATAACTTCTCTTCCAAATGTGTGTTAAAATTGAACCCAGCAGCCACATGTATGGTATCAGAATGCCATTGTATCTGGGAAATATTGTATAATGCAGATAGCACCTAAAAGGAATACTTGACATCATAAAAGGAACTCTGCCCTTTAGGAAAAAGGACTGTTCTAGGGAGCAGCTGAACAATCTCCAGTGTATCTTAGGTATAACGCAAAACCTGTGTATGGGAAAAGGTGTGCAAGTTAGGGGGAGGTGGGGAAGTGGTCCAGGGTGGGAGGGCTTGGTCAGGCTGGCATGGTGGTTGTGGGAAAACTAAAATTTAGATCAAACAGAAATGAAATACTGATCCAGTCACCAGGAAGAGAGAGGTGATGAAAAGAGAAATGAAAGAAAATTCACACTACCACATCAGAAGGAGAGAATTGATTCCAAGAAAATCAAATGTGCCACTTCAATAAAACAAGCAAAACCTCTCCGTGAACCTGGTGGTGGAACTGAGAGAGAGTTCAGAACATCTTTTATGTGGCTGCACTATATATGCTTTGGCAGTCCTTAACCATTGATTTAGCTGAAGAAATAATTGTCTGATTCTGTGTACAACAAGATGAGGAATGAAAATAGGAATACAAAATCAAAATTTCAAGACTGTTAGGTATTATATGGGAAATGTTATTTTTAATACATACCATGTCTCATCTGTATTTTTGTGACTGAATGAAAGGATTTAAGCAATGTAATCATTTACATTCTTACCTCCCTACATTCTCACTTGTGCACATGTAAATAAATAAAACACAAAAATACAAGGTCAAAAAAACCCATATATAGAGAAGAGCTCAATCTGGAAACACTCCAGTATAGCCTCTTTAAAGGTTGCAATGACTGTTGCAGAAAAGTGGCAGAGAAAAAAAAAATTTTTTGAAGACGGAGCATTTAGTGATGATTACCAAATGAAATGATAATTCATTCAGGGCCATTCTTGACAACTGGGGCCTTTGAATGCAATGAGACAAGACTACGAATCACTAGTCCGAAGTGGTAAGAGCGCACCTTATCTTTGGCTAGTAAAGGCTTAGTCCACCATGAATTTTCTCAGTGCTTTCTGTTTGCAAAGTTCTTAAACATCCATTAACCTCAATTTGGCAGTTGATTATTGTTCCAATGAACGAGAAAGTGCTAGCTACCCTTCAGAGTGACATCACAGTTATGAAAATGGTGAATGCAATCTCTTTTATCCCTACAAGTAAGTCATGGGACTGAAGCAACAAGTACCTCAATTTGGTTGCCAATATCCAGCGAATTTCGTCAATTTGTGTTCATTTCAAGACGTCATACAATACTTTGCAAAGGTGCAGGATTAATAAAAAGAATAAATTGGAGAATGGAAATCAAGCCATGGAGAGAGGTTAGGAGGGTAACCAAGCATTTTGGCAAAAACATGAACTTTGAAATCCCTAAAGGTGAAAAGGAAATGGGGTAGAACTTGGGTAGGAGTTCCTGTGGCTGCCAAAACCACAGAGTCATTCATGTTTTTGTGTGCAAAGAAGATATTATGGTGAGAGGCATGATAGTGGAATTTATAAAATGTGACTTAATTCTCTCCATTCACTTACGCATCAACATTATCAGCATTTTCAGAAAATACTGCCAAGCCTTTTCAATGTTGGTAATCGCAGGTGATGAGCACTACAATGTAACTTAACAAGTCCCATCAATAAAATTCTTAAGGTGACTGTAGGTTGGCAGAGGCAAAGAAAACCTTCATTCTTCATATTGTTAGCTGAAACAGTTTAGTTCTACCAGCACTTGCCAGAATCCATTTGGAAATGTTACCTGTGTAGTGGTAATGGATTAGGTAATATCCCACTGCGCAGATTATCATAAGTTGCAGTGTCCAACTATATGATAGACATTGATCTTAATGCCACACTTTCAGAAGGGACTTAGGCTGCAGGTTCCACAATGCTCACTGACTGAGGAATAAAGTGCTTTGTGTTTGCACACAGAAGTAATGTTCTGCCTTTGGCAAAAGTTTAAGTTGAGTGTTGGGAAAATGCCGATGGGACAATCAGCCCTTTTCTGTCAATTACAGAAGTTCTAGGTATTGCTTGGGAACTTTGAAGGTAAGAAATCTCAGAGGAGAATTAACAGAAGTTACTAAAATTAGTTGCAGTCGGGTAAAAAAAAAATTCTCTCATTGGACAGTCAATGGAGAAGGGTCAGCAATTTAAAATAATCACCTGGAGGGTGAAAAGGGAGGTTAGAATACATGCCTTTACACAAGAATCTGTGACAGGGCAAAGATCATTCTCAAGAGAGTGATCATTCAGTTGGAAATAAGTCTGACCAATGTGGTATGTAATTGGGTCATTTGTCCCTGTCAGGACCCTTTTATGAGCTGTTGAGCTGACTTTTTAAATTTGTGCAGCTGCACAACATCCCAAAGAAATTTATTTAGTCCAAATACTGTTGGGCCAAATTTTAATATATGCTGGGAGATTATCTAAAATTAAGATCTAAATTCATTCCAATAGACACGGGAAAGGCTGACCTAGGAGCCGCTGAGAAAATTTGGAGGAGAGGTGGTAAAAAGCAGGAACAGATCAAAAATGTAAAACTTAGCAGTGGCACAGAATTCAAAGAATGGATAGCTGGGAGGAAGAAATGTGGCAAGAAAATAAAGATACAGAATGGAAACAATGAAGGAAACATTTTAAAAAGACAAGAATCAGTTGTAACAATGATGGGGAAAAAAATGCTTGAAAGAGGGGCACGTTATAAATAACATTCCTCATCAAGGAAAGAAATGGTCCAATTTGTAAATCTGTTAAGAGTTTTAAAATTGAACACAGTAACCAAGTGATTGGAGCAAAATAGATTATGTATTTTTACAACATCTCAGACTCCTTGAATGCTAAGTCCAGAGTAAAAGTCAATACTATATTTAGGACTGCCTCTTTCCTCTGACAGTTATTCCCTGGGCTAGTTCAGAAAGCAGCTAAGATCATTTAAATGCAAATTGAATTGTCTGATGGCATGGTTACCTCGTTTCTCAGTTCTTATGATGATCACACAGCAGAACAATTGTATCGTTGCATCTCCCGCAATGCTTTGCTGTGATTCTAAAACAACGAAATCTACTTAAAGCCGCTGATGATGGCAATTTTTCATTTTCAGATGAACAGTCTGGCTAATCAGTAATAACAAAAAATTATGGCTTTCATTTATATAGCATTTTGAGGAAGTATGACATCCTGCCAGACTCGACTGACGTGTTAACAGAATTCAAGAGCTACACAAGAATGTTTGAAACATTTTAAAATAAAGATAACACATGGATTAAACAGCAAAACTAATCAAGACTATTTACTTCCTCCTTTTACTTGCATAGAGATTGATTTTCTAACCTTCAGTCAAAAAAAATCATTGAATAACATCCAACTAAACAGCAGGACTTGCATAAGGTTATAATTTCATTTAATCAAAACTACGTGCATGCAAAATCAAGACAAATCTCTTGCATATTCAGAATTGGATTTATGAAAGAATAATAATAAAACTATTTGACGCGAAGTTCTTAAGCTAACATTAAACTAATCAAATCACCCAGGAACTTCTAAATACGGTCTGTTCCAACAATTATATTCTCTGTTTTGTGACTGTTGCACACAATTTTTTAAAAAAGGTGTGAAGTCAAAAGTTAAAGCCAGAGTAGAAAAGATTGGCTAAATTCTCTGTCACTCATTCATGGAGGTTGCACTGTGGTATATGATTGGCTTTGACTTCACACAAATAACATGTATTAAGTAACTAACTTCCATTCATTTTTCTGGAGAAATTTCCTTCTTTTATTGGGAAGATCTGCTGTAGTTTTTGTCATGAATTCTATTTGTTGAAGTTCATTAAGATTTTATTTTTTCCTTGCAATTCTCACTTAACCGCAAATTCACCAACTAGTGTAGCATTATCAATACCTGTCCCATTAATAAATGCAATTTTTAATTGAACAAACAAGTCTAAGAAGTGGGAGCATTATAAATTGTCCACACAGTTGCCCATGCCCAACTGGTGATGCATTGTTTAGAATTTGAATCTGCCTCTCCAAGTTATAATTTCCATTAGGCAGAGAATGATTAATTTTCACTGCAATATTGATGCTTATTGTACCGATGCACCAAACTTGTGCAGCATGATTCTGAGTAATGTCTAGAGGTTTTAACTTCATATCCTCAAATATCCAACTATGACATTGTCCAGTCCCCCAGCCAATGTATTTCTATAACAACAGGTCTGACCTTTGTGGGCGGCACGGTGGCACAGTGGTTAGCACTGCTGCCTCACAGCGCTTGAGACCCGGGTTCAATTCCCGCCTCAGGCGACTGACTGTGTGGAGTTTGCACGTTCTCCCCGTGTCTGCGTGGGTTTCCTCCGGGTGCTCCGGTTTCCTCCCACAGTCCAAAAGATGTGCAGGGTCAGGTGAATTGGCCATGCTAAATTGCCCGTAGTGTTAGGTAAGGGGTAAATGTAGGGGTATGGGTGGGTTTCGCTTCGGCGGGTCGGTGTGGACTTGTTGGGCCGAAGGGCCTGTTTCCACACTGTAATGTAATCTAATCTAATCTTTCATTTGAATGCCATATCCCCTCCCATACATATAATTGTGTGTTTTAGAGCACAGAAATGGCATAACAACAATGTCACTGGACTGGTAATCCAGAACCTCAGTCTCATGCCCTGGGACAGAGGTTCAAATCCCACTATGACAGATAGCGAAATTTGGATTTGAGTAATAAATCTGGAATTAAAAACTTACTCTAATGGAGACTGTTTAACCATTGTCATAAAAGTTCTGATGGTTCATTTAAGGAAGAAATTTTGTTATCTTCATTAAAGATAACATCTGTCCTATTGTTTGGTATTACTGAATAGTTAAATGGGACAAACTTCAAATAGAGTTAGCCACTCAAAATTGAATGCCCATAAGGAACTTATGGGCCTTCAGCAGCAGCAGAATTGTAGTCAACCACAATCTGTAACCTCATGGCCCAGTATATCCCTCACTCTGCCATTGCCATCAAGCCTGGAGATCAATCCTGATTCAATGAAGAGTGCATGAGGGTATGCCAAGACCAGCAAAAGGAATGCCTAATAATGAGATTTCAAACTGGTGAAGCTACAAATAGGAATACACATGAGTCATTTAGCATAGACAATATATAATAAATAGGGTTAAGAGATGCTCATAACCGAAAGATCAGATCTAAACTCTTCTGTGCTATAACACCGAGACAGATAATTAATGAACGCACTGGAGGAGGAGGCAGAGACTCCACAAATATCCCCACTCTCAATAATGGGTTGGCCCAGTACATCAGTGCAAAAGATAAGGCTGAAGTATTTGCAACAATCTCCAGCCAGAAGTACCACATGGATAGTCCATCTCAGCCTCCTCTCGAGGTCTCCAGCACTACAGATACCAGTCTTCAGCCAATTCAATTCAGTCAATGTGATATTGAGAAATGGTTGAAGACACAGGACACTTTAAAGGCTATGACCCCTGATAGTTTTCCAGCAAAAGCACTAATGGCTGGTGCTCTAGAACTAACCACTCAATCAAAGAAGGTGGTTCAATTACAAGATTGGCATCCAGCAGCAAATGGAAAATTGCCAAAGTATGATCTGTCTATAAAAGTCACAATGAATCCAACCTAGATAATTACAGTTCCATCGTCTACTGTCAAACATCAGCAAAGTTTTAGAAGCAGTCATCAGCAGTTAATGCTCAACAATAACCTGCTCACTGACATACAGTTTGGTTCTGCTAGGACCACTGAGTTCCTGATCTCATTACAGCCTTGGTTGAAGCAGAAATAAAAGAGCTGAATTCTAGAGGTGAGGTGAGAGTGACTCAGCATTTCACTGAGTATGGCATCAAGGGGCCTCAGCAAAATTGGAATGAATGGCTATCAGGAGAAAACTCTCCAAAGGATGGAGTCATACAAAACACAATGGAAGATGGTTGTTATTATTGGAGGTCAGCTCCAGGAAATCTCTACAGATGTTCTTCAGGGAGTGTCCTAGGCCCAACCATCTTTAACTCTTCATCAATGAAGCTCCCTCCATCATAAGATCAGAAATAGGAATATTCACTGAGAATTGGATGATATTTAGCACCATTTGTGACACCTCAGATAGTGAAGCAACTTATTCATGCTCATATGCAACAAGATCTGTTCCACATCCAGGCTCAAAATGGCAAGTGACAAGTAACATTTGCATCACATAATTACCAGACAATGACTATTTAAAGCAAGATTCTATGTAACTGTGATTCTTTGATGTCCAATGGCCAAATCACTGCTCACTTCCTGCTGTTAACATTCCAGGAGGCTACCATTAACCAGAAAGTGAACTGGATTAGCTATATAAATACTGTGACACCAAGAACAAGTCAGAAACTGAGAATTTGAGTGCTGTTGTACCCATCCATGCAAATGGGGGCTATTTGCAGCAGGTCACTCACTTCCTGTCTCTCCGTCACTTGTTCATTACAAGACACAAGCCAGAAATGTGATGGAATAGTCCTCATTTGCCTGGATGGGTGCAACTCCAAAAGCACTCAAGAAGCTCAGGACAAAGCTTGAACTGGAATCCTCTCCACCACATTCCATGTTCACTCCTTTCACCACTGACATATAGTATGTCTCAGCTCTAAGATGCATTGCAGTGACTCAGCAAGTCTCCTCTGACTGCACCTTCAAAACTCTCGTAAACTACCACCTAGAAGGACAAGGGCAGTGGTGCAATGGGATCCCCGCCATGCGTAAGTTCCTTTCTAATCTTAATTTGGAACTTTATTGCCATTCCTTCAATGTCTCTGAGTCAACATCTTGGAACTCTCTTCTCACATTGCCCCCAAGACTGCAGAGTTTCAAGTAGGTATCTCAGCACCAGGATTAATAAAGACAGACAATAAACGCTCACTTAGCGAATGATGTCCTCATTCTACAAGCAAAAACAATTATTCTTTGGATAAATAAAATTTGAATGCATGCAAGTCTCACAATGTTAATAAAAATGCACAAAAGCAGTTCTGCTTCTTTTGTGTTAATGTCATTACAAATATTCAAAATAGATTTCCAAAATAAATTACTGTACAACATTGGAAACCACCAATTGGCAGTGTCATAGTTTCTAAAGCCTGGTTTAGCAAGATGTAAAAATAGCCACTATCACAAAGAAGCAGATGAAGCCTCAGCAAAAACTACTGATTAAATTAACTAGCTACCTCAAGGAAAAGGTTGGTCTCATCTGGTCTTCATCTTTTATTGTGCTGTTTATGAGACAGCCAAAATTGACAGACACCCAAATTTTTAACTCTTTTCTTTCAAGTGCTGAGTAGCCTGTTGTGCATTTCTTGTATTTTCTTTAATCAGATTTAACAATGTGTATGAGCTTCTTTGTCCATTGTTAATCCTGCTTGCCCTCTTCCACCAAGTCACCTCTAAACAGAGTGATATGCGTTGTTCCACAATCTCCACCAGCCTTTGTGGAAAATCTGATGTCATTCCAGTTAAAGGCTGATTCAGAACAGACGAGTGCTGCTGAACAAAGAGCACTAGCCAAAAATAATTAACTGCACCAACATGCATTCTTCATTCAAATGTGACTGACACTTTGTGAAAGGAGTAACCTGGCAGACTAGATCAACCAATCTTCACAGAAACCATCTGATATTAAATCATTGGTATCCAGTTTGGGGCAGGTTCTATTATTAGTGGATGGTGAATTAATTACATGGAGATAAAATGTCCAAGAGATCTTGAAAACTGCACTCACAGTTGGTCAACCAGACCACAATTATTTATGGAGAGCCAACATACTCTCAAGATTGTGTGGCTATTAAATATTTAAATGAATATTTTCAAATGGTGTAATGAGTTGCATTTATTTAGTTGTTTCAAGTTATGCAGACTGGTACAATACAGTTTTTAAACTTTCCACAGTTCCTGTTACTTATTTTGATTAAGTCATTCTTTAAAAAAAATCTGATTGTTTTTGGTCAAATCTAAAATCTTTTCTCACCCTCTGCTCTTGCAATAAACTTTCATTGAAGGGCTTATGCCCGAAACGTCGATTCTCCTGCTCCTTGGATGCTGCCTGACCTGCGCTTTTCCAGCAACACATTTTTAAGCTCTGATCTCCAGCATCTGCAGTCCTCACTTTCTCCTATTTCATTTTGCCCACTCAAGTTCTAAGTTCCCATTTTCTTACATCTCTGAGAAATTGTGCAGTACCTTACATTTTCAAGGGTGTTTTAGTCTACTTCCACTGTTCAGATAAGAGGCTAATTTAAGACATATTGTCTCTTGATTTGAATGAAGATTAATGCAGATTAGAATATGTCAAATTCATTGCTGCCTTAAATTTGTGCTTTCAATTGTAAATGTTATATCAGTCAGACAAACTGCTTTTTCAGCATATATGTTAAATATCAGACATTTTTCCATACACGTATGATTTGACTTATAATCAATATTTTAATCAAATATCAAATGCAATCCAGTATTACTTGTCAGTCCACTTGTCTGTAACCATATTTCTATATGTTTCAAATAACACAACTACAGCTTGTGATTGTATATTACTTTAAACAGAAGGAATATTCAGCACTAGTTCATCAGTAAGCATCTGTAAATGTAACATAGACTTAGTGAGTTTTGTTAATTTCTCACTCACATGTATATACACAAGAATTGTACAAGATGTTTAACCTAATATAACCTCATCAAAAATCTGCAAAATGCCACTACATATTTCTGTTCAAAAATAAGTAAAAGGTTGCATATTAGAGTCTTGCCGTCAGTACGGATTTTAGTAGGTGACTAAAAGTAGTGAATTAAAGCCATGAGAAAATGGAGGGATTCCAGAAGCACTGATTTCAGATGAAATATATACCAAAAAAGTGAATGGAGTTAAACTTAATTATCTAAAATTTAAGGCAGGTAGCATGGATATTTTACTAATTTATTATTGGAAGCTTTGGTATTGTATCAGATATCAAATGTCATAGTATGTGTAAAAGAAGAAACTAATTACCACCAGACCTTGAATGAGAAGGTTAATGTCTCTTGTTCTAACAATTCCCCACCCTAAACAATGCATAATAATAAGTTATGAGTTACTTCCTTCTTCTCCAATCCAGTCCATCATTTATTTTCTCTCTGCTCCCGTTGCCCTGATTTTATTGCCACCTTGCTGGTACAGTTTCTGGGCATTGATTGTCTTCTGCAGGTTATTACAGCTGAGAGAAGAACTGTTCCTCAGAAAGTTTGCAAAGCATGTTAATTTACTTGTAACAATTGTGCACAAAGTGTAATGCTTGCTAAGATGGCACCACTCATCCATACTTCCCCAAGTCACCACCATTTCAAAATTCTGTTGGCACATGATTCTGAATAGCTGTGAGAAATAAGCAGACTTTCCCAATATTGTATCTTCATTCCCTAGTTAATGGTGTCACATGTATTTATGCCACAATAACAATCATGATGTCTGGCACATAGCAGATGACAGCTGGGGCACTGAAGCATAGCAAACTCCACACGTACTTCTATCACATTCTTTACATGCTACACGTCTAAGAGTACTACTATGTACAACAGGTTCAATGTCACACAAATTGCAGTCACCATGACCACCTCCCAGCCAACTTTAGATAAAGTTGATAAGGAGATAAGCAGTATATCTAAACAAAACTCTCAGATTTGGTTCTCATAAAACACTAGAATTGAAATATAGGTCAACAATTTCTACAGTATGAGAAGAGTTGCTGATTACTTGGGCCATCATTAGCAATCATGAATCAGCTTGCAATGTGATGCATTTGCACATGCTAAAAACTACATGCATGCTATGTAATTATGTAGGCAAAAGAAACTTGTACATACATTGCACATTTTCATGAGAAAAAGGGGTCATAGAGACTGCTAATCTTTGTTGCATTCCCATGCATTACTGTGTCCAATTAGAATCTACCTGCTTGGTCTGAGCACTAAGTTTGATAATAATTGTTCTTGCTGAATCTCCATCTTAAACTTGATTCAACCAATCAGCATCTTCTTTACATGTTGTAGGAATTAGTATCCCTTTCTCCAGTTCTGTTCCTTTCATCCTAGTTGGGTTCACTGCAAAAATTGGCTCCTCTTACCAATATTTAAGTTCTGTACTACCAAATTTCCTACCAATGTACTACCAAGTGAAAGATATTGCATTGCTAGTTTTCACTTTCGTGTTGGTCATTGGCCTGAACCATATACATTTGAAAGCAGAAATGGATAGACAGCAGGGGAGAGACAGTTTTGTAGTAGTAATGTCAATGAATTAGTAATCCAAAGGCCCAGATATGGTTCTGGGAGCATGGGTTCAAATCCATCATGGCAGTTGGTCAGTTTGAATTCAATTTTAAATGTGAAATGTGAAGTTAGTTGCAGTAAATTTGATCATGAAATAGTTCGTTCCATCGAGAAATTAAATCTGTAATTCTTATCTGGTCTGGACTAGATATGATTCCAAATCCACAGAAATATGATTGACTGAAATGTCCAGCAATCCATTCAATACAAGTTCAATTCGAGATGGACCACAACTATTAGCATTGCCAGTGATGCCCTTATTAAATAAAAGAATACAATAAACTGAATGGTTACTTAAAGCACAAAGAATCACATTGATTGTGGGGCTGCTTTCTGTACCATCAGATATATTATGTAAACAGCTATTGGAAAATCCTGGACTGATTGCTTTAGGTAATATCTTGCTCTCATAAAAATTAACCATTTTAAGTCTTGAGTAATTTCCTTTCCTTTGAATATATCCTGTGTGTTCCTATTCATTTGGATGAGTGTTGGCACTTCAAAGATTAGAACATGAGAACATAATAAGTAGGAGTAGTCATACGCCTTATGGTCTCATAAACCTACACTGACACAGAAAGTGGTTGAGAACAAAACATTGAATGTTTTCAAGAAGGTGTTAGTTCGCGTTCTAAGAACGAAAGGGCGCAAAGAGTATGAGGTGAAAGCAGGAACAGAGTTCTGAGTTGGATGATCAGCTATGATCATACTGAGTAGCACAGTAAGCTAGAAGGGCTGAATCACCTACTCTAGTTCCTATTTTCTAAGTTTCTATGTTGCAACATGGTCATGGCTGATTTTTTTGCCTGATCCTCATTCATCCTCCCACTTCCTTAATCCCTTCATTCCCCAAGAGATGATAAATCTATTAATCCATGCCTTCAATAATGGGACATCCACAAGCCTTGGGAAACCTTAGGAAAGACAACCTTTTCTCATCTCAGTCTTAAATGAATGACCCATTATGCTAAGACTGTCCATTTTTCTAAATTCCCCAGTTCGGAGAAATGTCCTTCCAGCATCTACCTTGGCAATTCTTTCAGAATTTTGTCTCTTTCATTGAGATCACCTCATATTCTTTGAGACCTCACTGTTCCAACTCTAAGGCAAATATATGCTTCTTTAGATATGGAGATCAAAACTTTATATTTCCATTCTTGGTCTCAGCACAGGCCAATACATTTGTAGCAAGATTCTTCTGTGAGTACCTTTGCCAAAGAAAACATATCACTTCCCTTCCCAATTGTTTTTTGTAGCTTTAAGCAGTATCACTCACACCACAAAATGTGTCCATCATTACTTTAATTATGAGAAATGAAACAATATCTTGAATAAAACCCAAAAGCACTGCGGATACTGTTAATCAGAAACAAAAACAGAAATTGCTGGAAAAGCTCAGTAGGTCTGGCAGCATCTGTGGAGAGAAATCATAGTTAACATTTCAGGTCGAGTGACCCTTTCACAGAACTTGAATCATTGATTAGAATTTTAAAAATCTAAATATTGCAGTAATAATAATTGGTGGTTACAACTGGTAGCATAAGGAATAAAATATTTCTGGATAAAACAGATCTATTCTAACCTTATTACTATTTATCTAACCATATATTTTCAGCTAAGAATTTTTTCTGTTTATATTCTTGGACTCATTGTAAATCAAAGTCCCTGGCATATATGTGCTTTCTGTCATTGGTGTAGAAATTTGTAGAGCTATGTTTTCTTCCTTATCGAACAGCAATGCACTGACCAAATGATGATTGCCAAAGGCAGTGCTAAACACCCCCGACTTTCTCATCACCAACATATCCTACTCCGTGTTTGGCTCATTGAAAATTTATCATCCAATTGATAATACATATTTGTGTAGAAATTTTATACTTAAATATTTCAATATCGAACAAACAGGGACTTTCTGATAAAATGAATAAAGTAAAACAAAGTTCAGATAAAGGGCCTAATCTAAAGATATGATAGGAAACATAAATGATTACATTCCTAATTGGGAGCAGAAACTTACTCGAAAATGCACCATTAGTTTTTAACTACTTCATTCTTTATTTGAAAAATGAATATGTAACCTTGTTGAACATTCTTAATTTAGTTTTCAATTTGGTGATTATAATGTAAATAGAAAATAAGTAATTCTATGTAGATTTATGGACAAAATAGCTATTAAGAGCCACATAAAGGACAAGTCAAATTTTAAAAGATGGGCATTTTCAATAATTTATCAAATTGTTATGAATCTAAGGTCATTATTTCATATTTTAAGGTGGGTGTGGGCACGTAAAACAAAGGAGAGCTGGCCAGCCCATTGGCACATGGTACAAAGTGTGTTGTGAGGAGGCTGTAAAACATTTTTGGAAGAATTTGGGCAGATTTAGTGATTGCAAGAACATTGCAATAGAACATATTGTGGAAAAATGTGGGGTTATGCAGAAATAATGTGTAGGGTATTTTTAAATGGTGAGAAGTTGGAAAGCGTAGCTGTGTAAGGGATTTGAGTATCCTTGTCAATAACTCTCTGAAGCATAACGTGATGGTGCAGCAAGCTATTCAGAAGGCTAATGGAATGGTGACCTTTATTGCAAGAACATTGAGTACAGGAGTCATGACTTTTTGAAGCAATTGTATAGGAGCATGATTAGACCGCACATAGACATATTATATACTCTGGCAACAAGCCTGAGCCTTAATGGATGACACTGAGCATTTAAACTCTCCCACCTGGTGGGAGAAACTGGAATTGAGGAATTTGACATTCCTCACGTCCACTTACCTATCATTGCCGGATAACTCGTAATTCCCCTCATGATCAATGGTTTGTCTATCTCAGCCTTAAATATACACAAGGACTCTACCTCCACAGCTCACAGTTTCAAAGACTCTCAACCTTCTGAGAAAAGAAATTTCACCACATATCAATCTTTAATTGGCATCACTATATTCTGAGACTATGCCCTCTGGTCCTAGACTCAGCCATGAAAGGAAACATTGTCTCAGCATTTACCCTATCAAAGCTTTGAGTAATCCACTATGTTTCAATTAGATCACCTCTCATTATTCCACAGATGATTTGACCAGTTGCCTTTACAAACCCACTGCCCAGCAATGATGGGTGGTGGAGCATAAGAGAAAAGGACAAAACAACATTATTGGCCACTTTGAGCTTTGGCCATGGAACAAAAGGGATGATTATAAGCTTAAATGTAGATTTTGGACTGTGATTTTAAATGGATACTCCCATGCTAAAAGCATGGGAAGCTTTCAACCTTGTATTGAATGAGCCTTATGCTTCCTAGAGTGTCAGCAGGATTTCTGTGTAAATTGAAAATAATGCTAATAAGAAAAATTCTGACAAGACCTTCGAGAAAGAGACAGGCAGGACAGCAAGATAACATTGGTAAGGAAAGAGACAACAACATCTAGGGCAAAATTAATTACTTCCCATCATATCAAGCTATGATCTAGAATGGACACATCTTTGTTGTTTTGTTTGTACGAAGGATTTGAATCTGGATAATGAGATGTTTGCAGTATAAAGATGCTCAACTTTTCTGTAGTCTTCAGAGTTATGTTTCCTTTTTTAAAACTGAGATGAATCTCTTTTTGTGTCACTTGAATAAAATGATTGTAAAACCTGTACTCAGTCTCCAGTTATTGTTGGATTAATTAAGCAATGAAGGTAGCAAAATGTTTATAAATCTTACTGAAATCTTTGCTGAAAACAAGAGGTGATTTTCCCTTATTGAGTATCACAATCTCTGAATAAGGGATTGTCTGTTTGGAACTGAGATGAGGAGAAAATTCTTCATTCTAAACGCTGCAAATGTTTAGAGTTCTATACTCACACAGAGTTCTTGGTGCTCAGCTCAGAGGTTAATTGATTTTTGGGTACTTTAAGGGAATTAAGGGAAATGGAAATGGGAACACAATCAGCAGGTAGAAGATAAGCCATGATCTTTTGATGACTTCCTCTGGCTCCTATGTTTTATGTCTTCATAACCATCCCAAAAATGTATACAATACATATAAACAATATTTTTAAATTTCCTCCCACAACCTGCAATAATTTCTTTGCTAATTTCTGTTCGGCACAGGGCAAAGAATCAATATGAAATTCACCGCTTCAATGCAGAAATTTAGAAGTGACAAATCAAATCTTAGTGATAATTAATTAATTCAGAAAGAAAAGGATTTCTTTGTGATTCTGACACGGAGAAACTCAAATTGCTAAGTCAAAACAAGCTCACTGTAGCTTTAATTATGTTGAGCAAACTTAGTATTATTTTTAAATTTATTTAAGTGTAATGGTGACATAAATTCTGCAGGATTTTGGTTCAAACTATTTACACATTCATTCTGGCCCTCATCCAGCTTGCTTCTTTCTTTAGTATTTGTTCTCATTCCAAATTTCTTAATTTCAAAATGACAGCAACTTTTGAAACAACAGTCATTTCAAGTGAATGTTTTATTACTTACTGATATTTTTCCTTTCTCAGGGCTTTTCTCCTCTTCCTTGTGATTACAGTTCTCTTTAACTGGTATGAATCCGCATTTAGTCTGCAATACGAGTAGCTTCTTTCCAGAAGGTGAAGGAAGGGAAGGTGAGCTGGAAAATGAGGCAAAGCAAAGATCTCCTTGATGTGAAAGGGACTTCTTACAACTTTTGGAGTTTTCTACTTGATGGCCATAGTTTTGCAGACCTGAGCAGACAGACTTGGAGAGAGGCAGATAGGAATGTTGAGAAGGTGCATATGCATTTTCACTTAGACTGGTATTACAATGATTCCTTTTGGGACACGTAAGTGCAGTTGTTCCACAAGGGATGATTTCATGTTGCAGTTCATCAGAGTGATTGCGTTCATCCAGACATAGGGTCCATGTGCTTTCTTTTTCTGAAACTGCAGCATTATTGCATTGCCTTGTTTTACTTGACACTGGTTTCTCTTTAGGTTCACCATTCATAGACCAAGATTGACTACCTGTGATAGAGGGTAATATGTTCCTAATTTTACAAGATGATTCCATTCCAATAAGATCAGAGTTTAGAATAGAAATTTCTTCTTTTATCTTCTTATTGATATCCTGTGCAGAATTACTTCGAACATCATTTGTTTCCTTACCTCTTCGGTCAGTAAATTTAGTACCTGTGAATCTAACATTTTTGTCTTGTTCATTCTGTTGACCAACTTGCAATGCAAGAAGCAATGGACAGTCTTCCATGGCAGCCTCATTACAGAACTGACCAGCATCTCGGCTGTTCATCTTCAAGGATGCCATATGATTTACACAATCTTCCAGCAGCTGAGACACATAAACATCTGCTTCTAGTGGCCTTGAATTGTTGAAATTACTCTGATAATCTTTCTTTGGTCCTAACTGACAATCTTTTTTACTCCATTTGCCCAAATGTTCAGAGGTGTTATGGGTGCTGACCAAAGCAAAACAGGAAGAACACAGAATTACCTCAGCAAGATTGGAATCCACTGATTTCCTACAGCTTGGGCAAAGACTGTTTTTATTCACTTCCACTACTATCAGCGATTTTGATGCTATTTTAGTCTCTCCTGTTGAAACTGTCATGCTGTTTAGCTCCCTGTGTGGTTGTGTTGTCAATAATGCCTGCTTTTTTAGCAAAGTAACTGGAGCAACTTTACCTGCAGTGTTACGATTACTCTGTAAGAGCATAGGATCACCATACTGTGACATCAAATTTGTTGCTGAGGAAACATCGTCATTAGTTGATTTAACAAATGGACAAATACCTGTTTGATCATCAAGATTTATTTTGGGTTCGCTTGTTCCATTCTGTCTCATTGCTGAGATCTTGCTCAGATCGCTGGTGCTATTTCCTTCCATTGCTCTCTCTGTATCAGTGCAGGAAACTGAATGACCAACTGACATGTTTGCTGAACTGGTTCTGTCAGTCCTTGATAGCCCATGACTTTCAATCTTATTTTGAACATTGATGCCAAAAACATTTGTTTCTGTCTTTTGCCTAAGCCAGTTTACAAGGCCCATTGCCAATGAAAGTTCAGTATCACAAAGCTTCAGCAAGCATTCTTTACCTTTCCAACTGCCCTGGAAGAATTCATGGCTGTTGACATCCACAGTAGGAGATGGAGCCATGTTTTCTTCAGCTCCCACATAAAAACTGTACATGGACAAAGGAGTTTGGGGTTGAGCCAGAGCATGTTGTAATGTGGACACATCTTCATCTAAGATAGGACTTATGCTGGGTTCTTCAGGGTCAGAAAATAGTTCATAGAGGGCATCCCCACTGTAACTGTCTCTGGGAAATTGTCGGTTCACACATGGGCTTTGTGCACTTTTGTTCTCATCCTCTTCTTGCCCTGGAGAAAATGAATCATAGTATCCCTCATCACTGGTTGATGTTGATTCCTGATGGTCACTCTGTGGTGTTCCCAGATCCGCAGAGGCATCTAAGTTCTTCTCAGACTCCTCAACCTCTTCTTTCTCTGTGATTTTTTGAAATTCTAAAGGTGAAAGTGTTAACTGTTCATCCCCAGTCTTAAGTGCTGTAGAGTCTGCACCTCCTTTATTTGTGGTTGGCTCCTGAATGTTTTGAGGTGCTGCGTCAGAGTTTTCCATATTTTTCCAAAACCCATTTAGTTCTAGGCCATCTGTCTGTCCTGGTGATGCAAGCTGTTCCCCTCCACCTTGGAAAGATCCATTGGAGGGTGTCTGTTTATCTTCACACCTTTCGGTTGCACGTTTATAGCTGTGACCAGTCTCCAGTTGGTCAGCATTTTCTTCATCAGCAAAGATCTCACCACAGCCAGTGAGGGAATCGAAGCTCTTTAAAGAAGCAACATCTTCACAGAGTGTGCTGCTACATTCATGAGATGAATCTGAGGGTGGGTCACTATCAGTAAAGTACTGTGCTAAAGAATCACCAGCATGAGTTAAAATCTTTGAACTTTTGTATATCCCTTTATGAGGTCTTAATGTCATTCTACCACCAAATAATTTAGAGTCTGGTTTATGGACCTTGGTTCCTATGGAGGGTACTTTCTCCTGCCTATTTCTCCTCATGGTAAATAAACCCCTTAAGCCCCTTTTGGGTTTTCTCAGTGAAAGCCGCCTATTTGTAATACAATTTGCAATTGATGGTAATGATTGAGTGGAAGGACTTGGAAGCTCAAGTCTTGAATGGTTAGATTGGGATGAGACCCTTCTTTCTCGCAGCCTATTCAAAACAAAAGGCTCAGAGTTCATTGCCATTTCAGAGAAATTTATGCTGTTAATAATTCTATCTTTATTTTTATCAAGACATGTTATTATCTTATTATCTTGGGATTTATCCAATTGACTATATTCTGTATCTTGTGCCATAGATAGAACGCAGTCATGTGTTTTGCTTTTTCGTACAGACCTCTGCAGATTCCAAAATCCTTGTTGGTCTCCTTCTTTATCTCTTTGTACAGAGGTGCTAGTAACACTGCGAGCTTGCCCTGATTTTAAGAATAGTTTCTTCACTTTTTCATCCTTGCAGCTGCCTCCAGTCATAACTGAATATTTATTGAGTGATCTTCGCTCAAAGTCGATATCAATGAAGGTCTCTGCATTTTTGACAGCCTGTTGCAGGCTGTATTTCCGAAAATTTCTTGATCTTCTTGCATCCATTGCCACAGGTCACAAATGTTCTGCTAAAAAGAGAAATGTGTTATTCACGCGATTCAAACTCACTTTTTCATATGTGTGATCATCTTCATTCTTGATTAAGCAAATGTGTATTTGACAATTTGTTTATACAATTAGCAAGATGAGGAATAGAGCCATGAGTATATCTAGTATTGGGAGAAGAAGAAAGGGTCAGGTGCAGCGTGGGACATGGAAGGTTGGATCAAATGATGGAGAGAAGGCAGATCAGGTGAAGAGCAGGCCAAGGAGAGCATAGAGGAATTACCGAGCCAAATCTCCAGTTTCTCAGAGATTCAGTTGCCGTCCCCTATGATGGGGATTCTGCAGAGACCCCTTGTACAACTCACACCTAGGTTGGTCATGTAAGATCCAGGCCGTTATTCCCTCTATCTCATAGGTTATAACCAAAGGTCAAGACTTTGGCAAATCTTTGGCAAAGGTTCTAAAATGGACATGACAAGAATTTTTTTTTCACTGAGAGAATTGTTGAGATATGTAGCCCTCTACCTGAAAGGTTGGTGGTAAGTGATTCCATAAAAAATTTAGATAGCAGTTTTAATGTTTCGATTCTGATATGATTCTTGAAGGCTCGAAAGTGAATTCTGTTCCTCTCTTCATAAATGTTGCCTGACCTTCTGCTTTTCTTATACATTTTCTGGATTTCTTACAGTCTTCCAGCACGTGCAGTCATTTCCTTCTATTAGAAGGTCATTGGGCATGTATTTTAGGATGAGGAACTTGGAGGATTAGAGGCAAGAAGCTGAATGAGATACCAAGCACAACAACTTTTTTCAAAAATCAAACATTTAAAATAATGTTTATGTCTCACAATAATAAAATATCTCAGATTGAAAGGCAGATTCTATGGTTCTAGGGGATGAGCCAATTGCAGTTAACAAGGGAAGTTAAGGAGAACATTCATTGAAAGATAAACAGACATTATGTTAAAGATTAGTGGGAAAACAGAGGGTTAAGAAATTTTTTAAAAGACAAGAAAACATGACTAAACAATTACTAAAAATGAAAATAAATATTGAAGGTAAACTTGCAAAAAGTATCAAGATGGACAGCAAGAGTTCTTTAACTATATGATAAGGAAGAGAAAGGCCAAAATGAACATAGGTCTCCTAAGGAATGAGTTGAGGAAATAATAATGGGGAGACAGGAATGGAAATGGGATTGAATACAGACTTTGTATCAGTCTTCGTGGTAGAAGACAATAATAACATTCCAAAAATACTAAAACCAATAAGGACAGAAAGAGGAGAGGAAATAATATATAACTATCACTAAAGGAAAAGTAGTAGGGATATGAGCTGATGTTGCCTGAAGCTGATACAACGTATCCTAGCATATTAAAAGAATAGCTACCAAGATAGTGAACTTACTGGCAATTTTCTTCCCAGAATCCTCATGTCATGGAAAAGTATTGGAGGACTGAAGAACTGCCAGTGTGACAAGCCTTATTGAAAAAGGGGAAGAGACAAAAATCAGGTGCTAAATTTAAGCCAGTTAGCTTACTATCTGTCATTGAGAAAGTCTAGTATAAAGGATTAGCAGAGAATTTAAAAATACATCATTCTTAATAAGTTTGTTAGAATTACTTGAGAAAGCAACAAGTAGGATAGATAAGAAGGAACGTAGATATAATATATTTGTATTTGTAGAAGGTGTTTGATAGGGTACCAAACAATAGGCTGCTTAATAAGATAAGAACCCATAATGTTGGAGTTGGTATATCAGCATAGACAAAGAATATGCTAATTAATAGAAGAGAGGGTAAAGGGGTCATTTTCAGGATGGTAACTTATAACTAGTGGTGAACCACAGGGATGAGTGCCAGAACCACTATTGTTTACAATATATTTTACTGACTTGGATGAGGAAAGTGAGTACTGTATAGCCAAGGTTGCAGATGACACAAATATAGGTGGGAAAGCAAGTGATGAGGATGATATAACGATTCTACAAAGAGATATAGACAAATTAAGTGAGTGGGCAAGAACTTAATAGATGGAATATAATGTGGGAAAATGTGAGGTTATGCACATTGACAGGAGAATAGATTAACTGAATTTTATTTAAATGGAATAAAAAACTGCAGAAATCTACAGCACCCATGGATTTGGGAGTTCCCATGCATAAATCATCAAAAAGCTAGCATCCAAGTTCAAAGGGTAATGGGCAATGCAAATGGAATATTGGTGTTTATTTCAAAGGCGACTGAGAAAGAAAATAGTAATTTCTTGCTAAAACTGTACAAGACACTGATTAAACCACACCTCAAATAGTGTGAACAGTTTTGGTACTCTTATCTAAGGAAATATGCATTGAAATTGGAAGCAGTACAGAGAAGATTCATTTGGATTATCTCATTATGGAGGGATTATCTTGTGAGAAGAGGCTGAGTAGGTTTGAACTCATTGGAGTTTAGAAGAATGAGAGGTAATGTTATTAAAATACAAGATGATTAGGGGTTTAGTACAAGATGATTAGGGGTTTAGTACAAGATGATTAGGGGTTTAGATAGGGTCAACAGTGAGAATCTTTTTCCACGTATGGAGTCAGCTATTACAAGGGGGCATAGCTTTAAATTAAAGGGGGGTAGGTATAGGACAGATGTTAGGGGTAGGTTCTTTACTCAGCGAGTCGTGAGTTCATGGAATGCCCTGCCAGTAGCAGTGGTGGACTCTCCCTCATTATGGGCATTTAAGCGGGCATTGGATAGGCATATGGAGGATAGTGGTCTAGTGTAGGTTAGGTGGGCCTGGATCGGCGCAACATCGAGGGCCGAAGGCCCTGTACTGCGCTGTATTCTTCTATGTTCTATGTTCTAACACACAAGATTCTAAGGGGGGACATGACAGGATAGGTGCAGTGACGTCTCCCCTTGTGGGAGAGTTTGAACCAGAGGACTTAATTTCAGCGCATGATGTCTTCCAGTTCAGACAGAGATGAGGAATCATTTCTTCTCTCAAAAAGTAGTAAATCTGTGGAACTTTTTTAACACAGAGAGCTGTAAGGGCTGACTGATTAAGTATATTCATGGCTGAGACAGACACATTTTTCATCAATACGGGAATCAAGGATTATAATGAAAAGGCAGGAAAGTGGAATTAAGGGTTATTAGATTGAATGACACAGCAGACTCATAGAATCATAGAGATGTACAGCACGGAAACAGACCCTTCGGTCTAACCTGTTCATACCGACCAGAAATCCCAACCCAATCTAGTCCCACCTGCCAGCACCCGTCCCATATCCCTCCAAACCGTTCCTATTCATATACCCATCCAAATGTCTCTTAAATGTTGCAATTGTACCAGTCTCCACCACATTCTCTGGCAGCTCATTCCATACACGTACCACCCTCTTCGTGAAAAAGTTGCCCCTTAGGTCTCTTTTATATCTTTCCCTTCTCACCCTCTAGTTCTGGATTCCCCGACCCCAGGGAAAAGACTTTGCCTATTTATCCTATCCATGCCCTCCTCATAATTTTGTAAACCTCTATAAGGTCACCCCTCAGCCTCCGACGCTCCAGGGAAAACAGCCCCAGCCTGTTCAGCCTCGCGCTGTAGTTCAGATCCTCCAACCCTGGCAACATCCTTGTAAATCTTTTCTGAACCCTTTCAAGTTTCACAACATCTTTCCGATAGGAAGGAGACCAGAATTGCACGCAATATTCCAACAGTGGTCTAACCAATGTCCTGTACAGCTGCAATAGGACCTCCCAACTCCTGTACTTAATACTCTGACCAATAAAGGAAAGCATTCTTCACTATCATATCTACCTGCGACTCCACTTTCAAGGAGCTATGAACCTGCACTCCAAGGTCTCTTTGTTCAGCAACACTCCCTAGGACCTTACCATTAAATGTATAAGTCCTGCTAAGATTTGCTTTCCCAAAATGCAGCACCTTGCATTTCGCTGAATTAAACGCCATCTGTCACTTCTCAGCCCATTGGCCCAGCTGGTCAAGATCCTGTTTTAATCTGACGTAACCCTCTTCGATGTCCTCTACACCTCCAATTTTGGTGTCATCTGCAAACTTACTTACTGTACCTCTTATGCTCGCATCCAAATCATTTATGTAAATGACAAAAAGTAGGATCGGCCTTGTGGCACTCCGCTGGTCACAGGCCTCCAGTCTGAAAAATAACCCTCCACCACCACCGTCTGTCTTTTACCTTTGAGCCAGTTCTATATCCAAATGGCTAGTTCTCCCTGTATTCCATGAGATCTAACCTTGCTAATCAGTCTCCCATGGGGAACCTTGTCGAATGCCTTACTGAAGTCCATATAGATCACATCTACTGCTCTGCCCTCATCAATCTTCTTTGCTACTTCATCAAAAAACTCAATCAAGTTTGTGAGACATGATTTCCCACGCACAAAGCCATGTTGACTATCCCAAATCAGTCCTTGCCTTTCCAAATACATGTACATCCTGTCCCTCAGGATTCCCTCCAACTTGCCCACCACCGAGGTCAGGCTCACCGGTCTATAGTTCCCTGACTTGTCCTTACCACCCTTCTTAAACAGTGGCACCACATTTGCAGACTCAATGGGTGAAATGGCCTACTCTGGCTTCTATGTCATACTGTCTTCTCTTAATAATTGTTATGCAATATATAGTTGATTAACTGCAGTAATAAGAACAATTTGCATTTTTGTACTGCCAGTAATATATTAAAATAGCCTAAGGAGAAAAGATTATCAAACAACATTTAACACTGAGCTACTTGCAAGAATTAAGTATAGACGGCCAAAAGATTAGTAAAAACAGTTTATTTTAAAGAGGAGGAGAAATGGTGAACAGGTGTAATGGCTTTGGGAGACAATCCCATGGCTTGGAGTTTAGGTAACTGTAGGCATAGCCAATCAACAGTGGAGCAAAGAATTGGATATGTTTATAGCATAGGCAGCAACGTTTGGATGAGCTCAAGCTTATGAAGGGTGCAAGGTGAGATGCCAACTGGGAGAATATTGGAGTAGTTGAGGCTAAACGTAACTAAGGGATAGACAAAGGTTTCACCAGAATCTGATTTTAATCTGGGATGGAGATGAAGTGAAAAACCGAATACTACAGCTTATAACCAATAACCAACTCTTTAGTCGCATCTGGTATAATATCTACTGTATAATATAGCATTACCATGGGTTTTTTTTCAGATTAGATTACCTCATATAAAGACAATTTGAAATCCTAGAATTACATTACATAAAAGTATGTAAGGAGATCATTTGATCATGAAATTAATGTTGGTTTTGGTTTCCATGGATATGACACCAACTCCAACACCCCATCTTGCTTGCCCCTTGAATCATTAACATTTTTCTTTTTTAAACAAATATCTAACTTTCTTTCAAAATGTTTTGGACTCAGATTCACTGAGACTTTATCAAGGAGTTCAATATTTTAATTACTCATAGCATAAGCATTCTTTCAAGCCTTCCTTAAAATTAATTATTTTAAAATTTTATACTGTTTTTATCGCCCTGCTTATCTGTGAAAACAATTTACCATTATTTGTACATAGCTCTTCATAATCTTGAGCAAATGTATCAGATCATTCTGAACTTATAAAGACTATAACTTTAGCCATAAATCTATGCCACGTACTACTTGTTCCCCAAAATCTGAGCACTCTAATTGTTGTGGTTTTTATTTATCAATGATTTGCTGTCTAGAAAATTCCTATTCTATCACTCTTGACAATTGTAACTGTTAAATAATCTGCCAGTTAAGAACTGTTCAAGTTTTCATTTCTTGTCTTCTTTACCACTCAGTTTTGAATCAATGCCACATTATTGCTGATACCCTTTCGTCAAGAGTCATGTTAGCTTTTTATTCTCAAACCTAGATTAAATCCTGAATGTTGAATTGAAAGCCGCCTCAGCTTACACAATAGGTATCCTACCTCAGTCACCCAAATCCCTACCCAGATGGCATACTGCTTTCCTGGCATTCTTGTAGACCTGCCACACTACTTACCTGGCACCCTACCCTCCTACCCATCTGGCACTCTAGCTTCCCAATACTCGAATATCACACTTGACTTATGTACTTACTGTTTGACGCAGATGTTAAAGTGTCAGGCTCTTTAAATGTCCAGATACTGCATCTGACCGCTGTGAGAAAGGGATATGCTTTATGTCACTGTGGCATTGCTGCACTACACGAGCATTGTCAGAATGGAAGTACAGCTCTGCATTTCTGAGGGAGCCCTCATCAGATTCTCCTCTCAGAAATAGAAAGGTCCCTCTTTTCATAAAAGGAGAGAAGAGTGACAATCTGTACGAAATTGCCACTCCCTGGAAAAAGCAGCCCAATATTTCTCTATTTATTCCATCACCATTCGGAAAACATCAATCAGGTTATCCACCCACCATGGCAACATTCTGGTAAACATCATTTCAAAAGCATTTACATCTTTCCAGATGTGTGATGCATGAATTATCCACAATACCTTTTGCTCATATCTCTCCAGTCTTTACCTCTATGTTCAGTTATGAATAAATTCAAGAAGCCCTGTATTTTAGCCTCTTGCTGAAACTTCGGGGGGGTTTAAACTAATTTGGCAGGGGGATGGGATCCGGACTTGTAGTCCAGCAAGTAGGTTAGCTGTTTTTCAGGATGTCCAAAAATGTAGGGAGGCTGTGGAGAAGGTAGCACTGACAGGGAATACTTGCGGACACAGAGATGGGCTCAAGTGTGTGTACTTCAACGCAAGGAGTATCAGAAATAAGGTGGGTGAACTTAAGGCGTGGATCAGTACTTGGGACTACGATGTTGTGGCTATCACAGAAACGTGGATAGAAGAGGGACAGGAATGGTTGTTGGAGGTTCCTGGTTACAGATGTTTCAGTAAGATTAGGGGGAGTGGTAGAAAAAGCGGGGGGTGGCGATGCTAATTAGAAATGGTATAACGGCTGCAGAAAGGCAGTTCGAGGGGGATCTGCCTTTGGAGGTAGTATGGGCTAAAGTCAGAAGTAGGAAAGGAGCAGTCACCTTGTTGGGTGTTTACTGTAGGCCCCCCAATAGCAGCAGAGATGTGGAGAAACAGTTTGGGAAACAGATTTTGGAAAGATGCAGAAGCCACAGAGTAGTAGTCATGGGCGATTTCAACTTCCCAAATATTGATTGGAAGCTCTTTAGATCAAGTAGATTGGACGAGGTGGTGTTTGTGCAGTGTGTCCAGGAAGCTTTTCTAACTCAGTATGCAGATTGTCTGACCAGAGGGGAGGCCATATTGGATTTGGTACTTGGTAACAAACCGGGACAAGTTATGGGCTTGTTAGTGGGAGAGCATTTTGGTGATGGTGACCACAGTTCTGTGACTTTCACCTTGGTTATGGAGAGAGATAGGTGCGTGCAACAGGGCAGGTTTTACAATTGGGGGAAGGGTAAATATGATGCTGCAAGACAGGATCTGAGGAGCTTAAATTGGGAGCATAGGCTGTCAGGGAAGGATGTCGTTGAAATGTGGAACTTTTTCAAGGAACAGATATGACGTGTCCTTGATATATATGTACCTGTCAGGCAGGAAAGAGATGGTCATGTGAGGGAACCTTGGTTGACGAGGGAGGTTGAATGTCTTATAAGGAGGAAGAAGGAGGCTTACATAAGGTTGAGGAAACAAGGCTCAGACAGAGCGTTGGAGGGATACAGGATAGCCAGGAGGGAGCTGAAGAAAGGGATTAGGAGAGCTAAGAGAGGGCATGAAAAATCTTTGGCGGGTAGGATCAAGGATAACCCCAAGGCCTTTTATGCGTATGTGAGAAACATGAGAATGACGAGAACGAGGGTAGGTCCGATCAAGGACAGTAGTGGGAGACTGTGTATTGAGTCGGAAGAGATAGGAGAGGTCTTGAATGAGTACTTTTCTTCAGTATTTACAAATGAGAGGGACCGTATGTTGAAGAGGAGAGTATGAAAAGGACTGGTAAGCTAGAGGAGATACTTGTTAGGAAGGAAGATGTGTTGGACATTTTGAAAAACTTGAGGATAGACAAGTCCCCCAGGCTTGAAGGGATATATCCTAGGATTAAGTGGGAAGCAAGAGAGGAAATTGCAGAACCATTGTCAATGATCTGTTCGTCTTCACTGTTAATGGGGGTGGTACCAGGGGACTGGAGAGTGGCAAATGTTGTGCCCCTGTTCAAAAAAAGGAATAAGGATAACCCCGGGAATTACAGGCCAGTTAGTCTTACTTCAGTGGTAGGCAAAGTAATGGAAAGGGTACTGAGGGATAGGATTAATGAGTATCTGGAAAGACACTGCTTGATTAGGGACAGCCAGCACAGATTTGTGAGAGTTAGATCTTGCCTTACAAGTCTTATTGAATTCTTTGAGGACGTGACCAAGCATGTGGATGAGGGTAGAGCAGTGGATGTAGTGTACATGGATTTTAGTAAGGCATTTGATAAAGTTCCCCATGGTAGGCTTATGCGGAAAGTCAGGAGGCATGGGATAGAGGGGAATTTGGCCAGTTGGATAGAGAACTGACTAACCGGTCAAAGTCAGAGAGTGGTGGTAGATGGTAAATATTCAGCCTGGAGCATAGTTACAAATGGAGTTCCGCAGGGATCAGTTCTAGGTCCTCTGCTGTTTGTAATTTTTATTCATGACTTGGAAGAGGGAGTTGAAGGGTGAGTTAGTAAATTTGCAGATGATACGAAGTTTGGTGGAGTTGTGGATAGTGAAGAGGGCTATTGTTGGCTGCAAAGGGACTTAGATATGATGCAGAGCTGGGCTGAGGAGTGGCAGATGGAGTTCAACCCTGTCAAGTGTGAGGTTGTCCATTTTGGAAGGACAAATAAGAATACGGAATACAGGGTTAACGGTAGGGTTCTTAGTGAGGTGGAAGAGCAGAGGGATCTTGGTGGTCTATGTTCACAGATCTTTGAAAGTTGCCACTCAGGTGGATAGAGCTTGTAAGGAGGCCTATGGTGTATTAGCGTTCATTAGCAGAGGGATTGAATTCAAGAGTCATGAGGTGATGTTGTAGCTGTATAGGACCTTGGTAAGGCCACATTTGGTGTAATGTGTGCAGTTCTGGTCGCCTCATTTTAGGAAAGATGTGGAACCTTTTTTTTTAGATTAGATTAGATTACATTACAGTGTGGAAACAGGCCCTTCGGCCCAACAAGTCCACACCGACCCGCCGAATTGTAACCCACCTATACCCCTACATTTACCCCTTACCTAACACTACGGGCAATTTAGCATGGCCAATTCACCTGACCTGCACATCTTTGGACTGTGGGAGGAAACCGGAGCACCCGGACGAAACCCACGCAGAAATGGGGAGAACGTGCAAACTCCACACAGTCAGTCGCCTGACGCGGGAATTGAACCTAGGTCTCTGGCGCTGTGAGGCAGCAGTGCTAACCACTGTGCCACCGTGCCGCCCTTGAGGGTGCAGAAGAGATTTACCAGGATGTTGCCTGGAATGAAGAATAGGTCGTACGAGGATAGGTTGAGCGTGCTAGGCCTTTTCTCATTGGAACGGCGAAGGATGAGGGGTGACTTGATAGAGGTTTATAAGATGATCAGGGGAATAGATAGAGTAGACAGTCAGAGACTTTTTCCCCGGGTACAACAGAGTGTTACAAGGGGACATAAATTTAAGGTGAAGGGTGGAAGGTATAGGGGGGATGTCTGGGGTAGGTTCTTTACCCAGAGAGTGGTGGGGGCATGGAATGTGCTGCCTGTGGGAGTGGCAGAGTCAGAATCATTGGTGACCTTTAAGCAGCAATCGGATAGGTACATGGATAGGTGTTTAAGATAGGACAAATGTTCGGCACAACATCGTGGGCCTATTCTGTGCTGTATTGTTCTATGTTCTATATGTTGTGAGCTTGCCTGCCACCTTAAATGGCACGAGGGTTCCCTGTCTGTCTGAATTTTATGAAATGTGCCACAGTATACTGGCTTTCCATATTAGCACTCCAAAAGTATATCACTTCATACTTCTCCAAAGTTAACTCAATCTGACCAGATATTGTCTGTTTCTCTGCACTGTCTATGTCATACTGGTATGAATGTTTTTTACTATTGTGCTATTTTGTCAAGATTTGTTGAATCTGTTAACTTTATACTGATGTCCCAACAACTAATTCTGCTACATCCGCATTCTTTCATAGTTGTCGTCCCCACCCAAAGACAGTGCAGTTTAACCCTTTAATATTACATGAATGTCCAGAGAGATTGATCTCTAATAATATTGATCTATATATAATACTGTGTATATATAGAGCTGTATTCTGTGGGTGTTCAGATATAAACTCAAGAAGCATTTAGCAAGACCCTGTGTAAATATTCAATTAATCACTATTCAGTTAATCAAGCTGGATTAACAAAGATGCAAAAACAGTGGTGATTCCCTGTTTTAGAGGAGAGGTTTTTACAATAAATTTGACTTTAATTTCAATAAATATCATAAACTTCTTTAGCAACCATGATTAATGGAGTGCTTTCTATGGTTGGGTTTTGTGTAAAAGATCACCTCGTGAATAGTCCAACCCTCTACACCTCCATCTACCATGACCAGGGCCTCCAAGCCCTCCGTTTCTTCCTCTCCCGACGTCCCCAACAGTACCCTTCCACCGACACACTCATTCGTTTGGCCGAACTGGTTCTCACCCTTAACAATTTCTCCTTCCAATCCTCCCACTTCCTCCAAACCAAAGGGGTAGCCATGGGCACCCATATGGGCCCCAGCTATGCCTGTCTCTTTGTTGGCTACGTAGAACAGTCGATCTTCCGTAATTACACCGGCACCACTCCCCACCTCTTCCTCCGCTACATTGATGACTGCATTGGCGCCACCTCATGCTCCCGCAAGGAGGTTGAGCAATCCATCAACTTCACCAACGCATTCCACCCTGACCTTAAATTTACCTGGACCACCTCTGACACCTCCATCCCCTTTCTGGACCTCTCCATCTCCATTAATGACAACCGAATTGACACCGACATTGTTTACAAACCTACCGACTCCCACAGCTACCTGGATTACACCTCTTCCCACCCTACATCCTGCAAAAATGCCATCCCATATTCCCAATTCCTCTGCCTCCACCATATCTGCTCCCAGCAGGACCAGTTCCACTACAGAACACACCAGATGGCCTCCTTCTTTAGAAACCACAATTTCCCTTCCCACGCGGTTAAAGATGCCCTCCAACGCATCTCATCCACATCCCACACGTCCACCCTCAGACCCCACCCCTCCAACCATAACAAGGACAAAACCCCCCTGGTGCTCACCTTCCACCCTACCAACCTTCGCATAAACCAAATCATCTGCCGACATTTCCACCACCTCCAAACAGACCCCACCACCAGGGATATATTTCCCTCCCCACCCCTTTCCACCTTCCGCAAAGACTGTTCCCTCCATGACTATCTGGTCAGGTCCACGCCCCCCTACAATCAACCCTCCCATCCTGGCACCTTCCCCTACCACCGCAGGAATTGCAAAACCTGCACCCACACCTCCTCCCTCACCTCCATCCAAGGCCCTAAAGGAGCCTTCCACATCCATCAACGTTTTACCTGCACTTCCACCAATATCATTTATTGTATCCGTTGCTCCCGATGCAATCTCCTGTACATTGGGGAGACTGGACGCCTCCTCGCAGAGCGCTTTAGGGAACATCTCCGGGACACCCACACCAATCAACCACACCGCCCTGTGGCCCAATATTTCAACACCCCCTCCCACTCTACCAAGGACATGGAGGTCCTGGGCCTCCTTCACCGCTGCTCCCTCACAACCAAACACCTGGAGGAAGAACGCCTCATCTTCCGCCTCGGAACACTTCAACCCCAGGGCATCCATGTGGACTTCAACAGTTTCCTCATTTCCCCTTCCCTCACCTCACCCCAGTTCCAAACTTCCAGCTCAGCACTGTCCCCATGACTTGTCCTACCTGCCTATCTTCTCTTCCACCTATCCGCTCCACCCTCCTCCCTGACCTTGCACCTTCATCCCCTCCCCCACTCACCTATTGTACTCTATGCTACTTTCTCCCCACCCCCACCCTCCTCTCACTTATCTCTCCATCCTTCAGGGTCTCTGCCTGTATTCCTAATAAAGGGCTTTTGCCCAAAACGTCGATTTTACTGCTCCTCGGATCCTGCCTGAACTGCTGTGCTCTTCCAGCACCACTAATCCCATACTAAATACAGCCATTCCTTTCAGCAGACATGTGTAATTCCAAGTAAAGTAAACTCTTAATTATGAAAGGAATTCATGTCATTCCGCTGTTCAGAAATCTCTTCTGTTCATTTCATTACTTACTTGGGTAAGTTTTTGGGTATCTGCGGATTTATGAAAGGGTTACTTTTATTGCAAATCAATAAATTAGATTAAAAAGTATATCATAAATTAAGTCAAAAGAGGAAGGCAAAAGCTTGTGACTTTGATTTGCAGGATATTTGCATTTTCAGTAGTTGAAATTAAATAAATCCTTTTATATTAGATACAAAGATAAGGCAACCAAGACCCATTCAGGACTTGTGATTTTACATAAACATCAATTACTTTAACTACCCCATAGTGATACTATGAATTCACAGATGGCTAAGAGGCATGTTGACAGTTTCTTTTAACTTTAAATTATATCAAAATAATTGTGATTCCAAATCTTTTGTTTCCACCTCACTATGCAATAAGGATGTACTGAAAACTACAGTATTCATTGCCTTGCTAATACATAGGCATTCTGTCTGCATGAGGAGTCAAGAATTGATATCATTAACCAAGTTAGTTGTAACTGCCCATGAGTATCCAGAGTCAGCGACTGTTGTGATGCAATGGTAATTTCCCTATCCCTGAGCCAAATGACCCAGATTTAAATCCCCCCTAATGACAACATGCCTGAATAGGTTGATTTAAAATATCTGGACCAATTTACTTATTAGCTCATATGGACTGACTGACTTTCTGAAAATAAAATACTCAGCTTCTGAGGGTGACCAAAGTGTATGTTTTCATAGTGAATAAAAATATTGTTGCAGGGTTTGCATAATACTTTCTTGTGAATAGTTCTTTATATCTAACATTTTGACTTTGCATATATTTTCATTGACCTTTTATTATATTGATTTTGCCGTATGTCAGAGGGACTAAATTCACAAGACGATCCATAATCTGTCTTCAAGAAGACTTCACTTCCACATCATTTATTCCCTTTACCCACCACTTCTATGATTGTGGATTTTTTTTTCAGTGATGCTGCTCATTTGTACCTATGCAGTTTGTGTTAAACCATCACAGCCAGGGGAGAAATTTTGAACAAAACTTTCAGCTCATCAGTCAATCATCAAAGATGAAAGGTCAGATTGTGAATAGAAAATCAAAGAATGAAAAGGAGTAAGTCATTTGGCCCCTCAAGCCTGATCTAAGATTTAGTAAAATCATGGTTAAACTTACTGTAGCCTCAAATCCACTTTCCCACTGATTGCCAATAATTTTTCGCCCCCTCAATTACCAGGCATCTGTCACTTCCTCCCTAAGAATAATCAAAGGCTCTAATTCCAATGCTTTTTCAGAAAAAGAGTTCCAAAGACTCACAACCCTCCTTAAGAATTTTTTTTAACCTGGATTACACCTCTTCCCACCCTACATCCACAAACTCCATCAACAAACACATCGACTTGGACCCAATATACCAACCACTACAGCGGACAGCTGAAATTGACAACCGGAAGCGGCAGGGACAGACCACTATAAACACCGGAGGAAACATCAAAGAAGCGCTTCGCAGGAGGCTCCCAAGCACTGATGATGTCGCCTAGCCAGGGGACGAAACGTTTGCAACAAAAACTTCCAGCTCGGCGAACAGAACCACAACAGTCACAACTAAATTTTTGCCTCTATTACTTCTCAAGCCGTTTCTACACCTTTATTTCCTGAAATTTGGTCATCCCTCTGTTACATGCTAATGCCATGATTAACTAACAGAGCCACTCTTCTCCATCTGATTCCAGATCTTGCTAAATATCCTATGCCTTTTAATATCTGGGTACAAATCCATGTCATTCTGCAGCCATGTATTTAAAGTGGCTAACAGATCATACAGGTTTATTTCCATTTGCACCCTCAATTTATCTGCTTTGTTTTGAATGCTGCACGGATTCTGATACAGATGGTAGATTTTTCCCCAACCTTTGAGCAGCATAAGCCATGGTGAAAAACTTGGAAGAACACATACAAAAGCAATAAAATTGAGATTCTTGTCATTCGGAACAAAAGTATGACATTCCCTTTGAGGTTTCAATGGCTAGATGGTGATTACATTTGTAAGCACCTCAGACCTTATTTCCATGTATCTGCATTTCACTCTTTGCAAATATCATCTTATTTCTCTGCAGTTTGCAATTCATAAAATCATAGAAACCCTGCAGTGTGGAAGCAGGCCATTCAGCCGATAACCACCCAGACCTACCCCATCCTATATCCCTGTAATCCTGCATTTCCCATGGGTAATTCACGTAACCTGCATGTTCCTGGACATTATTGGCAGTTTAGCAAGGCCAATCCACCTAAGCTGCACATCTGTGGTATGAATCCAGAGCACACAGAGGAAGCCCACACAGACACGGGAAGAATATGCAAATTCCACACAGGAAATTGAAAGGGATTAGGCTTTCTCAAGTGAAATGGAACTTTGCTCAGTCAGTAGGTTCAGCCGCATTCAGTCAAAAGTATCATCTGATCTCAGTCAAGAGGGTTGGCCATAAGCAGTCCTAGAGTTTAGACAATAAGCATCAAAGTGGTTACTAGGGGCAGTCTATGCTGGTTGGGGAATATGGGAATCTCAGATGTGGGGATTGAAACTATTTCACTGGGATACCTGGAGGGGATAATAACTCTGAACAAGACCAACTCCCAAAATAAGGGCAGGATCTGATCTAATGTGGAAAGGCATGGATTACTGTGAGATGGAATAGTTTTACAAGTCACCAGTATCCTATCTAAAGGAGGAATTGAGTGGCTGGAAAGCTGGTGAGGCAGGAATAGGACAGATGTAACCAATGAGTGAGTAAGTAGTGCAGAGGGCAGGAAGGCTTTATAGTTTAGGAGGATGAGAGCCCTTGTGTGAAGATGCTGCATGCAATAGTGAGAGTGGGAGACCATTAGCATTGGTAAAGGTGTGTGCAATGGCACAGTTAGATTCAGTGTGAGATAACAGAGTAAAGATGCTGGCTCATGCCCTTACAAAGTGCAAAAGGTCATTGACCTTTTCTCTCCATTGCTGGGGGTTTCTTCTCAATGGGGACACTGGACTGACATGAGTGGCTATCTCAGTCCAGGCTAGCAATGTTTGGTGCTATGGTCTACAGGAAAAAAGATGGTCCTCTTCTCCATGGCCACAGGGTCTCCACATTCTTATCAATTAATTAATGCATCAGTCATTCTCCTCCATAATTAGCATTGGGCAACAGATTTTGAAGGCCATTTCCTGCCACGCACTATTTGAATTGATGCAGAGTTGGTTTTAAATGTGATACTTGTAATGTCAACATCAGAAGGTCCTGGCATTTGCGAGCAATTCTGCCTCTATGACCATACAATTCAACACAAAGTGTAACATGGAGCCTAGACGCATAATTAATGTGAATAGCAGCAGATGACTGTTTGCGAAAAGTCATTATGGCACATAGAGGAAACCTCTCCACGTAACGTCTTGAAAATGACACACACATAAAAGTCAGACCAGATCTTTAGTTTTATTTTTATATTCCTTTTGGTAATATCTGGCCTTATCTGTTATTTTATCTGTAGACTCTACCCCTGGTCCTCATTGAGAAACATTTAGACATTATCAACAAATCTATGTGAATTTTTTGCGTAATTCAAATTTCTTTTGATCTACTTGGAAATTTGCAGCATGACTGTGACCAATGGCAGTGGCTGCTAAATACTTTCCTCTGTTCAGTCATTGCCAGTCAAGGTGACCTTTCTCCATCTGAGTTTGAATTTTTTTATTCATTGGTGGGATGTGGGCATTGCTGGCTGTGCCAGCATTTATTGCCCATCCCTAGTTGCCCTTGAGAAGTTGGTGAACTGCTGCAATCCACCTGCTGTGGGTTGACCCACAATGCCATTGGGGAGAAATTCCAGGATTTTGACCCAGTGACAGTGAAGGAACAAAATATACTTCCAAGTCAGGATGGTAAGTGGCTTGGAGAGGAACTTGAAGGTGGCAGTGTTCCCATATATCTGTTGCCCTTGTCCTTCTAAATGGAAGTGATCATGGGTTTGGAAAGTACAGTCTGCAGTGCATCTTGTAGATAGAACGCACTGCTGCTACCGAGCGTCAGTGATGGAGGGAGTGGATGCTTGTGAACATACTGCCAATCAAGTGGGCTGCTTTGTCCTGAATGGTGTCAAGCTTCTTGATTGTTGTTGGGAATGCACTCAGTCAGGCCAGTGGGAGTATTCCATCACCCTCTTACTTGAGCCTGACAGATAGTGGATGGGCTTTGGGGAGTCAGGAGATGAGTTACTCGATGCAGTATTCCTAGCCTCTGACCTGCTCTTGTAATCACTGTATGAACATGTTGAGTCTAGTTGAGTTTCTGGTCAGTGACAGCCCCCAGGATGTTGATAGTGGCGAATTCAGTGATGATAACACTATTGAATGTCAAGAGTGGTGGTTAGATTGTCTCTTATTGGTGATGGTCATAGCCTGACATTTGTGTGGCACCGATGTTACTTGCCACTTGACAACCAAATCCTGGTTGCATTTGAACATGGATTGCTTCAATATCTGAGAAGTCATGAATAGTGCCGAATATTATGCAGTCATCTGTGAACATTCCTAATTGTGGCCTTACGATGGAGGGAAAGTCATTGATGAAGCAGATGAAAATTATTGGGCCGAGGACATTACTCTGAGGAACTCCCACAGAGATGCCCTGGCACTGAGATGGCTGACTTCCAACAACCATGATCATTCTCTTATTTATCAGGTATGACTTGAAGCAGTGGAAAGTTTGCTCCCTGATCCCCATTGATTCTAGTTTTGCTAGGGCTCCTTAAGGCCATGCTTGGTCAAATGCAGTCTTGAAGTCAAGGGAAATAGGATTCTGGGTAATCCAAGATGGAGGATGGGAAAGATTTCTGGCTGTAACAGCTGCACCTTTTTTTTGAGGTATTTTACTTCTTGGAGGTGATTTTCTCGAATTCCAGGAGCAGCAATTACTGTTTTGTATGCTGTTGCATTGTTTTGTAACTTTGGAGAAAAAAAAAGTCAGGACAACAGCATAGAGTCACAGAGTCACAGAGATGTACAGCATGGAAACAGACCCTTCAGTCCAAATCATCCATGCTGACCAGATATCCCAACCCAATCTAGTCCCACTTGCCAGCACCTGCCCATATCCCTCCATACCCTTCCTATTCATATACCCATCCAGATGCCTTTTAAAAGTTGCAATTATACTAGCCTTCACTACATCCTCTGGCAGCTCTTTCCATATACATACCACCCTCTGCGTGAAAAGGTTGTCCTTTAGGTCTCTTTTATATCTTTCCCCTCTCATCCTAAATCTAGGTCTGGACTCCCAACCCCAGGGAAAAGACTTTGCCTGTTTATTCTATCCATGCCCCCCCATGATTTTATAAACCTCTATAAGGTCATCCCTCACCTTCCAATGCTCCAGGGAAAACAGTCCTAGCCCATTCAACCTCTCCCTAGAGCTCAAATCCTCCAACCCTGGCAACATGCTTGTAAATCTTTTCTGAACCCTTTCAAGTTTCACGACATCTTTCCGATAGGAAGGAGACCAGAATTGCACGCAATATTCCAACAGTAGCCTAACCAATGTCCTGTACAGCCGCAACATGACCTCCCAACTCCTGTACTCGATACTCTGACCTATAAAGGAAAGCGGACCATACACCTTCTTCACTATCCTACCTACCTGTGACTCCACTTTCAAGGAGCTATGAACCTGCACACCAAGGTCTCTGTTCAGCAACACTCCCTCGGACCTTACCATTAAGTGTATAAGTCCTGCTTTCCTAATACGCAGTACCTCATATTTATCTAAATTAAACACCATCTGCTACTTCTCAGCCCATTGGTCCATCGAGTCCAGATCCTGTTGTAATCTGAGGTAATCTTCTTCGCTGTCCACTACACCTCCAATTTTGGAGTCTTCTGCAAACTTACTAAATATACCTCTTATGCTCACATCCAAATCATCTATATAAATGATGAAAAGTAATGGACCCAGTACTATCCTGGTGGCACTCCATTGGTCACAGGCTTCCAGTTGAAAAACAACCCTCCACCATCACCCTCTGTCTTCTACCTTTGAGCCAGTTCCATATCTAAATGGTTAGTTCTCCCTGCATTCAATGAGATCTAACCTTGCTAACCAGTCTCCCATGGGGAACCTTGATGAATACCTTACTGAAGTCCATATAGATCACGTCCATCACTCTGCCCTCATCAATCCTCTTTGTTACTTCTTCAAAAAACTCAATTAAGTGTGTGAGACATGATTTCCCACGCACAAAGCCATGTTGACTATCCCAAATCAGTCCTTGCTTTTTCAAATACATGTACATCCTGTCCCTCAGGATTCCCTCCAACAACTTGCCCACCATTGACGTCAGGCTCACCGGTCTATACTTCCCTGGCTTGTCCTTACCACCCTTCTTAAACAGTGGCATCACGTTAGCCAACCTCCAGTCTTTCGGCACTTCACCTGTGACTACCGATGATACATATATCTGAGTAAAAGGCCCAGCAATCACTTCTCTAGCTTCCTACAGAGTTCTAGGGTAATCTGATCAGGTCCTGGAGATTTATCCACTTTTATGCATTTTGAGGCATCCAGCACTTCCTCTTTTGTAATATCAATATTTTTCAAGATGTCACTATCTATTTCCCTACGTTCTATATCTTCCATGTCCTTTCCCACAGTAAATACTGATGCAAATACTCGTTTCGTATCTGCCCCATCTCCTGCGGCTCCACACAAAGGCCACCTTGCTGATCTTTGAGGGGCCCAATTCTCTCCCTAGTTACCCTATTGTCCTTAATGTATTTGTAAAAACCCTTTGGATTCTCCTTAACTCTATTTGCCAAATCTATCTCATGTCCCCTTTTTGCCCTCCTGATTTCTCTCTTAAGTATACTCCTACTGCCTTTATACTCTTCTAAGGATTCACTCGATCTATCCTGTCTATACCTGACATATGCTTCCTTATTTTTCTTAACCAAAACCTCAATTTCTTTAGTCTACCAGCAATCCCTATACCTACCAGTCTTTCCTTTCACTGTAACAGGAATATACTTTCTCTGGACTCTCGTTATCTCATTTCTGAAGGCTTCCCATTTTCCAGCCGTCCCTTTACCTATGAACATCTGCGCCCAATCAGATTTTGAAAGTTCTTGCCCGATACCGTCAAAATTGCCCTTTCTCCAATTTAGAACTTCAACTTTTAGATCTGTCTATCCTTTTGCATCACTATTTTAAAGCTAATAGAATTATGGTCACTGGCCCCAAAGTGCTCCCCCACTGACACCTCAGTTTCGTGCCCTGCCTTATTTCCCAAGAGTAGGTCAAGTTTTGCCCCTTCTCTCATAGGTAATCCACATACTGAATCAGAAAATTTTCCTGTGCACACTTCAAAAATTCCTCTCCATCTAAATCCTCAACACTATGGCAGTCCCAGTCTATGGTTGGAAAGTTAAAATCCCATACTATAATCATCCTATTATTCTTACAGATAACTGAGATCTCCTTACAAGTTTGTTTCTCAATTTCCTGCTGCTTATTAGCGGGTCTATAATACAATCCCAATATTGTATTATATTGGGTGATATAATACAATATCAATAAGGTGATCATCCCTTTCTTATTTCTCAGTTCCACCCAAATAACTTCCCTGGATATATTTTTGGGAATATCCTCCCTCAGTACAGCTGTAATGCTATCCCTTATCAAAATGCCACTCCCCCTCCTCTCTTACCTCCCTTTCTATCCTTCCTATAGCATTTGTATCCTGGAACATTAAGCTGCCAGTCCTGTCCATCCCTGAGCCATGTTTCAGTAATTGCTATGATATCCCAGTTCCATGTTCCTAACCTTGCCCTGGGTTATTCTGCTTTCCCTGTTCGATCTCTTGCATTGAAATAAATGTAGTTTAATTTATCAGTTCTACTTTGTTCTCTGCTTTGTCCCTGCCTGCCCTGACTGTTTGACTCACTTCTGTTCTCAACTGTACCAGTGTCAGATTGAAATCTTTCCTCACTATTGCCCTGTGTCCCACCCCCCCACCCCCCACCACCTTACTAGTATAAGTCCTCCCAAGCAGCTCTAACAAATCTCCCTGCCAGTATATTAGTCCCCTTCCAATTTAGGTACAGGTTACTTCTACCCTAAAAGAAATTTCAATGATCCAAAAATGTGAATCCTTCTCCCATACACCAGCTCCTCAGCCATGCATTCATCTGCTCTATCCTCCTATACCTGCCCTCATTAGCTCATAGCACCGGGAGTAATCCAGATATTACTACTCTCGAAGAGCTAGACAGGAATTTAAAAAGGAGGTCAATGTAATCTCCCTTCAGAATCTCAACCTTTTCCATTCCTATGTCATTGGTTCCAATGTGTACAATGATCTCCTGCTAGCCCCTGTCCCCCTTGAGAACATCTCTGAGACATCCTTGATCCTGGCACCAGAGAAGCAACACACCAGTTGGAGTTTTCGCCGCTGGCCATAGAAACGTCTGTCTGTACCTCGGACTAGAGAGTCCCCTCATACAGTCGATTGCTTGGAACCCAACGTATCTCTCATTACATTAGAGCCAATCTTAATACCAGAAACTTGGCTGTTTGTACTAGTTCCCTTGTGAACCCATCACCCCCAAAACTTGTTTGAAATGTGGATAGCCACAGAAGACTCCTGCACTAACTGCCTACCTCTCTTATCTTTCCTGCAGTTAGCCCATCTATGTGACTATATCGAGACTTTTCCCCCCTTCCTATAACTGCCATCCATCACATCCCCTTGCTCTTGTAAATTCCTCCTTGCCTCCAACTGCCTCTCTAACCGATCTATTTGATCTGATAGGATTTGCAACCAGCGTCATTTATTGCAGATATAATCCTCAGTAGCCCATAAACTCTCCCTAAACTCCCACATCCGAACAGCATATCACTCTACTAAAGGCCATTTTTGCTTCTTTCAATCTACAGACCCAGAAAATAGCACTGTCTTATTCCTCTAAAAAACACTGCTCCAGGTTAAATTAATACTTATGGCTTATATTTTAAGTTTAATCAAGAGATATAGCTCAATAAAACATATAATCACTCTACAGGTTATTGATGAGTAGGTGCTGATTTAGGTGTCACTATCACCTCACTGCTGGAATTCAACTCTTTTGAACCATTGCTGTAATGAGGTCAGGAGTTGATTGGCCCTGACGGAACCCAAATTGGGCATCACTGTACAGGTTATTGCTGAACAGGTGCTGCTTGATAGCACTGTTGATGACACCTTCCATCACTTTACTGCTGATATAGTAGACAGGTGGGATGATAACTGGATTTGTTCAGCTTTTTATGGACAGGACATTCTTGGGCAATTTTCCATATTTAGATTAGATTAGATTAGATTAGATTACAGTGTGGAAACAGGCCCTTCGGCCCAACAAGTCCACACCGACCCGCCGAAGCGAAACCCACCCATACCCCTACATTTACCCCTTACCTAACACTATGGGCAATTTAGTATGGCCAATTCACCTGACCCTGCACATCTTTTGGACTGTGGGAGGAAACCGGAGCACCCGGAGGAAACCCACGCAGACACGGGGAGAACGTGCAAACTCCACACAGTCAGTCGCCTGAGGCGGGAATTGAACCCGGATCTCTGGCACTGTGAGGCAGCAGTGCTAACCACTGTGCCACCGTGCCGCCCAGTGCCACCGTGCCGCCCGTGCCTACCTATTGTTAGGTAGATGCTAGCATTGTAACTGTAATGGAACAACTTGGCTACGGAAGTGGTAAGTTCTGGAAAACAAATCTTTCATGATATTGTGGGAACGTTGACAGGGCCTGTAGCCTCTGCAGTATCCAGTGTCTCCAATCGTTTCTGGATATCATGTGGAGTGAATTGAATTGGCTGAAAATGGTATCTGTAATGCTGGGGACCACTGGAGGAGGCTGAGATGGATCACATTGTATTTTATATTGGTGCACTGGAAGAGAATAATAACCCAAAAGTGTTCCATACATTTCATAAATTAATTCCTTTGTTACAGTTCTTTCCCTTGCAAAATTCAAATCAGATGTTTCTTACCAAGCAACAAAATCATTTGAGTATCAGATTATTAAAACAAATTCTTGCTAAATTTTAAACTGTTTAAACCAAAACTCATTGTTTTGCGGAAATGAAATTGTTTTATGCATCGCTCACTTATTACTGACTACACCTGAGGATAACAATGTCAGCACAGAGACTATATCATTCGATACCTCATATCAGTGTTTTTGAAAATAGCTTGGAAAAGCAACAGTAAATATGCATAACGAGTAGTCCCAAGGTTCAATGATTATTGAGTTTCCTTCATCAAACTTAGATTCTAGCACTGGATTTGACCATTATTACTTTACAAAGTTATCAGCTTGTTTCAGAAACAAGATCAATAAATTAAATGCAAAAATTCACTGAAGCCAAATACAAAATGTCAACTAGAATCAAATAAAATATCAAGAAAAGGAATGTTCAGACAAAAAAAAAATTGTAAACTAAATTTAGAAAAGTACTCTGCAAAATCATTAATTTCTCATTAAAAAAAGTCTCAAATTATTTTCCATATTATTGTTATGACTTCTATGAAACAGCTAAATTGTGATTTGCTGGTTAACACATTTTGCTGTTAATGCATTTTTGGCTAAAATATGTGAATTTGTAGGAGTCCTTGTCTCAATTTATAGATGGCACTTACTCTTTAGCCAATTCCATATGATTCATGTGTATATTTATCTTTCTTTTACTGTTTCCTATTCATAGCTAAATATGGAATCAGAAAGAATGTTTGGACAAGGTATTGATTGCCAACATGGACTGCATGATGTTCTGAGTGTGAAGCATGGGATGGATATATAGGGATTAAAATGGCAGAGATTAAATTGAGTTGACAATAATCAAAAGGGATATATTAACATTAAAAAATCATATATTTGCAAGCAAGTACAAATGTTGCATGTTTGTTGCAAAGTTGTGCAGAAACATGTAGTGATTTTTTTTAAATGAAATACATTTAAAAGGTAAACTTGTAGCAATTTTTCCTCGGACTGATACTGATACTGATTCAGTACTGGTACTAGTGCTCCAGGCTAACATTACAGTTATAGGGCAGATGCACCCTTAATATGAAAATTGTAGAATAATCTTAAATGGAAACAATGTGATTGCCTGGCATGATCAGAGTTTTTTCAATGTCATGAAAAATACATATAATTCAAATATTCTGTCCTTCAACCACAATGATAATAATGAGGGAACCAATTTGCATTACAGAGTTTAACACCTGATCCCTGCATATATTAACATGAATGTAAGAAAATAATGGCTCAAGGATTGATTGCCATGTTTTCAACATCAAAACCAATGATATGTCATTGAACTGGAAATAAAATACATCAAATTTGCATGTAATCTGTCATTCTGCCATATAATACATCACCCATGGCTGTTGTTCATATGAGTAGATCACAACAACATAACATTTTGCTACCTTTTTCAATGTTTTCCTTTCCTAAACTATGCAGGGATATGGGAATGAACATTAGAAATAAGATCAGGTCATTCAGCCCCTCAACCCTGTTCTGCAAATCAATCACCTATGACTCAATGACATCATAACTGACTCAAACCTTAACTACAGCTTAGCAATTTTATTTGCACAATTACAAATACCTTCGTCTAATAATAATAAGCTAGTCTCAGTTTTGACCTTATAAATTGACCAAACCTTATCAACCTTTTTCTTGGAAAAGAGAAATCTTGCTTTCCATTAACCTTTATATGAATATCTGCTTCCTAAAACCATCCTGGATAATCTAGTTCTAAATTTAGGGTTCATCCCTGTACAGTCTCACCAGAGGAAATAGTTTCCCTTTAACTGCTTAATCATATTGTACAAAATATCTTAATTATCTCAATTACACCAATCCTTGTGCTTTAATGTTCGGATGAATACGGACATAATCTATGCAAAAAAGCCACATATCTTAACCCTTTCAGCCCTAGCATTATTCTGGTGAATTTGTGCTGCACATCACCTGAAGCAAATTTACTTTGCTTTCTCTTACTTTTCAAGGGATATGGAAGTCACAGGCTAGGCCAGAATTTGTTGCTAATTCTTAACTCCTTGAACAGAATAGTTTGCTAGGTCATGGGGTTCTGAGGAAGGTTTACTGGTTTCTCTCCACAGATGCTGACAGGTCTGCTGAACCTTTCTAGAAATTCTTGTTTTTGTTTTTGAGTTTGCTAGGCTATTTCAGACAGTAGTGAACAGTCATAGCTCTGGTTGTCACATCCAGAGCAGACTGGCTAAGAAAGGTAGATTTCTTTCCCTAAGCTATATGAACCCATGGATGTCTAGATTATCAGTCCATGGACATTACCACAATGCCACCATCTCCCCTTAACATACTTGCAAAGTCTTTTATGCTGTCCTTGGATTTCCCAAGGTCTTTTCCCTGTGGGTGGGGGAGTCCGGAACTAGATGGCATAGGTTTAGGGTGAGAGGGGAAAAATTTAAAAGGGATCTAAGGGCAATTTTTTCATGTTGGGGATGGTGTATGGAATGAGCTGCCGGAGGAAGTGGAGACTGGTACAATTACAACATTTAAAATACATCTGGATGGGTATATGAATAGGAAGAGTTTAGAGGGATATGGGCTAAATGCTGGCAAATGGGACTAGATTAAGTTAGGGTATCTGTTCAGCATGGACTAATTGGACCGAAGGGTCTGTTTCCATGCTGTACATCTCCATGACTCCATGAATCTAAACAGTATTTTCTAATTTTCTCTTTTTGCAGGTCTCACTACATCTATAGTACAAATGGTTGGTTTGTTTTATCTTTACCACCATTTGGATACAGCACTGGTTTGAAGGTAAGAGACAGAGAGTGGTGGTGAAGGGTTGCTTCTCAGACAGTGGGGAGGCCTGTGACCAGTGGCATGCCACAAGGATCAATGCTGGGTCCACTGCTTTTTTGTCATTTAAATAAATGACTTGGATATGAACATAGGAAGTATGGTTAGTAAGTTTGCAGATGACATCAAAATTGGTGGTGCAGTGGACAGCCAAAGAAGGTTACCTCAGAGTACAATGGGATCTTGATCAGAATGGCCAATGATTAAGGAATAGTAGATGGGTTTAGTTTAGGTAAATCTTCGAGGAGAAAGTGAGGTCTGCAGATGCTGGAGATCAAAGTTGAAACTTTATTGCTGGAACAGCACAGCAGGTCAGGCAGCATCCAGGGAACAGGAGATTCGACGTTTCGGGCACAGGCCCTTCTTCAGGAATGGCTCATTCCTGAAGAAGGGCCTGTGCCCGAAACGTCGAATCTCCTGTTCCCTGGATGCTGCCTGACCTGCTGTGCTGTTCCAGCAATAAAGTTTCAACTTAGTTTAGGTAAATGTGAGATGCTGTATTTTGGAAAGGGAAATCAGGGCAGTACACATTCACCTAATGATAAAGTCCTGGGGAGTGTTGCTGAACAAAGAGACCTTGGAATGCAGGTTCATAGTTCCTTGCAGTTGGAGTATAGGATAGTGAAGTTTTTGGTATGCTTTCCTTTATTGGTCAGTGCATTGAGTATAGGAGTTGGGAGATCATATTGCAGCTTACAGGACATTGGTTAGGCCACTTTTGGAATATTGCATACAATTTTGCTCTCCCTGCTATAGGAAGGATATTGTGAAATTTGAAAGGGTTCAGAAAAGATTTACAAAGATGTTGCCAGTGTTGGAAGGTTTGAGCTATAAGGAGAGGCTGAATAGGCTGGGGTTAGTTTCCTTGGAGTGTCAGAGACTGAAGGGTGACCTTACAAAATTTTATAAAATCATGAGTGGCATGGATAGGATGAATAGGCAAGGTTTTTTGCCCCAGGGTAGGGGAATCCAAAACCAGAGGGCATAGGTTTAAGACGAGAGGGGAGAGATTTAAAAGAGACCTGACGGGGAACCTTTCTCATGCAGAGGATGGTGCATATATGGAATGAACGGCCAGAGGAGGTGATGGAGGTGAGTACAATTACAACATTTAAAAGGCATCTAAATGAATATATGAATAGGAATGGTTTAGAGGGATATGGGCCAAATGCTAACAAATGGGACTACATTAATTTAGAATATCTGGTCAGCATCTATAAGGTGAACCAGAGGGTCTGGTTCTGTATTGTTCATCTCTGCGACTCTATGACCCTACCAAACCACAGAACTTCTGATATTGCTTGTATTTGCATAAAGAGGTTGTGTACTATTTCTTGTCTATTTTGTTGACCAACATCACAATATTGCACAAGGAAAGCATTGTTTTGCAATATCTATGAAGCTTACAGTAAACCTTAAAAATGTATCCCAGGAAATAACTACAAGCAGAGCTACCATCACATAGTAGCAAGATGAATATGCTGGTATTGAGATAAATCTCACCAGAATGAAAAGGCAGTAAATTCTATTGTTCCAAGCTGTTAAATTAAGATTCTCCCATTTGTTCTGTGACAACAGCATAACCAAAAGACAAACTATGTGTTCTGAACAACTATGAAATAAAAAATCCTGACTAACTAATGCATTGTATTTTTTTTACAATATCACTGACTAATGCACTGTGAATTGGACTCCATCTCCAGTTTATTGGTGTTTCCAGTTTATGAAATTATTAGGGTAATGTACCGCTGTTGATTCAGGATTATCCCTTCATTCCAAATATATGTAGCAATTAATTTCCATCCCAATTTTTTCCGGAGTAAATTTTAAAACACGCTCGTAGAGGCTCAAGATTGTTAAAATATTACCTGCACTGCTACCAACTCATGGGAGCGAGATTCCAAAAAGGCAGAAAAAAATGGAAAAGCCTGATTTATGCTTGAATTGCATGAAACGTGTTCAGAATAGCATTATTAGCGAACGAGGTAGCGAGGAGCAGGGTGATTTTTTTCTCTCTCTCTCTTGTGGACCGGAGTCACCTATTTGAATGCAAAAAGATAATCACGTCCATTGTTCCGATGAGAATACATTTCTGAGATAGTATGCCAGTCGGTCGTCTGGCTTGAACGGGAGCTCAAAATAAACACACAGATTCCATTGTGTCTTGTTTTTTTTTTCTTGATCAGCTGGATTTAAATTATCACAACCAAAACTAAGCTGAGGATCCTCCTGCACTAACGTGTGGGTATTTTGTTAAGCAAAGCAGCCGCGTTCCACAGGAAGGTACAGCAAATTGCAAATTGCATTGTGCTTTTAAACACTAGCTGGTGGCACTGAACTAATCTACTCTATTTCTCAGGAGCATGTTACACATGGTCAGTTTAGCTTGATATTGTACTTTGCAGTTACGAGTACGCTGTTGCAACAAATCGGAATGAACCTGTTGTTGGATCTAATTTGTTTACACACTGATATAAATATGTTTCCTTTTCATTTTCCATTGTGTGTGTGTTTTTTTAAGCATTGCAAATGGCCCTGAACCAGTCCACCAGGCGAGTTATTTTGTAACAAGCCGTTGAATTATTTCTAAATTCATCCAAAAAAATACACACATATGCATCAGGGGTCCGGCGAGCAAAGCACACACTTTAATCTCATCGATGCTTCTTCACTGCACCGGAATGTTTTAAGATAAACAGAGGCTCGAGAGATTTTCGCCTTTGAACTGTCCTTTGCAGAAGCGCCTTTAATCGTTGGGTGACAGGGGCTTGTGGGCAGCAAGACGGATTGTCTGTCGGTGTGAAGCGCATTGACCTGAGGTAGCTGCGCTGGCCATTTCAGTTCAGCACCAAGGTCAGCTCCTGTCCCAGGAGCAGCTGACACCGCGGCAGGTGGCGACACTGCAGCAACTGGTCACTGACCGAGCAAAAACAATCGATTCAAACAAACAATGGTGGAAGGCAAGCCCCTAAAACCTTCACCGGCCAAAAACAAAACCCTCAATCCGATTTTATCATAGGGTCTCCACCAGCCGTCTTAGTCCATTCCGCACTAAATCTACTGATTTCAGGGGCTTTATTCAACCGACCTTAATGGAGAAAGCATTTTACATGGGAAGTAGACAGCAGACGAGTAATTCTGCACACACATACCTGAGGTAGCTGGGTTGTGTTTCATCACTCCTGGTGCCCAGAGCAAGACTGACTACAGAGGTGGCTCGATTTATAACACAATACATCCATTCTTTACAAATCTCCTTTCAACAGGATTCCGCACCTTGTTGATATTAAAATCACCCTCGCCTAGCAAGACACGCTGTACCTCTCTCGACACAGAGAGTTACCATTACCTGTAGCACAGTAGACCATTCAACCCCTTGATACTGTTCTGTCATTCATCGAGCTCACGGCTGTCGTGTATCCTGGCTCCATCCAGTCAGCTCGGTGCACACGGGAAGCGTGACTGGGGCGTGGAAGGAAGGCTTCAGGCGGTGGGAACATGGGAGAGGGAATCTGTAGAATGGGCGAGCGCCAAATAGATCGGCGAATGAACCCCAGGACAGGAAGCAGCCGCCAGACTGCTGTCACCTGCACGACCTGTTTGCACCAGAAACTACAAGTGTCACACGCACATCTCAGGAGCTTCAATTACGGCAACAGTTACAGAGCTACCTTATCAAAATGCACCTCCACGTACGCCGCAGTGAGAGGTAAGTCGCCCCGCGTAAGAAAAATGCCATTGATATTGAAGAAAGCAGTGGGGTCCCCCAGTGTTAAACAAACCTGAGCTACAGAATCGATCGAAACGCCGATTGGAACAACGATTGTAAGAGAATCGGGTTGCTGAGTATGTCATTCGCCGGAATTTCGAATATGCTTTCCATTCAGAGAGGAAGATCCTGAAGGATGGAGCCTCTGCTGTTTGTCTAACAAAAGAAAACGACATCGAACAATACCTTGATTTGTTGCCCGGGCTATTGTCTGACGGTCGAGTCTAGTTATTTCAGGAGGCAGGTCCGCTGGGAGCCCTCTGCTCGCTGTTTATTCAAGCCCATTGTCAGATCCAGTATCCCTGTTCTCCCCGCTCCAAAGCTGAACCCAGTCTTCTAGCCGGCTCTGTCACAGCTCTTCTGTTGGACTTCACCACTCCGCCTCTAGAAACAGAGGACAGCTACAACCCGGAAGGGCGGCGGTTCGGCCCATCCTGCCTGTGCCAGCTTTCTGCAATTTCCTCTCGCCCACTTCCCCCCAACATATCGATGCCTGGAAGATCTGAGGGCTAAGGCAGTATTTGCGTCCGGTTCTCTTGCTGGTAACATTGTGCCAGTGGATCAGTTGTCATAATAAAGAGATAACCACACCAAGATGATAAGCGTTGTCCTGGTAATATGGCTGTAAGTGTAGCTGATGAATAGCGTTAGGCTTCCAAATTGAAATAGCCAAGCGATGGTCAGTATCGGTCTCCATACAATGGACATTCAGAAACGGTTTTTGTTCTTAAACCAGACCAGGTGAATGTGACAGCCCTTGACATCAAGGCTGCATTCGACCAAGAGTGGCATCAAGGAGCCCTAGCAAAACTGGAATCAATGGGTATCAGGGAGCAAAGACTCCAATGGTTAGAGTCATACTGGGCACATTGGAAGATGGTTGTGATTGTGGGAAGCTAGTCATCTCAGTTTCAGGACATCTCTGCAGCAGATTCCCAGGATAGTGTCCTAGGCCCAACCATCTTCAGCTGCTTCATCAAAGATCTTGCCTCCACCATAAGGTCAGAACTGGGAATGTTGCCAATGACTGCACAATGTTCAGCACCATTTGTGACTACTCAAATACTGAAGTCAGTCATGTCCAAATGCAACAAGATCTGGACAATATCCAGCTTGGGCTGATAAGTGGCAAATTACACTTGCACCACAGAAATGCCTGGCTATGGCTATCATCGATAAGAGGCAATCTAACTCCCACCCCTTACCATTCAATGATGTTACCATCACTGAATCCCCACTGTCAACATCCTGGGTGTTATCATTGATCAGAAATACAATTGGATTCACCATATAAACACAGTAGTTAAAACAGCAGGTAAGAGACCAGGAATACTGCACTGGATAACACACCTCCTGACTTCCCAAAGCCCATTCACCATCTACAAGGCACAAGTCAGGAGTATAATGGAATACTCCCCACTTGCCTGGATGGCTGCTGCCCCAACAACACTCAAAAAGCTTGACATCATCCAACTCAAAGCAGCCCACTTGATTGGCACTGCATCCACAACCATTCACTCCCTCTACCTCTGATACTCAGTAGCAGCAGTGTGTTCTCTCTACAAGATACACTGCAGAAATTCACCAAATGTCCTCAGTCAGCACCTTCAAAACTCAAGACAACTTCCAATTCAGACAAGGGCAGCAGATATATGGGAACACAACCACCTTCAAGTTCCCTTCCAAACCACTCACCATCCTGACTTGGAAATATGTTGCTGTTCCTTCATTGTTGCTGAGTCAAAATCCTGGAATTCCCTCCCCAGTGTCATTGTGGATCAACCCACAGCCAGTGGAATGCAGCGGTTCAAGAAGGCAACTCAGGACCACCTTCTCAGGGGCAACCAGGAATTGGCAATGCCCATATTCCACAAATGAAAAAAAAAATGTCCAGTTGAGAAGTTCTTGATTTAAGAGCATTATAACGGTAGAGCGTGCATCCTGTTGAGTTTGCTCTGTCATGCAATACCATCTTAGCTTAAAGTATATTCACTGATGGAGCATCTACAATCCTTTGAGGGGGACAATTCCAAAGATTCATAAGCCTTTTGTCAAAAACATTTCTCCATATCTCAGTCCTTAGTGATCATCTCATTATAGTGTGCCCTCGTGTTCTGTATTCATCAGCCAGTGAGAACAATCTCTCAGCATCTACCCATCTATCCCCTTCATGATCTTCAATGTTTAACTGAAATTACCACTCATTCATCTAAACTCCAGAAAATATAGGTCCAACTTATTCAGTCTCTCATCATAAGACAACCCACTTATTTCAGGAACCAAATTTTCACTACTCTATCTTCTCCACAAGCATTGTCTTCCAGGCATGGACTCAGAAAAGCTCTGTACATTGTCAGAATATTTCTTTATTCTTTTCCTTCAATCCCTTTGCAATAAAGGGCAGCATGCAATTTGCTCCTTTTGGTTGATGAAAGGGATCTGCATACTAACTTTTATGTGTTCCTTCTATGAATAAATCAAAATCTCTCTGAACATCACATTAACAAGTTTCACAATGTTATGGTACAGAAGGAAGCCATTTGGTCCATTGTAGCTGCACTGGCTCTCTCTGCATTTTAGCTCAGTGCCAATCTCCTACCTTTTCCCTGCAACCCTGTACATTTCTTCTATTTAACTAGTGCCCTTAATTGAAATTGTTTCCAGGCAGTACATTCCAAACCCTAACTATTCATTTCTTGAAAAGGTTTTAAGTTCCCTTGAGTTTGCTTCTTTTCTAAAATGCTAAAACTGTGCCCTCTGGTTTTTGATTCTGTCATAAGCAGGAGTAGTTTCTCCCAATCTATTGACATCTCATGATTTTGGATCCATCTACCAAATCTCCTTTGAGCCATCTGCTCTGTAAGGAAAACAGTTCCAACATCTCCATTCTTTCATATAACTGAAGTGTCTTATTCTAGAAACATTCTTGTGAATCTGTTCTGCATTTTGCACACAATAGTCCAGCTGAGAATGTCCAGTGTCCTTTTTAAGTTCATCAGAATTTCCCCATTCTTGTATTCTAAGCTCCTATTAATGAATACGAATTGTACCCTCTCTCTCCACATGTCCTGCCATTTTTAATAACTTATGCACATGTACGTCCTGGTTTCTCTGCTCCTAAACAACATTTAGAATAGTACCCTTTAATTTACACAACCTCTCTACATTGTTTTGTACCAAAATCTATTACCTCACACTTCTCAAAATCGAACTTCATCTGCCACCTGTCTGTTCACTCCACCAGCTTGTCAATGGTCTTTTGAAGATCTACACTGTCATCCGGACAATTTGCTCTTCCCTTGTGGCACAGTGATAGTGTCCCTATCTCTGAGCCAGGAGGCCTGTGTTCATGCCCCATCTGCTGCAGAGGTGTCTGAACAGGTTAATTAAAAAAATACATTTCTTCCAAGTACTTTTTCTCACCCACAAAGTTTGAAATTGTCCCCTGCATACCAAGACCAGGTAAGGATAGTAGTTTCCTGCTCTAAAGAACATAAGACACCCAGGTGGGTTTTTCGCCAACAATCAACAATGGATTCATGGTCATCATTAAATTCTTAATTCCAAATTTTAAAAAAAATTGAATTCAAATTCCGCCACCTGCTATGGTGGTTTTTGAATCCAGGACCCCAAGACATTATCTCGGTCTCTAGATTAACAGCCCAGCAATAATGCACTAGCCCATCACCTCCCAATATGTGCAAATATCACAAAGACAACCCATGGGGAAATCTACTACAAGCTTTCTTCCAGCCTGAAAAATGCACATTAATCATTATTCTATTTCCAATCCTTCAACCAATTTTAAATTTGCGTTGCTGCTGTCCCTTTTATTTCATTAACTGTAACTTTCCACAGAAGTCTGTTATGTGGTATTGTACCAATGGCCTTTTCAAAGTCTATCATATAATCTGCATTGCCCTCATTAATTATTTCTGTTATCTCTTCACAAACTTCCAGTAAGTTAGTTATATATTGTTTTTACTTAACAATTCCATGCTGACTCTTCCAAATCAACAGCCATTTTTCCATGTGGATCTTAATTCTATTCCTAATAATAATTTCTAGATATTTCCCTACTACCAAAAGTCAAAGTATAATTGCTAGTCCAACCTTTACTATATAATTTTTCTTAACAAAGACATAATGCATGCAATAATCCAGCCCTCCAATACCACTCACAATTCCAAGGAAATTTGAAGGGTTATTGCTAGTGACTCTATAATTTCCATTCTCCCTTTCTTCAATATCCTTGGATGCATATGGTCCTGGTGCATCATTAACTTTAATACTGATGTGGAGATGCTGGTGTTAGATTGGGATGGAAAATGTCAGAAGTCATACAATGCCAGGTTTACTTGAACTGATAAGCTTTTAGAGCACTGTTCCTTTGTCAAATGAAGTTGGGGGGGGGGGGGGTGGGGGGGAAGGGCACAGAATTTACTGTAGCAATTTTAAACTCATCTAGTTACTGATTTTCCTCTTCTGTCACCACAACTTTACAACTTCTGCCTCATAAATAAATACAAATGCAAAATATTTATTTAACACCTCAGCCATGCCTATTGCTTCTCTGTGTTTCTCACCAAATCCTCCTATTGCCACCTTTTTTTAACCACTTTTGTTTTTACCATTGATGTGCTGATAGAAGACTTTGGGATTTCCCTTTGTGTTTGGTTGCCAATCTTTCCCCTTTGCTGTATTTGCCTTTTCACCTCGCCACTGAATCATCTGCATTTAGTTTGGTTCTCAATCATATTTTGTACCTGACACCCGTCATAAGCACACTGCTTCTCCTTTAACTTACTTTTTATCTCCTTTGTCGTACAGGGAGCTGTGGATTTGTTTGTCCTACCTTTCCCTTTTGAGGGAATATCCCTTGACTGTGCCTGGACCATCTCCTCTTTAAAGGTAGTCTATTATTCAGCTACTTTTTTCCCCATCAACTTTGGTTCCGCTCTTCCCAGCCCAGCTCTTTTCTTGTCCCATTGCAATCTATTCTCTGCCTTTGAATGTTCTTATTGAGTATTGACCAATGTCATTTTCCACCATCACCTTAAGCATTAGAATATAATAATTACTGTCCTCTAAATGTTTCCCCACTGTCACTTGATCTACTGAGCCCACTTCATTCCCAAGAAACAGGTCTAGCAGCACTTCCTTTCTTGTTGGACTTGACACCAGTTGCCGTCGGATATTCTCCGGAATACAATCTAGGAATGTCTGTTCCTCACTGCCCCTTACACTATCATCATTCCAATCTATGTATGAATATTCAAAGTCCTAGTTATAGCTACACAATGATGCTCACATTTTTCTGAAGCATCCTTGTCATTTTATTCCTCTATATCCTTTCCATTTGCTGGTTATCAATAGATTACACCAAACAAATGATTTGTATCTTTCTTGTTCCTTAATTCTAGCCAAATTAATTCTGTCCTGCAACCAATCTAATACCATATAAGTTAAAAATCACACAACACCAGGTTACAGTCCAACAGGTTGAACTATAACCTGGTGTTGTGTGATTTTTAACTTTGTACACCCCAGTCCAACACCGGCGTCTCCGAATCATGAATACCATCTAAGTCATCAATATAGAGTTTAAATAACTGAGCCCAACACAGTTCTCACAATATTTCCCTCAAAATGATCTACCAACTTGTAAATGCCCCATTTATTCCTACTTTCTGTTTCCTCTGTTCATAAATCCCTTCCTCCATGCTAAAATAACATTCACAACTCACTGGCCCTTACCTTGTGTATTAACCACATATCAAGCATCACTTTCACTGCCTTAATAATAGATTCCAGCATTTTGTTTGTGACTGTGGTCAGGGTTACTGGCCTGATCTTCCCCATATTCTCTTTCTCCCCTTTTTGAATATATGTTATACCTACTAACTTCTCATCTACGGGGCCATCCAAATGTAGGGAATGTTGAAATATTGCAAAACCATAGCTTGTACATCCACCATAAATGCAGATTTCCTGAGGATATGGCCATTACGTCCTGGGGGTAATAATGGATTTTTTTCTTTGCTGATTGTAATTACCTTAATTTCCTCAATTTTACTAACCTCTCAGATAGCCTCTATTTTTGAGATGCAACTGTGTCTTCTAATGTGCAGACACAAAATCTTGATAATATCTTGATAATTTCATCATGTCTTTTTGATTCTTTTCCATTCTCCAGGCTATAGATTGCTTAATTGATAATCGATCTGGTTGGTCACATTGTGAACACATCCTCCTTGGCCATCAAAAACTCGAATGGGACTGAAACCCTGAGTTAAAAGGTAGAGATGCTATCCACTGCACCAAAAAGTTCCTAGAGTAATTTGGGATATTCTCTATAAGGTACAATCCAGTGAGTGCTTCACCAATTTGTGGTATCACATTGCTAAATTTGGCTCAGGGCCCCTGATGTCGCTGACAAGGACATTGCAGGGTTGACTGGGCAAGGTGTTCCTTTGTTGTTTATAATGTCTAGGTCAATACTGGATATCTATCAGGTTTTATTCCTATTTCTTAATTGAGTGTGCAGCCCACTGCCTTGTATAAGAGTGACCATAATACCATCAGAAGTAACCAAAGATATCCAGTCTGGTATTTCCCTAAAGTATTTCATCCACTCAGCATGATCAATGTTTGGTGTCTTTTGATATAATGGAATTCAGAGGGCCACACAAAACTGATTCCAAAAGCCTATCCTTACACATATCATTTCATCAAATCATGAAATGTTTTTGACCAGCTCCCTTCCCTTTTATACTCCAAATTTTAGAAAATTTACTTTGTTTGAAGCAATTGTTTTTATTTAGTGACTTACCTCACCACTGCATTTTGATCATTTTTAAACTGTTTTCCTATTGTTGAGTTACACAATCTTACATTAAAATTTGAGACATCCCGGAAGCTCTCCATAAGACCGTAACCTATAGGAACAGAATTAGGTCATTCAGGCCATCGAGTCTGCTCACCATTTGATCATGGCGGATATGTTTCTCACCTCATTCTTCTCCCCATCACCCTCAATCCCCTTACTAAACAAGGAGTTACCTATCTTTTTACTTCATTGGGGAAAGCTGCAGCAAAGAGGGATTTGGCATGCTTCGTGCAATAATTAATAAAAGCTACCATCCAAGTGCAACAGATAAGAGGAAGGCAAATGCATATTGGCCTTTATTTTAAAGGGAATTGATTCTAAAAATAAGGAAATTTTGCTAAATTTACACAAAACACTACTCAGACCACTATTGAAATACTGTGCTTAATTTCATGCCCTTATGTAAGGAAATATATGGAAGCATTAGAAGCAGTTCAAAGAAAAAGGTTCACTAGACTGATACTAAGTGTACAGAAACTGTCTTATATGAAGTTGAGTAGGTTAGACCCATACTCATTGGAATTTAGATAAATGAAAAAGATTTTTATGATGTAAGATTTTTAGGCAACTTGACAGGAGAGAAATTGTTTACTCTTGTGGGAAAGCCTAGGAATAGAGAACATAATCTCAGAGTAAGGACTTGTCAACTTAAGGCAGAGAGGAGGAGGAATTTCTTCCCTCAAAGGGTAGTCAATTTGTAGAATTCTTTATCACCGAGGGCTGACATGGCTCGGTCATTAATTCATTTCCAGACTGAGACAGACAGATTTTTATTCAGTAAGGGAATCAGGGGTTATGGGAAAAACAGGAAATTGGAGTTGAGGATTAATTGTGATCTCATTGAATGACAGAACAATTTCGAAGGGCTGAATGGTTTACTTCTGCTCTTATATCTTCTGGTGTTAAGATCTTATGCTGTTTAATCAGAAAGATGCATGAATGCACAAATTGCCACATCCCCAAACCCCACCCCTCTTCCCACCACCAATGCATCAGCTATTGATTTGATGCATCTGTAGTCTGATGCAAGAATAATACTGAATAATAATTTGGAAGTACAACAGTTCAGGACAGTGACAATCTTAAATTCCCAAAGAATTGTATTGAGTACAGGATTTGGGGGGGGGTCATGTTGCGGCTGTACAGGACATTGGTTAGGCCACTGTTGGAATATTGCATGCAATTCTGTTGTGAAACTTGAAAGGGTTCAGAAAAGATTTACAAGGATGTTGCCAGGTTTGGAGAATCTGAGATACAGGGAGAGGCTGAACAGGCTGGGGCTTTGCTCCCTGAAGCGTCGGAGGATGAGGGGTGATCTTATAGAGGTTTACAAAATTATGAGGGAGGGCATGGATAGGATAAATAGACAAAGTCTTTTCCCTGGGGTCGGGGAGTCCAGAACTAGAGGGCATAGGTTTAGTGTGAGAGGGGAAAGATATAAAAGAGACCTACGGGACAACTTTTTCACGCAGAGGGTGATATGTGTATGGAATGAGCTGCCAGAAGAAGTGGTGGAGACTGGTACAATTGCAACATTTAAAAGGCATTTGGAAGGGTATATGAATAGGAAGGTTTGGAGGGATATGGGCCAGGTGCTGGCAAGTGGGACTAGATTGGTTTGGGATATCTGGTCGGCATGGACGAGTTGGACCGAAGGGTCTGTTTCCATGCTGTACATCTCTATGACTCTATGATTCTATAATTGCATGTTAGAGGTTGGCTGCTAGTTTCCATATTGCAAATAGCTAAGCTCTGCTGGTCCCAAGCAATTGGAGTCAATTTTCTAACGATTGGCAAATAGGTTTTGCCAGGCTCCACGTGCATTTAATGTGGAAGTGGCAAGTGCCAATAGACTGGCTCCAATGCCTGCTGATATCCTTGCAGGTGCCTTTTTCAGTATTTCATTAAAGAAATAATGTTAACACTGGACATGGAAAACAACTTTATTGTTCAAAAATACATTTGCTGGCTTTTATTTCACTGGAAGATTTTCAGTGAGAACATTGTTTCATTGGTAATACTTCAGCTAACAGATTGAAACATGGCTTCATTTGTCAATCCTTGGCCATTTTTCTTATTTATTCCTGTGTTGAGGACATTGTTGGCATTTATTCCCCATCCTAGACCAGGTAACGATGGCAGATTTTCTTCCCTGAGGACATGAGTGAACCATTTGTTTTCTATTTAATAACAATTGATAGTGGCTACGCGAATACTCTTAGGGGCAGCTTTTTAGTTCCAGATATTTTGGTTTATTGAATTCAAATTTGACCATCTGCCATTGTAGGGTGGTCTGCTAATGCAGGTGGCAACCAAGTGCTATTGTCACTGAGCCAGTAATCTAGGGAACCAAGTTAATGGTCTGGTGCCATGGATTTGAATCCCTGTGACAGAAGGTGAAATGGTATCCATACCCCTTTGTGCTGGCATACATCACCAGTTGTAATCTTAATGAAAGAGATTGCATTTGACTTGGCACCAGTAAAAACAATTTTTCAGGTCCACATTCCAGTTGATGCTCCCCCCTAATGTCACAACATTGAACATCATTTGAAGAAGTACGAAGGACCTCATCAGCATTATCAAGGTGAAATGTTACCGACCTCCAATTAATAGACCATAGAACATAGAACAATACAGCGCACAACAGGCCCTTCGGCCCTCGATGTTGCGCCGACCTGTGAACTATTCTCAGCTCGTCACCCTACACTATCCAAAATCATCCATGCGCTTATCTAAGAATTGTTTAAATCTACCTAATGTGGCTGAGTTGACTACATTAGCAGGTAGGGCATTCCACGCCTTTACCACTCTCTGCATAAAGAACCTGCCTCTGACATCTGTCTTAAATCTATCACCCCTCAATTTGTAGTTATGCCCCCTTGTACAAGCTGGCGTTATCATCCTAGGAAAAAGACTTTCACTGTCTACCCTATCTAATCCTCTGATCATCTTATATGTCTCTATCAAATCCCCTCTTAGCCTTCTTCTTGCCAATGAGAACAGGTTCAAGTCTCTTAGTCTTTCCTCATAAGTCCTTCCCTCCAGACCAGGCAACATCCTGGTAAATCTCCTCTGCACCTTTTCCAATGCTTCCACATCCTTCCCGAAATATGGGGACCAGAACTGTACACAATATTCCAAGTGTGGCCGCACCAGCATTTTGTATAGTTGCAACATGATATTGCGGCTCTGGAACTCAATCCCTCTACCAATGAAACCTAGCACACCGTATGCCTTCTTAACTGCACTATCCACCTGGGTGGAAACTTTCAGGGATCTATGTACATGGACTCCAAGATCCCTGTGCACATCCACACTACCAAGAATCTTTCCATCGACCCAGTACTCTGCCTTCATGTTATTCTTCCCAAAGTGCATCACCTCATATTTAGTTGCATTGAACTCCATTTGCCACCTCTCAGCCCAATTCTGCAGTTTATCCAAGTCTCCCTGCAACCTGTAACATTCTTCCACACTGTCCACTACTCCACCGACTTTAGCGTCGTCTGCAAATTTACTAATCCATCCACCTATGCCTGCGTCTAAGTCATTTATAAAAACGACAAACAGCAGTGGTCGCAAAACAGATCCTTGTGGCACACCACTAGTAACCAGACTCCAGGCTGAATTAATTGTTTGATTTTGTTGCTCCAATTCCACACAATTTTTGATGCTTCCCATAATTGTTTATGTAAAGTCTGGAAAACTACAGGACTAGTGTGGCAAGTGCTGAAGGACATTTGAAGAGTGGCATAGTAAGCTCAGCAGTTAGCACTACAGCCTTGCAGCACCAGTGACCCGGGTTTGATTACAGCCTCGGGTGACTGTCTGTGTTTGCATATTCTGCCAGGTAATATGGGGGTTTCCACCAGGTGCTCCATTTTCACCCACAGTCCAAAGATGTGCAGGTTAGGGGGATTGGCCATGCTAAATTACCCATAGTGTCCAGGGATATGCAGGATAGATGGGCTAATTATGATAATCGGGATAGGGTCCTTGCAGACCCAATAAGCAGAACGGCCTCTATCTGCATGTTGCTGACCTCAACGTTCTTGCATTAAGTTCTTCCCAGATATGAGTTATATGTTTGCCTCTCAGAATACAGCATAAATGGGAGAATGAGAGAGGAAGAGAAGAGGGAAAACAGCCCCTGAGAGGAGGTAATGTCAGCCCAAGGAGTTCTGGGAGCAATTTTCTTCACAAACCACAGTTTATCACTCAAATCTGCCAACTGCTGAAGTCATGGCTTCAAACTCCGTGTAGGGCAGACTGCACAGTCAGAAACTTTGACGGTGACCATGACTATGACCTTTTTTTTTGCATCTGGTTCCTTTCAGCCTGGGGCTGGAGGTGTTTGCAACACCATAGTTTGTAGTCCACTGTTGCTAAACAAACTCTGTTTAGAAACACTTCAGTTTTTTCCTTCCTGCCATAGCTAAGGAAATGAAGCCAGCACAGGTTCTTTATTCATTCAGTCATTGGACATGGATATCACTGACATGGGAAGAATGAGAGCCACTTTCTTCAAACCTGTAGTGTGCCATAGTGCCTGTAGTGATGTAATAATTACTTTTCTGAAAAGATCATTTATGATGTTTCAGCAAGTACCTTAATCTTGGATGTATGACTCAATATTTATTTTGTTGTCCATAAATTGATAAAAGTGAAGAATAATCAATTATTTTTACATTCTAGATTGCTGTCTGTGAGAATTTTTTCCATCCAATTGGCTACCTACCATGGTGAATAACAGTTGTTGGACTCTGGAGATCTAGTGTCTTGGCATTGGAATCAAAGTAATGTTGGGAAAGGGGAAAATAATGCCACAAAGATTATGAAATCTTGTTGACAACTTTCTTTGAGGACAGCAGCAAGTGTCATTGCCTCACTGCTGATCACAAAGTCCATTCAATAATGGTGTATTTTGTTATGATTCAGTTGCTTAATCAGTTGATATATTTGGGTGTACAGTTTGTTGGCTCTCATGATCTACTGAATATCTTCTTTCTTTGTCAACAGGCATTCCCCACTCATAAAAGTGTAGTGACAATATGGACTTATATAATCTCTCCTATTTTGACTTTGACATCATAAATACAGTGTGACCTGTCATTGAGATATAGATTTATTACAAACAAGGCATCAAATGAAGGTAGACAAAAGATGACCTTTCCAACCAAGCCTAAAAATCTCTTACAATGTTCTAAGACATATACAGATGAGGAAGGCCATTTAGTTGTATCACAAAATTTACCTAGAGCTCCCCCATCAGAGCAACAACCCTGCCAATTTTTCTACTTCCACATACTTACCCAGAAGATCATTTAACATGTTGTTCAGAGAAGAGCCTCCAAACACCATCCCTCGGTTTTAACCCCTCTCAGGGTGAAAGTGAGGACTGCAGATGCTGGAGATTAGAGTCAAGAGTATGGTGCTGGAAAAGCACAGCAGGTCAGGCAGCATCCATGAAGCAGGAAAAACGACATTTCAGGCAAACCCCCTTCATCAGGAATGAGGCTTGGATCCTTGGGGGGTGGAGAGATAAATGGGAGGGGGGGTGGGTCTGGGTGGGAAGGTAGCCGAGCGTGCAATAGGTAAATGGAGGTGGGGTAAAGGTGATAGGTTGGAGGGGAGGGTGGAGCGGATAGGTGGGAAGGAAGATGGACAATGGGGCAGGTTGTGAGGACAGTGCTGAGCTGCAAGGTTAAAACTGGGGTAAGGTGGGGGGAGGGGAAATGAGGAACCTGGTGAAATCCACATTGATGCCATGGAGTTAGAGGGTCCCGAGGCAGAACATGAGGCATTCTTCCTCCAGGCGTCAGGTGGTAAGGGGGTGGCGATAGAGGAGGCCCAGGACCTGCATGTCCTCAGCAGAGTGGGAGGGGGAGTTAAAGTGTTCAGCCACGGGGTGGTGGGATTGATTGGTGCAGGTGTTCCGGAGATGTTCTCTGAAGTGCTCTGCGAGAAGGCATCCTGTCTCCCCAATGTAGAGGAGACCGCATCAGGAACAACAGATACAGTAAATGACATGTGTGGAAGTGCAGGTGAAATTTTGATGGATGTGGAAGGCTTTACCTTTAACCCTTCTCAACCTAAGCCTCCATCACCTATCCAGTCCCTCACTTTAATTTGACCAGCTTTTCAGCTCTATATACTCTACATGAGTCTGTGTTTGATAGGCTTCTTCTAAGGTGTTGTTCAGCTGGTTTCTCTTGAGATTGCAGTTATCAAATTTTACCAGGGTTTCCTGCCACCTCGCTCACCTGTTTGCAAGCTCATGACTCTTTTTCGGTACCATTTCCAGAGCTGCCTTGTGTATTGAGGACCAGAAATGCACACAATGCTACTTAGCCTAAGAGCATATGTTGTAGGTATTTAGAAAGTAAGAGGCTATTGGGAAAGGAGTGTTGAACTCAAGTCAGAAACATGTAAATATAAAGGCAAAAGTTTAATCAAATTGCAGTACTTATATGACCACTGCAAACAAGTGTGAACACAAAGCGTGAAAATTTAATTGTGTTAATCGAAACAATAATCTTAACAGCAACATATAGACACATTGTAATAGTTTACTGCTCTGATAACACAAACCCTGCCTTTCAGTTTTCATAGAAACAGATGGAAACATTTTTATATCCCCAGAACACTGATTAAAACTCCTAGAATCCCACATAACAAGTTTGGTATTTGACGTCAGTCAGTCTAAACCAATAGCCCTGAACATTGGGAATAGCAGTTCAATCATGCAATAACAGCAATGAAATTGGATTTTAGCTTTTATAAAGAAAACAGATGGATACATAAAATGCATAACCCAAAGCAGTGATAAATTTTCTGGAACCTGCATGACATCAAATTATAATATTTAAACTTCTCTGTATGTGCTGATATTTGAGGGGTCCTTTTTGATGGCACTTTAAAACTAAGGCTCCGTCTCGTGTTTCAGATGGATAAAAGATATCCCATGACACTATGTTGAAGAAAAGCAGGGAAACTCTCCCTGGTGCCTTATCCAACATTAAACTTTCAACCAGCATTCATTAAACACTGAATGTTTAACTCAGTGCTCATTCTCTCACTGCTGTGGTGCAGTGTTTTCTATATTACAGCCAACACCATACCACATAAGTATCTGTTTGCATATGAAGCATTAGAACCACCCTTCGAAATAACTCCACAGAGGCTGGTCACTAAGTCACATTCTACTTAAACATAAGGAGTCTCTGACATTGATCCAGCTCCCTCAGACTTAGCTCCCAGAATGAAAAGGATGGCTGACACTCCTATTTATGTCTGTCAGCCAAGGCTCCCTAATTGGACTGGATTAACAGCCCCAATCAGGGAATGTATAGTCTATGAGATCCACCTGGTTGGCCTTGTTACAATATCTACATCCTTAGCCAGTGTAAAGTGCCATACATATGCATTTTGTTTCTTTTAATCTGAATGTTGAACTTTAAGCATTCCCCACACAATAAAGTATACAGGGAAGAGCGAATAACTTTTAGGCTTCTGAAAACCCATTATAAGCCAAAGTGTTGGCAACCCATTAGCTGATATTATGTCTCTCCAAATATTCCCATCTCTGTTCTTCCCTTTGGCAGTGAGATTAGGATTGAGAAGTCAGCATTTGATGCATAAAAAACATGCTCCACATCACTAAAACACTGAGACACTGATTATGATGCACATTTTAAGTTAAGCTGTTCACTTTTGATAGTTCTAAGTTGCCTATTATTTCATAAACTAAATTATTCCTTTCAGTGCACAGACATGTCACTGCAGACAAAGCAGTAAGATCACTTCCAGCTGATGTTGAATGGAAATGGTGGAATGTTCCAGAATAATGTCAGGTTTCTTTCTTCAATCTGCTCTCCCCAAAACTGTAAGTTTTACTCCCAATTCCTCCGCCTCCGCTGCATCTGCTCCCAGGAGGACCAATTCCACCATAAAATATCCCAGATGGCCTCCTTCTTCAAGGACCACAATTTCCCATCCCATGTGGTTGATGATGCCCTCCAGTGCATCTCCTCCACTTCCCGCACCTCTGCCCTACACAACAAGGACAGAATTCCCTCAGGTCCTCACCTTCCACCCTACCAACCTCTGGATAAAATGCAACATCCTCCACCATTTCCGCTGTTGAAATGGAATTGAATTAGCATTGGCCTGTGAGAGCAAAAGAAATCAACACTCGAAAAAAATCAATTGAATTGACAATGATCAGCCTTTATTGTAAATGCTGCCACAGTTTGGCTGAAGCTTGGCAAGAAGAGGGATCCAGATCGTTCCCTGTTTCCCTTTCAAGTTTCGCGCCTTTACAAAAGAAAAGAATACATTACTTACTTTAAAATATGCTGAGCAATTACAGATTATCATGAAATATGCATCACCTGTAATATTAAACCTTAGTCTAAAAAAAATTAATCACTTGCGTCATTTCATAACTCTGTTTCTGTTATATGGACATTTTGTTTGTTAAAATCTGCAGTTCAAAATATACAAGGAGCCGTTCCAAGGCTAAGAATGCAACTTGTGTCATGTTTACTGTTTCCGACCTTTTGCTACAGTTTTTTTTGACTTGCAGATCTATAATCCGAATGTTGGCCAATTGTTTTCCCATCATTCAATGTTAAATGCTCCCCACAATACTGCACTTCCACCTACAACCAGACCCCTCCCCATCCCTATCTGCATTCCTCAGAGACCATTCCCTCCACGACTCCCTTGTTAGGTCCACGCCCCCCCACCAACCCACCTCTCCTGACGGCACCTTTCGCTGCCACCACAAGAAGTGTAAAACCTGTGCTCACACCTCCCCCCTCACCTCCATCCAAGATCCCAAAGGATCCTTTCACATTTGATAGAGATTTACCTGAGCTTCCACACACGTCATTTACTGTGTCTGTTGCTCCCAATGTGGTCTCCTCTACATTGGGGACACAAGACACCAACTTGCGGAATATTTCAGAGAACATCTCTGAGACACATGCATTAAACTAAACTGCTGCTCTATGAATGAACACTTTAACTCCCCCTCTCACTCCGCCAAAGATGTGCAAGTCCTGGGCCTCCTCCACTGCCAAACTCTCTCCATCTGACACCTGGAAGAAGAATTTCTCATCTTCCACCTTGGGACCCTCCAACCACACTGGATCAATGTCGCTTTCACCAATTTCCTTATTTCCCCTCCCCCCACCTTATCCCTAAACTTCCAACTTGACACTACCCTATTGAACCGATTCATCTTTCTTTCCACCTATCTGCTTCACCCTCCTCTCAGACCTATCACCATCACCCCCTACACCATCACCTCCTACCTCCATCTACCTATTGCATTCCCAGCCGCCTTCCTCCAGAATTCCCCCACCCCATTTATCTCTCAGCCCCCTTGGGCAACACTTCATTTGTGATGAAGAGTTCATGCTCAAAATGCCAACTCTCCTGCTTCTTGGATGCTGCCTGACATGCTCTAGGCATGGCAGGTTACCACTGGTGGACTCACACATCATAAAACCTGGTAGCTTGTTGGTTCTCAAAGTGATGTAATGCATTGACATTTCCTCCCAAAGAAAGGTTCAAAACAGTTAATCCTTCTGCTCCTGCCTTTCCTTCTTTTGCAGATTTTGTATCTATGGTAAAGAGTTTACTTTATCAACATTTCAATTTTTTCAGCATAAAACAATAACTTATTGTCATAAGTGCTATTAACATAGTTAAACTTCCCAGGCATTTCACCTGAGAATTAACAAACAATAAAACTGACAGCAAGCCAGAGGAGATATTAGATTAAGAGATTATAGAACCCCTATAAAGAGATGGGGTTCAAGCACTATCTTAAAAGAAGAAAGAGATGGAGAGATGTTTCCTGTTCTACTATGTTCTACATCTTCAAATAGTGTCACAGGATCTCCCACACTCACCTGAATTTCCAATAGTGCAGCACTCCTGTTGTACTGCACTCAGACAGTGTTTACCCATTGTAGCGATTGGCATGAGGTCAGCCAGGTGGACTTCATAGCTGTTAACCTGGTCTAGTTGAGGAGTCCTAGCTGACAGATAAAAACAGGAGTGTCATGGTTTCTGTTTTCCCTAGGGACTGTCTGTGAGCCAGCTGGGTCAGTGTCATGTGCTTTGCACATATTAATAAAGGGTGAATATCGGTCTTCGTGGACTTATTTCACCCATGTTATCAGCTTCAAGTCATCATGGGAGCTTGTACAGACAATTCTCAGATGAAAGTCCAGCCAACTAATCCAAACTGCTACTTAATAACTGTGGTGTATTTGAAGGCAAAGATGATAAATCAGTGGAAATAGGTGAATCTCAATAAGCATTTTGAAATTAGGAGTGTTCCTTCTCTGGACAAATGTGAGTTTATCAGGGAGAGCCAGCATGGATTTGCAAAAGGGAAAATCATGTATAATGAGTGTAATTGAATTTTTTTGAGGAGGCAACTCATATGGTGGATCATCTATGGGTGCACACCTGCCAAGGAGAATTTTTTTCTCATAGAGATGTTGTTAGTCTGTGTAACTTTTTACCTCCAACCTTCATCCAGCTATCACCATCCCACCTACCTCTGTATGACATGATGTGGAGGTGCCAGTGTTGGACTGGGCAAAGTGAGAAGGCACATGGCACCAGGTTATAGTGCGACAGATTTATTTGAAATCACAAGTTTTTGGAGTGCTGCTCCTTCTTCATGTTAAAGTTTATGATTTCAAATAAACCTGTTGGACAATTATGTTCGGCTCTGTCAGAAATACTGCAGGCACTGCATCTCAGAAAACATCTTGACATGCAGAATCAATGGAATGAGATCAAGGCTAACAGAGTTCAATTATGACCACTGCTTATGTAGGGTAAGCTTGCATTTCCTTAGATATAGATGATTATGGGATGTTGTCATTGAGGGGTTTAAGATAACCAAAGGACTTAATTGAACCAATGGAGGTGAACTATTCCTTGTGCCAGTGAAGTCTAGGAGATGAGAATTTAACCTTACAATTGAAGCAAGGCCATTCAGGGATGATATCAGAAAAAAATAATTTACTCAAAGGGTGGTGATAATCTGGAATTCCCACTCCCCTTAAAAAAATGTTGTTGCATTCAGGAGTCAATGGAGAATTTCAAAACAATGATTTGTCAATGTTTGTTAGGCAAGGGTATTAAAGGCAACAACAAAACCAAATTATTGCACAAAGTTACAAAACAAATCAACTGTGATCTAATTGCATGAGAGAACAAGTTCAAGAGGCTGAATGGCCTATCCTTTTTCCTATGCTGCCATGTAGCTGGACCAAAGAATTAGAGATTTCCTCAGGTTGGCAGAGTAGGGGCAGAATGAACAGTCATCAATGGGGTGTGCAGGTGGAGTGAGCAGTATCCAGTGTTAATGAGGGAGAGACTATCGTTAGGGTGTGAAGCAGAAAGTTGAAAAACAAAGAAGAGAACTTTGTTATCAGAAGGCAGGAGCAGGAGCCAGTGAATCTTTGAAAGGGTGAGTGGCTGAAATGTAGGTCACTGAAGAATGACCTGAAGTGGTCAATCCAAAGGGCATTTTTAGTAGTCAAGCCTTGAGGCACATGAATTGGTGGCATTTGAAAGAAAATGAGCAAAGATCATGACATTGGAAAAAGGTAACATTCATAATCTGAGGTTTGAATTCAAGCTGGACAGAAGAACTGTATGGAGACTCAAAGGATGGTCTCAGAACATTTCTTTAGTGTGATTGGCTAATGTGATGAACATTTGTTGATAACATAGTTAAGATAAAAGTATTCATTACTTTCCGTTCAAATAAACTTAATAGTGTAGATTAGATTAGATTACCTACAGTGTGGAAACAGGCCCTTCGGCCCAACAAGTCCACACCGACCCGCCGAAGCGCAACCCACCCATACCCCTACATGTACCCCTTCACCTAACACTACGGGCAATTTAGCATGGCCAATTCATCTGGCCTGCACATCTTTGGACTGGGGAGGAAACCGGAGCACCCGGAGGAAACCCACGCAGACACGGGGAGAATGTGCAAACTCCACACAGTCAGTCACCTGAGGCGGGATTTGAACCCAGGTCTCTGGTGCTTTGAGGCAGCAGTGCTAACCACTGTGCCACCGTGCCGGCCTAGATTAGTCTACAATGACACATTTTTTAAATATTATAATGATCATATCGAACTCTATCAAGGTTACAAAATGTTGGTAGTAAAATATTATTTCCTATAACACCTAGCCTTATGCTGTATACTTTCTGAGATAACCTGCTGTCTGAGATCATATAAATTCTATCAATGATAATAAAAACTCTCAAAATGATTTAGTTACAATGGAATGTACTTGTTAGACAAGCCATGTGAATAATGATTGGTTTATTTCAGGCATTGATTTTCCTCACTTCATTTCTACTGGGCGAAGTTCTGAGAAGGCTTGCCAGGGTTGGAGGATTTGAGCTGTAGGGAGAGGCTGAATAGGGCATGGACCAGTTGGACCAAAGGGTCTGTTTCCATGATGTACATCTCTTTGTCTCTAAATACTGCAAATATTAACTCCAATACATTTTTTTTTCCTGCCACTGACCATCCTCGCTGATTAATTGGTTGGAGGATCATGGACTAAAGCTGCTCTTAAATGCTTCAGCTACAATTGGCACAAGCATCAAACCTCTCAAATGCAAGTACAGCTCCAAGGCAATCATAGCAATCTATCTCTCTCTGTCTGGTGAAAGAACAAAGTTTACAAGGATACCAGCATTTGATTAACAAGTGCTGTGTATGTACATGTGAGTAAATAGATGATTATCAGTTGCAGAGACTGGCAGAATACACAGGTTAGTTTTGCAAGTGGAAATGTTCAATTTTTTACAGGCCAGTTAATTAAGGCTTGCCTTTAACACAGCCAAGCTACCTAACACTGCAGATATACTGTAGACATTTATCCTTTATTTTAACTCCTGATCAGATATATTGTGAGACGCCTCTGGCGAAGACGGAAATTGAACCAAGCCACCTGGCCTAAAGATAGGGGCCCAACCACTAGGCCAATGACCTTCGATTTAAACCTGTATGTTTTGGCCACAGGAATCATGAGCAAAATTCCAAACAAATTGATTGAATTCCGCATGTTTTCCTACTGAGATATTTTCAGTAGTTACCCCACAAGGCCAGGTTTATTCATGCATACATCTCACCACTACCACTGCCTTCACATGTCAGGTCATCACTATTCTCGATTTATCATTATGCTCTGTGCTAGATTCTTCAACTTCAATGGTGTCCTTTAGGTCCAGCATACACAAGATATTGTTGGAATGGTTGTTGTGTTTAACATTGACTGCTTTCTCAAGGAATCAATCAGTGCCATTGGTCAGACACAGTTCCATCTCTCAGAATAAGTATTTTATTTAACAATATATTTTTCTAATTGTGTATTTTAATGATTTTTAAGGAAGATCTTCTGAGAAGAGGATTTGTTTCACATGCTGGGGCTTGGTTTGCACTGAGCTGATAACATAAAGATAAAATGACCTAGAATGTTTGCCAATGATAATCCATTGATTTTCAAGTGATTACAGAAGGATCACTTACTTCCTCTACCCCTTCCCTGAGAGATCCCAAAATCTGAGGGATACAACAATTATATAAGCCACCTACAGGCAGATCCCACCCAAATGTATTGAAGTTGACTTGTCCTCACTCTCCCATGCTAAAACTGCTGATGAATGCAGAAACATTCAAATCAACAAAGGTAACTTCAGCCTTTATGTCCTAGCCACTGACTCCTCAAAACTCTTTAATTGAAGTAACCGTACAACTAGACAATCGTTCCTAAGGCTTTTCAGATGGCTCACAAAAGAAGAGTTTGGCATTCGACTAAAATAGAATAATGGAGCATGTCTTTATTCTGAACATTAGCATGAGGATTTAGTGAAGGAATGTGCAAGTCACTGTGCTTCAAAGAAATGTGATTAGTTTTTTGTTACAATTTCAAAATAGGCAAAAAAAAATGTGCCCTTAGTTGAAAGGCTATATTGATTTTATTAATCTCATGGCCTACGTTGTGCGTTATGTCACATGACAAGTAATGATAGCTGCCGTGCAGGTTTTGTTTTGGGTAACAGAAACACAGTCTGTTTGGCAGCAGTTATATATATGCAGTTGCCATGGTTACATTGGGTTCTCCCTGACAGTTGGGTGTATATGGCACAATCTGTTTCTAAATCTATCGATCTTTTAACAAAGTAAAACTGATAAGGTTTTCAATACATCACGATAGATTCTATTCCGTGTTTCATGCAGATACTGTATGTTTGATTCATATTGTGTTACCAGCTGTATCATGTCTGCAAAAGGAGTTAGCGTGAGATTTGGTGGAACGTTTACAAAATTATTATTTCCCTTTGTTAAAAGACCATGGTGAATCTTTGTTTCTGTTTTTTTTCTGAACGTCGATAGCATAGCTGTCACAACCTAATTTTATCTCCTGCTGCAGTCCAATGCTGGTGTCTGTCTTCTTTGATGTAGATGGACCAATCAAACACAAGGATTGGTGAAACCATAATATGGATCCTTTATTTAAAGTCAGGACTATATACAATGCTGAGAATACAGTTTTATATTTAAGGAGCTGGAATATAGAAATATTTGGGCATTCTGATTTTAAAAGTTTGTACCACATGATTTCTGTGCATTGTTTTCAGTAGTTTTTGATGAAGAATTAAGACTTTAAGTTGGTTATGGTTCATTGGCTATTTATAAAATGCTATGTAACTTTGTGGAAGGAACACTTCTAAGAAGAGATAAGAAATGGGGTTTTTGCTTAATTGCAGTAATGAAGGATACCTAGCAACAACCTCTGAACTGTAGTTACTGTGTTTCTCAGCACTCTCTTGGCCACCCAGTTGAAGAAATAACTCCAGGCTGGAAACGCCATATTCTAACTCTTCTGAAAAGTAGCAGAAAACTTTGAAGCAATATCAGCTCCAAAAATAAAATCATCTGCAAAGCAGAATCCAGTGGAAGAATCTGATAAAGTCAACTATCAGGATTTCTAACAGAATCTTTTCTGAAGCGAAATCTGAATTAAAAGTCTAATTGATTCTACAGCTGACAACATTTTGATCTTGATGTCAGGAAGTCAATTGGACTGTGAGAGGTCTTCCATTTGTTTTATGCTTGAGTTTGGATCGCTGGACCAATTACGTATTTTCCTATCTGTCTTTGTTTTCAAAGCCCATATCATCTCTACAGAGTTATATCATATTGTCTTGTCCGCTGTGTGATTGTGTTCGTGTGTTTGGGATAAAGGGGTGTTGTTGATTCTGTGTAGTTGCTTAGTTGAGAACCAGTGTTGTCACTTATTGTAAAAATAAGTTTGATTATAATGATTTTCAGTCTATCGGAGAAACCTGGTGAAACTCTCTCCTAGCTGAAAATGTGTTGCTGGAAAAGCGCAGCAGGTCAGGCAGCGTCCAAGGAACAGGAGAATCGACGTTTCGGGCACAAGCCCTTCTTCAGGAAGGGCTTCTATTGTTCCAACTTCTGGAAAAAACACTCAAGGCCTCACAAATTGTTTAGCAACTGCTCAGCTCCTGTTCCCCAAATTTTCTCTTAAAGAACTAATGATAAAACACAACACTTAAAGCCACAGTTTCATTCACACGCAGTGAGCAGGCAGTCAGTGTGGTGAACGTTAGAGAATGTATTGGCACAATGCCGTCAACCATCCAGATTATATGGCCACAGTCATGGGGTGAGAATATTCCATTACACAAACATTTTTCCACTCTAAGCACTGAAATGTATACACACACAGCAGCAGCAAGCACTGATTCAATGAATTTATTTAATTGGGGAGGGGAATTACATTGCTATTAGGCAGGTACTGAAGCACCTAATTTGGGAACAGATGTTCTCAGGGAAATGCACAGCAGAAATGTGGAGGTTGTTTAAGGAAGTGCTTGCTGATAGTGCTAGACAAGTTTGTCCCACTGAGGCAAGGAAGGGATGGTAGGTTGAAATAGCCTTGGGTAACAAGGGATGTGGAACATCTAGTCAAGAGGAAGAAGGAAGCTTACTTAAGGTTGAGGAGGCAAGGGTCAGACAGGGCTCTAGAGGGTTACAAGGTGACTAGGAAGGAATTTAAGAGTGGACTCAGGAGAGCTAGAAGGGGGCATGAAAAAGCTTTAGCGGGTAGGATTAAGGAAAACCCTAAAAACACCTACAAACAGCGCTTTTCCAGCAACACATTTTCAGCTCTGATCTCCAGCATCTGCAGTCCTCACTTTCTCCTCGAAACTCTCTCTTATTCTGGATAACTAAAACAAAGAGAAGCAAAATGACAATTTTTGTTGGTTGGAGCAGACATTAACATTTGTGGGTCAAAGAACATAGAACATAGAACATTACAGTTCAGTACAGGCTGTCACAAAGCTGGTTTCTTTTTTCTAAAAGCTGTTCCTTTTCTCAAGGATACTGTGTCCTTGGTTTTTTTCAGAGGGGTAATAAACCACTCTTGGTACTGATTAGTTTGTTTGGTACAGAGATTAAAGAGTATTAAGAGGCCTTTTTGTTTATATGTAAACAGATGAGACTTCAGTACAAAGTGTCTTAGAAGTGACCTGTATAATGAAAGGGGAGTGGTCAGTTCTCTAGCTTAGCAGTTTAGTTCAGTCCAGAACTAGTTGGGAGTTTAACAGTGAGCTGCATGGAAACAAACTCTCTCTGTTCTCTGCCCTTCTAACTTCAACCTGTAAGCATCTGTTCCATTCATTTATCCTGGTTTCTAAGTGGGTTTGCTTATTGGGACTGTTGTATATATTCGGATCAGCATAATTAAGTCTAGTTTGGATAGACTGAGTTTGGGAGGGGTTCCTTATTCTGTTGTATGTGTTTCATCATATAACTCTGTCTGTTTTAAAATCTAGTAGCGAACCTAGCCACCTCACTCCGGGTAATTTTCACTGTACACTTAACTGAAACAAATTGCAAAGTTGTGCTGACCTGGGGAACCAATCTGAAGCCTACTTATCCTAAACTATTCCATTTTCATCCACATGTTTATCCAATGACCATTCAAATGCCCTTAAAGTTGGCTAGTCTACTACAATTGCGGGCAGGGCATTCCACACCTCCACTACTCTGAGTAAAGAAACTACCTCTGTCCTATATCTATCACCCCCCCAATTTAAAGATATGTCCCCTCAAAGAGTGTGCTGTGGACTTTCCCGATGAAGAGCTTATGCTCGAAATGTTGATTCTGCTGCTCCTTGGATGCTGCCTCCACTATCTTCCACCCTACCAACCTCCTGATACAACGGATCATCCTCTGCCATTTCTGCCACCTACAAACAGACACCACCACCACATCCCCACCCCTATCTGCGTTCCCTTCACTATTCCTAATGGGCCCTACCCTGCCTCTGGCCATCCTCTTGTTCCTCACATAAGTGTAGATGTTTTAGGGTTTTCCTTAATCCTACCCGTTAAAGCTTTTTATGCCCCCTTCTAGCTCTCCTGAGTCCACTCTTAAATTCCTTCCTAGTCACCTTGTAACCCTCTAGAGCCCTGTCTGACCCTTGCCTCCTCAACCTTAAGTAAGCTTCCTTCTTCCTCTTGACTAGATGTTCCACATCCCTTGTTACCCAAGGCTGTTTCAACCTACCATCCCTTCCTTGCCTCAGTGGGACAAACTTGTCCAGCACTATCAGCAAGCACTTCCTTAAACAACCTCCACATTTCTGCTGTGCATTTCCCTGAGAACATATGTTCCCAAATTAGGTGCTTCAGTACCTGCCTAATAGCATTGTAATTCCCCTCCCCAATTAAATAAATTCATTGAATCAGTGCTTGCTGCTGCTGTGTGTGTATACATTTCAGTGCTTGGAGTGGAAAATGTTTGTACCTGCACTGGGGTTCATGTTTGTGTAATGGAATATTCTCACCCCATGACTGTGGCCATATAATCTGGATGGTTGACGGCATTGTGCCAATACATTCTCTAACATTCACCACACTGACTGCCTGCTCACTGTGTGTGAATGAAACTGTGGCTTTAAGTGTTGTGTTTTAACATTGGTTCTTTAAGAGAAAATTTGGGGAACAGGAGCTGAGCAGTTGCTAAACAATTTGTGAGGCCTTGAGTGTTTTTTCCAGAAGTTGGAACAATAGAAGTAGCCTGAGTGGGTGAGGTCAAGCTCCTGCACACAGAACCAGGATTTTTAGGTTTAGCTTTCAGTAGTTGCTTTTGGGGTCTTGAAGAAATGGAAGTTAGAGATATTTTTCCTCTCTCAATAATAGCCAAAAGCTGGAGGGGGTGGTGGGGGTGGGGGGTAGGTCTCTGTCTGCTATTGGAATTGTATGTGAGACAATCTGTGTTCTGAATTTGCATTTTCTCAAAGGTCTGTTCGTCAGATGTTACTATATTGGAACTGTTATTGTTGAGTCATAAAATAATCAATTATTTTGTTAAATTTTCTAATAGAGTTAAGTGATCATAAGTTCTCTTTGTTTTGTTGTATTTTAACTACAGTGTTGTATGAATTATGTTTTGCTTAATGTTAAGTGGTTTGACCAATCAAATTACATCTAGATCACAGCACCTCACATATACCTATAAAATAAGAAAATATTAGGTTCTATGCTACCTTCTTAATATATTTTGAGGGAGTCTGATATGGTCCATAACAAGATGATCTGGTTCATTCCCATAACTTGACTGTGTAATGTGGCTAGACATTTCATGAACCTGGACACTATTTGGTGTGCATTCTTGTTTGTTTAGAGTGCTGTATATGCCTGGCTTCTATCTGTGGCTTCTTGTGACATGTACAATTTGTTCTGGCCTTTACTTTCTGCTTTGATGCTTCTAATATCCTCAGAAAAAAATAAACAGAGTTTATTTTTTAAACCTTTCTCCCATCTGTTACTGCCTGGATTCTTCTTCCCAGGATATTCTGCAGCATTTAACTTCAGCAGTATCTGGATTTTTCCCTATCTATGGAGTCCTATGTGCAGTGTAACCAGACCTGCAGTCTGTTGTTCAAATTCTGCTTTTGCTTAAACTTTGCTGTTGTTAGGCTTTACAACTCAAGCAAATTTGCATAATTCTATTGGCCTGATTGCTGGATTGAGGTGTAATCCCAGAATGAGGGGACAGTATGTAAAAGCCCTGCAAAGCTACAGAATTACTCAGACATGGTGAGGCTTGGGGGCCATTTCGCTTTCACACCAACCCTTCTGCCAGATGTGAAGGATTGAGCCTCACATATTTTACAGTCAAATCATCAATGATACATTGACACAGATGGTGTACTTTAATAGTAAAATTCTTCAGAAACCTCCAAATGCCACCATATTATGTTGTCCTTCTTTGGGGTATACATGCTAATCACATGCTAGGATGGATAAAACAATAATGTTGGTTCTTTATTTGAAGATAAGATTATCGGTAATACTCATTGGGAGACAGAATAATATATATGGATATATAGTAATACCTAATATATCGTACATGTATCATTGCTTCTTCAGTCTGACTAACACATCATAGGACTAAAGTGTTATATACTGCTGAGGTACATAATGGTTAGCAGTAGCTTATGAAATGTATCTCTAAAGGTGCATAGAGTCATAGAGTTGTACAGCACAAAACCAGGCACTTCTGTCTAACTTGTCCATGATTAATCTAAAATGAAAACAGAAGTTGCTGGAAAAGCTCAGCAAATCAAGGTTCTTCATGGGTGACTGGTTAGCAAGGTTAGATCTCATGGAATACAGAGAGAACCAGCCATTTGGATATTAAAATGGCTTGAAGGTAGAAGACAGAGGGTAGTGGTGGAGGGTTGCGTTTCAGACTGGAGACCTGTGACCATTGGAGTGCCACAAAGATTGGTGCTGGGTCCACTACTTATCATCATTTATATAAATGATTTGGATGTGAACATAAGAGGTATAGTTAGTACGTTTGCAGATGACACCAAAATTGGGGTGTAGTGGACAGCGAAAAAGGTTACTTCAGATTACAACGGGATCTTGATTAAATGGGCCAATGGGCTGAGAAGCAGCAGATGGAGTTTAATGAATAGGAACGGTTTGGAGGGATATGGGCCAGGTGCTGGCAAATGGGACTAGATTAGGTTAGGATGGGTTGGACCGAAGACTCTGTTTCTGTGCTGTACTTTCTATGACTATGACTCTAAATCTGGAAGCATCTATGAAGAGAAATTAAAGTTAACGTTTCAGTGCAATGACCCTTCTTCAAAACGGTTTCTGTGGAAGGGTCATAGGACCCAAAGTGTCAACTTTAATTTCTCTTCACAGATGCTGCCAGACTTGCTGAGCTTTTCCAGCAATTTCTGTTTTGTTTCCGATTTACAGCATTCGCAGTTCTTTCAGTTTCCATGATTGATCTAGTCTCATTTGCCACCATTTGGCCCATATCCCTCTAAACCCTTCCTATTCACATACCCATCCAGATGTCTTCTAAATGCTGTAATTGTATCAGCCTCCACCACTTCCTCTGGCAGCTCATTCCATACACACACCACCCTCTGTGCAAAAAACCTGCCCCTCAGGTCCCTGTTAAATCTTTCCCTTCTCACCTTTAATCTGTGCTCTCTAGTTTTGGACTCCCCTATACTGGGGAAAAGACCTCAGCTATTCACCTCATCTGTGCCCATCATGATTTTATAAACCTCTGTAAGGTCACCCCTCAGCATCTGACGCTCCAGGGAAAATAGCCGCAGTCTATTCAGCCTCTCCCGATACCTCAAACTGGACTTCATCCTTCCTTTCTTCCATCTATATGTTGGTACAACATTGGGTCCCTATCTGTGCTTTGTGGTGGACTATCAGAGTATAACACAGTGATATTGTTGTGTTATATTGAACTGTTATACTGAACAGCAATGTGTTATTCCTTTGCCCCTTTAAACTTAAATCCCTAACTTCAAAGTGGTCAGGGTTAATGAAAAGCTAATTGCCAAAAAAACATTTTATTGTTGTTCCATGGAGTTTTGTTTTATCCATGGTGATACTATTTTTCAACCAAGTGAAACTGTTCCAGCAGTGCTGTCCCAGTTTCTGCAAGTTGCAGCTACTCAATTCCAAGTTCCTTTCCCAGGATGTTAGATGGCATGCACTTGATGTATTGATCTTGCATGCCATCTGCTGGTTAGTGAGTAAAGTGTCTTTCTGCTCTCCAGAGGAAACCTCCATCTCCTCTACATCAAAGACATCTCCGAAATGACTGCCAGACTACTCAAACCTCTTGCCATCATGGTAGCCCACAAACTCACCAGCATATTTAAACAACAGCTAATGAACTTTAAAAAACCCATACAGACAACAAGCAAAATGAACATCATTTACAAATTACCTTGCAAGAGTTGTAACAAACATTACATTAGACAAACAGGCAGAACACTAGCCACCAGGATACATGAACATCAACTAGTCACAAAAAGACATGACCTATTATCACTAGTATCCTTACATACAGACGAGGAAGGACACCACTTTGACTGGGATAACACATCCATCCTAGGACAAGCCAAGCAGAAACACGCAGGAGAATTCTTAGAAGCATGGCATTCCAACTGGAACTCTGTCAGCAAACACATTGATTTGGACCCCATCTACCATCCCTCTGAGAAAAAGAACTGGAAATGACATCACCAAACACCCAAAGAAACCTAAACACATAAATAGTAAGTAGGACATAACACCAGTGGCTCACTGATAATGTTACCTAGTATGGTGACGAAACCTCTGAAAGTGAACCTTCCAGCTCAGCGAGCAAACTCACATCCACAATATCCACTATCTTTTTTGCATATCTTCTACTTAGCCAGTTTCTCATATTTAAAAAAATTAATCTACTAAGAAACTGTGTAAAAACTGATGAATGGGTTCAGAGCAGTTTCCTTTTAAAGTCAGTTTCAATTATTTTAAATCAGGAGGTTTACAAATGGCAGGCTATGTTTGGTTTATCTGCCCGATAGTGCTGGGTCAAGCAAGATATTATATTTGTAATTATGCAGATAACTTCTCAGTGAAAACTTGAAATTGTACTGATTGGTGCAGAATGAAGGGTTTCTGTGTAATATATAAATGAGACACAGTATGTGTCATCATAAGAAATGATATAATGTCACAGAACACAATCAGCATCTTTTTTAAAAAAAAACAACCAACTGCTGGAGATCTGAAACAAACAAAAGCACAATTTGCTGAGGACACACAGCAGGTCTGGCTGCAAGTATGCAGAGATAACAGTCAGTGTTCCAAGTCCGGTGACAGTTCTTACAGAAGAGTTCTGGAGTGGAAAACATTAACTCTGTTTCTCTCGCCGCAATCAAGATCTTCCTCTACTGCAACCTAGTGGCAAGTTAGGGTCACTGCCAGAGATTGTTACTGTCGCTGTGTGTGCAAACAGAAGTTATTGAAATTCTATAAATCAATGTTTCCCAAACTTTATCCCACTCTGACTCCATTTCCAGGTTTGAAAAATGCTTTGACACTATGGAGGTGGGGTAGGATAGGTGTGGAATGATGGATGGGCAGAGCTGTTGTAGGGGGACAGCAAAGTATTCAGAGATTTTTAACAACCTTTCTTGCTGGCTCTTATTTTGGATTAGCATTCAGGACTCAAACCCTCATGAGGAACTAGGAACTTCATATCTGTTTGTACTCAATCATTACTCTACAAAAATTGAAGAGTGTGGTGCTAGAAAAGCACAGCTGTTCAGGCAACATTCAAGGAGCAGGAGAATCGACATTTCGGGCATAAGCCCTTCATCAGCTCATGCCTTCATTCAACAATCTGTGGGAATGTGAATAATCAGAATAGCACAATGCGAGAAATGTGAAATAAAAACAGAAAATTCTTGGAAACATTCAAGAGTTTGGGCAGCTTCTGTGGAGAGAAGAGCAGATTTAAAGTTTTGGATCTATAACTTTTCATCAGAAAACCCTATTGAGGGGCAATAGGTTTTAAGCAAGGACTGATTAAGACAAAAATGGGGAAGGTTTTTGATTGGATGGAAGGCAAGAGAGATTGACTGACAGAAGAGTTTGACCTCGAGGGTCGAAGGGAATAATGATGGGGCAAGAAAAGTAATAAAAGGAGTGCTTTCGAGTAGATGAGCTGCTAATTGAATTGAAAATTAAGAGAAAAAACAAAACAAAGAAGTTTTTGAGATGAAAGTAAGAAATTAATCTGAACTTTTCGAGCTTAGTGGGGAAGTATCTAATTGAAAGATTAGCTTGTGCTGCACTTAACAGGAACAGTATCACATTTGTTCAGAATGCGGAAGTCATCACCACCATGAATGTTTTAGTAAATAGACTTTAGATTTAGATTTTATTGTCACATGTACTCAAGTACATAAGTACGGGAGCATAGTGAAATGAGTATAATGTTGTCACATACGGCACCATCTTAGGTACAAAGTAGTAAGAGAAATAGAGTTAAAACGTTAAGCATTCCCTTCATAGAATGAACAGAAAAGTAAAGAAATTAGGTAATAGCTAACATAAAAGTCTTTCACAATTTAAACCAGTAAATAGAGAAATTAAGATAAAAGTTCAACAGTCTTTGATGAGTCCTTCTCTTATCTTGCTCTCTGCATGTAGCAAGTCAATGAGGGAGAAGGTATAGTAACAATGGCAGATTTTGATGAGAAAAGATAGGAAGAGACTTGAGTGGAGCCTTAACACCAGCATTGACTGATTGGGCCAAATGATCTGTTTGTGTGCCATATATGTTAATCATTTGATCAATCTCCAAGCTGAATAATGCTACACAGTATTAGTGAAACCAAAGTCAGCCAAACTAAAACATAACTGATTTAGTGGTTTAAAAAATAAAATTCTTGCTCTTTTGAAGATACCAAACGCTTTCCAGTGAATGACAGTTTTTGATTTACACAACAGGTTATGTTCTGCATCATAAAAGGAGGCATTTTAAGTGCTCATCCAGATGCTTCCTAAATGTTGTGAGAGTACCTGCCTCCACTGTCCTCCCAGGCAGCACATTCCAGATTTCTACCATGTTCAGGGTGAAAAATAATTTCCTCAGATCTCCTCTCAACTATTTACTTCTCACCTTAAACCTGTTCCCTGTGGTCTTCAAATATGTCTGCCATACGGAAACGATTCTAATGACCTACCCTGACAATGCCTCCCATTATATACCTCAATCAGCTTTCCACTCAGCCTCCTCTGCTCCAGGAAAAACAAACACACCCTGTCTAGCCTCTCCTCAGAACTGAGACATTTCATCCCAAAGGACATCCTGGTGAATCTCCTCTCCACACTCTCTCCAGTGCAATCATGTCCTTCCAAAGATAGTGGCATCCAGAACTACACACTCTGTGGCTTAACAAATGTATTATAAAGTTGTAACAAAACTTCCTTGCTCCTGTATTCTACACCCAGCATATGAAAGCAAGCATTCCAAAAGCATTCCTCACCACCTTGTCTCACTGTGCTGACAATCCTACAGTGTAGAAACAGCCTTTTGGCCCAACAAGTCCACACTGATTCTCTGAAGAGAAACATACTCAGACCCATTTCCTGACTACTCTGACAAATGCACCTAACACTATGGGCAATTTAGCATGACCAATTCATCTGGCCTGCACATCTTTATGATGTGGGAGGAAACAGGAGCACCCGGAGGAAATCCATGCAGACAGAGCTGGGCTGAGAAATGTCAGATGGAGTTCAACCTGGATAAATGCAAAGTGATGCATTTTGGAAGGTCGAACTCGAATGCTGAATATAGGATTAAAGATAGGATTCTTGGCAGTGTGGAGGAACAGAGGGATCTGGGTGCGCAAGTACATAGATCCCTCAAAGTTGCCAACCAAGTGGATAGGGTTGTTAAGAAAGCATATGGTGTTTTGGCTTTCATTAACAGGGGGATCGAGTTCAAGAGCCACGAGGTTTTGCTGCAGCTGTAGAAGTCCCTGGTGAGACCACACTTGGAATATTATGTTAAGTTCTGGTCGCCCTACTATAGGAAAGATACAGAGGCTTTGGAGAGAGTGCAAAGAAGGTTTACCAGTATGCTCCCTAGACTGGAGGGCTTGTCTTATGAAGAAAGATTGAATAAGCTCGAACTTTTCTCTTTGGAGAGAAGGAGGAAGAGAGGAGACCTGACTGAGGTGTACAAAATAATGAGAGGAATAAATAGAGTCAATAACCAGAGACTTTTTTTCCCCAGGGCAGGATTGACTGGTACGAGAAGTCATAGTTTGAAGATATTAGGAGGAAGGTATAAAGGATACGTCAGAGGTAGTTCTTTACGCAGAAAGTTGTGAATGCATGGAATGCATTGCCAGCTGTGGTGGTGGTAGCAGAGTCATTTGGGACATTTAAGTGACTGCTGAACATGCACATGGATAGCAGTGAGTTGAGGGGTGCGTAGTTAAGTTACTATATTTTATATTAGGATTAAATCTCAGCACAACATCGTGGACCAAAGGGCCTGTTCTGTGCTGTACTTTTGTGTTCTATGACACGGGGACATTGTGCAAATTCCACACAGACAGTTGCCTGAGGCTGGAATCAAATCCAGTGCAGGCACTGTGAGGCAACAATGCTAACCACGTACTGCCCCAACATCCGTACACCAACGTCCCTTTGTTCTTCAGTACTCCCTAGGGGATACCATTCATTATGTATGTTCCTCCCTTATTAGACCTCTCAAAATACATCACCTCACGCTTATCAGGATTAAATTCCATCTGCCATTGCTCTGCCCAATTTACCAGTTGATCAGTATCAGACTGTAGCCTGAGACCATCCTCCTCACTATCAACAACTCCACCGATTTTTGTGACATCTGCAAACTTATGAATTGTACCTTCTACATTCACATCCAGTTCCTCAATGTACAGAACATATATTTTCAATAGTTTAGTACATTTGCTGCCAAGTAAGGTTAAGTCAATGTTGATTTCAGTTATCACAGCAAGAATCTTAAAGTATGAAATATTTTATGATTCTTTGCATCTGTCATTGAAAAGTTGATATATTTCCAAAAGAGGATGGCTTTATCCCAAGAATCTGAATGTGTTTGGAACAACCGATTGAACTACATCTCCCGTGGTGCAGCGCGGGGCCGCGTACACCTCCCACAGTGCAGCGCGGTGCCGGGTACACTTCCCGTGGTGCCTCGGGCGCTCGAACATGGCGGCCGCCACGCTACAGCTTTACTTGGAGTCGATCCGTCGGGAGCTGGAGCAGCAGGATCCGAATGTGCTCGGGGTGGTTGTGGCGCTGGCCGCGGTGCTGCTCACCTTCGGTAAGGAGAAGTTAGAAGAAGCCGAGATTAGGCCCTGACTATCCCCGGGGGTGGAGGGTCATCCAGGCCCGTCCTTTCCATTAACCTGCATTAGTCCAGACATCGTGGGTTACCCCAAAGAGTTTATCTCCTCGTGGTGATGGGACACACAGCTGCCACTTTATATGCATCAAGCGACAAGGAAGTCAATGCTATTTTGTAGTTAAAAGTCACACACCAGGTTATAGTCCAGCAGCTCTATTTGAAAGTATAAGCTTTCTGAGCGCTGCTCCTTCATCAGGTAGCTAGCAGGGCAGGATTTATAGTAAAATATCATAGTGTCATACCACTGATGTGATGAATTGAACAAACTTAGATTGCTGTTAAGTCCTTCGTCTTTTAGAAAGGGTTGCAGGTTTCAGTTAATTAATATGCAAATCCCAGAACTTCTTTCAAATCCTATTCCGGAGATAACTTAAGGTTTTAACAAAAAAAAGTGACAGCTCAGCTCAAGGCGATGCCTTAAAGGTGTGAAGTTCGTGTCTGTCTCTATCCCAACCTTGAGCCAGGCCAGTTCTGTTTCCAAAGTAGGAATTTCTAAAATGTCACATGGACTGACCTTCCCTCCCCTCTCCGATCAGCGTTCCGAAAAGACCACTCCCTCTGCGACTCCCTCGTCAGGTCAACACCTCCCACCAACCCAACCTCCACTCCCGGCACCTTCCCCTGCGACCGCAAGAAATGCAAAACTTGTGCCCACACCTCCCCCCTCACTTCCCTCCAAGGCTCCAAGGGATCCTTCCATATCCGCCACAAATTCACCTGCACCTCCACACACATCATTTACTGCATCCGATGTGGCCTCCTCTACATTGGGGAGACAGGCCGCCTACTTGCGGAACGTTTCAGAGAACACCTCTGGGACACTCGCACCAACCAACCCAACCGCCCTGTAGCTGAACACTTTAACTCCCCCTCCCACTCCGCCAAGGACATGCAGGTCCTTGGCCTCCTCCATAGCCAGACCATGGCAACACGATGCCTGGAGGAAGAACGCCTCATCTTCCGCCTAGGAACCCTCCAACCACAAGTGATGAATGCAGATTTCTCCAGCTTCCTCATTTCCCCTCCCCCCACCTTATCTCAGTCCCAACCCTCGGACTCAGCACCGCCTTCTTGACCTGCAATCTTCTTCCAGACCTCTCTGTCCCCACCTCCTCTCCGGCCTATCACCCTCACCTTAACCTCCTTCCACCTATCGCATTCCCAACGCCCCCCCCCCCCCCCCCCCCCAAGTCCCTTCTCCCTACCTTTTCTCTTAGCCTGCTTGGCACACCCTCCTCATTCCTGAAAAAGGGCTTATGTCCGAAACATCGATTCTCCTGCTCCTTGGATGCTGCCTGACCTGCTGTGCTTTTCCAGCAACACATTTTTCAGCTCTGATCTCCAGCATCTGCAGTCTTCACTTTCTCCTATCTTAATTATCATGGTTAATGCTGGGTTAGTTTTAAGTTTTAAATCTAAAGCTTTTGTAAATAAAGTTATTAAGGGATAGGAGAAAAAAAAGGGGTCTATGGAACTAGATTTAGATTAGCCATAATTTCTTTAAATGACAGAATAAGCTCATGTTTAATTGTCCACACTCTTATTCCTTTAATTTGATGAATGTTTTATGTTTTGATCTACAGTGTTTTTTATCCTATTGAGGAGCAGAAAAAGCAGTCGGAGTGCGGTGCTTCTGGCTGGTTTGTGTGATTCTGGGAAGACTTTACTTTGTTGTAGGGTAAGACTCTTTCAGACTCAAACATTATTCTTGTGGAATCCAGCACCTTGACTGCTTAAAGTGTTTCACTGCATGACATGCTATTCCTAATTAAACGTTCCTAATCACTGTTGCCTGTGGATGCTGATCTGGTAAACTGCCTGCCTAGAATTCTGTGTAATTGCTTTTCTTTTTATTTAGCAGTTCTTTATGCTTCCTCGAAATGTTCCCCTTCAGGAATCATAAATGAGGATCTGCATATGGTCTTGCTTGCCGCTGCTGTGATTTCCCTTTCTGTATAGACACATTGAAGCAGACTCTTAACAGTGCAAATGATACTGTTCTACACACGGCTGTGAGGTATATGTGGTTACATACTGCTTTGTGTGTCTTGCTGTGGGCTGTATTCCACAGTGGTGAGATGTTTTGTAGTGGTGGAGGTAAGGGATATTGCTTCTGTTAAAGGAAGTGTTTTCTAATTATTCCATTAGCTTTGTCTGCAGCACAGGGATGGTGGGGAATCAAGTGCTGTCTTCATGCCTCTTCCCAGATCTTAGACTGGTCAATGGCGTGAAGTGGCAGATTTGTACAGATTTTCTAAATGCATGAAGTCTCGATGGACTGGGCTGAATTCACAGCCAGGTGTCTAAAGGGATGCTGTAAAGGAGAGTATGCTATCTTATTCCACAGGGATTTTTTATATAAAGGGAAAAAACTATTTACATTTATATGGTACTTGTCCGCAACTATCACACGTCTGAAAGCATTCTCAGTACTTTATGAAACAGTATTTTCAGAACACCATTCAGCTCTGAAAGAAGAGTCAGGTGGATTCACAACATTAACTCTGTTTCTCTTGATGCAGATCCTGAATAACCTGTTGCAATTCGTCAGCATTTTCTGTTTTTATTTCAGATTTGCAGTATCTGCACTGTTTTTGCTTTTCTGTACATCAGGAAGTGTAATCACTGTTCTAATGTAGTGAAAGTGGCAGCTAATTTGTCTTCAATAAAATCCCATAAACAGCAATGTGTCCACATCAAATAATCTGGAATTGGTGAATATTGATCGAAGGATAAATATTAGCCAGTTCACTGAGGATTTCTCCCTTACGGTTCTTTGAAATTGTGCCATAAGATATTTTACAAGCCTCTGAGCAGCCATTTGGGCCCTCACTTTATCAGCTTAACTGAAAGCTGGCACCCCAACATTGTAGTCACAATCAGAGGAGGGGATGTGGTGTACTGTCAGTGGAAACGTGAATATTGTGAATGAGAGGCTGGGTGAGGTCTAATAGTAAGTGAATTGGAAGGTGGCTGATATCTTTTAAGGCTGGGGCAGTGAGAACTCTTTTTATCCTGTACACTTGTCCTCTCTGATCTCCTTGGAAAGATTTGGCTAAGGATAAAGCACACGGTAATATTGACTGCCGCACTAGGCGAGGAATGTTTGCTAAGCAAGAAGAGGAGTCTATAGACTGGGGTTTAACCAGGATACTATGCACATTGTTTCCATCAGTGGGCCTACTGTGGTAATTTCGGTAATAATGAAAGCAGTCCATAATTTCGTAAAAAGGTGAAGCCATGCCCCTCCTGAAGGTTATCAAATAGACCAATGAACTCTGGATGATTTCATTCAGGTTAATGGCTTTTCAGGCTGAAGGGCAGTTTCCTGTGGGAATGTCAGTTAAGGGAGGCGCTAGAAATTCTGAAATGAAGATACATTTTGTTGTCTATAATTGTCTGATTCCAATGCAATACAGCATTTTTTTTTCTGTAGAAAAAAACAATTCGGAATGCACAAAACCACAACTCATCTGACAGCTCTTCTTTCTCGTTTCAGTTATTGTCTGGGAAGTTTAAGATTACACACACATCCATAACCAGTAACTCTGCATTGTACAGGGTTAGGAGCGACAAGGTAGGTGTGTACTAATAAGCCTATGTCTAAGTATGCAAACCATTGGTAGAGCTGGTTTGTTGAAACAACACTTGGTTCGAACAGCAGGGAGGAATGGAAGCAAAGTCATCCCCTTCTCTTGACCCTTGACATCTACAGTGTCGGATAATGTCCAGGAAAGAATGAGCGTGATGTTTGAACTTTATAAGCAGTGCTACCTTTTCAATTGGATGAATACCTTCATAATTGATGCCTTTTGACTATATTCACCTGACATGATCACCTTAACTATTACACCCCACTTCAGACATTTAGAAACTTGGAGGTAAAAAAAGATAGTCATACAGTACTGAAACAGATGCCTTGGTCCACCTCGTCCATGCCAACCAGACTTCCCAAACTACACAGTCCCGTTTGTCTGTGTTTGGCCCATATCCCTTGCTGCTTTCCTATTCATTAACCTGTCCAAATGTTGTAACTGTACCTGCATCTATCACTTCCTCTGGCAGTTCATTCCACATATGAACCACCTTCTTTGTGTAAAGGTTGCCTCTCATGTCCCTTTTTAAATCTTTCCCTCCTAACGTTAAACCTATGCTATCTAGTTTTGCACTCCCCGACCCTAGGGAAAGCCCTTTGCTATTCACCTTATCTGTATCCCTCATGATTTTGTAAACCTCTACAAGGTCACCCCTTAACTTCCTCTGCTCCAGTGATAAAAGTCCCAGCCTATCCAACCTTTCTTTATATCTCAAACCATCCAACCCATTAATATCCTTGTAAATCTTTTTTGTACTGTTATTGTTACGATGCCTGACGTGTGGGACTTGATCAAACACTTTCTGAAAATCAAAATGGATTACCTCTACTGTCTCCCCCTCATCTGTCTCCCTTGTTAACTCTGAATGTGAGGTATCTTATCAAATCTCATGAGATTTTATGAAAATCTCAATAGACTACCTTCACTACTACCATTTTATCTATCCTCTGTATGAACTCTGAGTATGTACTACGTTATTGAATGCCTTCTGAAAATCTAAATAGATTACCCTCCCCTTGTTCCTCTTTTATCTATCCTCAAAGAGTTCCAGTCAATCTGCCAGGCCTGATTTCCCCTTCCTGAAGATAGGCTGACTCTGTCCTTAGCAAGTTGTCCAACGTGCGCTAACTTAGCAAGTGCATACCTCAGCCCCATTTTCCCCTCGCCAGAAGGGGCCTTGTTGTTCTTTTCCCCCTTAGTAGGAGGAGCTGTTTCTCCTTCTCTACATGAGGCTGCTGGAGCTCTGTGATGTGATTAGTCACCATGGCTCCCCAGTACCCCAACATCTTCAAAGATCCATTACGTTATTCTAAGGTATATTATGTTTTTTCTCTGTATAAGTTTATTTTTGGAGCAAATAGAGGCAATTTTTTGACTTGATTTTATTTCAAATTCTATTTCAAAGTTTTGCATTTCTATAGAACCTTTTCCTGTTTGTCAGATGCAACCAAAGCACTGAGCAGGAAATTAGTCCCTTCGAGGTATAGTCACTATTCAGACCTGGGCAAAGGCAACAGCTATTTTTCTTACCACTGGGTATCTTAAATAGAAACGAGGAGTGTGTCCAGGTAATCTGTTCTTGATGTTATTGGATCAGACAAGAATTTACACACAAGCGGAGTTTCCTGCCTTAGTTCCAACAATGCTATCTGGACAGCATTGAATGAACAGTTAAATATTTTATCTATGGGTGTATACAACTCTGACTCCCTCCATTGTTGTTGATTTGGATAAATATTTGTTTGAGTCAACTGATGATGCTTTCACCTCTCAGTCAGATGTTGGTTTAGACCTCACTCCATACATGATAATATCAAATAGGCTGACTCTTTTGTGTAATTAAGAAGGAGAAAATTCATATTTATCATGAATTCCTGTTGAATATGTCATTAAATAAACTACGGGCTTAAAATGAGAGATCCCCATAATCTAACAATATATGGTTGATTATAAATCTTCAGTACCTTTGTTGGATTCCAACTCTCAAAGTAATTTTACTTCTGAGAATCTTTATTTCTTTCCCAATGCAAGCTCTTGGAATGATACCAGTCCAAATATTAAGAATCGAGAAATATCCAACTGCTTTTGATCCATAGTGAAATTTGTCGCAAGAATTAATCAAGTAAATGCCAAAGAACTTGCTTTGCTCAAAACAATCTAGTTTGTCAAGACAGTTGTTGTTCTGATATTTTTTCTGACAGGGTCCTGCTGTTGTTTTATATGACCTCCCTGGTCATGAAAGTCTACGTCTTCAGTATTTGGAGAAGCACAAAGCTGATGCCAGGTGATATACAGAGCCATACCATGCTTTATATCGTACAGCTGTGGATTTAGGTGAACACTGAGAAACTTCTTTACCATCTATGAAGAAGTGAATTAATTAACTTTAAGCTGCAGTGAGCTGTAAGGTAGCAATTTTTTTTAAGGAGGCATGCTGTACTAATTGTTATAAATCCATGACTCTATAAACCTTACTGATTTCAAATTTTTCACTCCACAAAATTTATTTTATGCTTTAAGATATCTGAACTTCATGATGAGAGATTATGGTTAATGCTGAGATCTGAAGTAACGGTTTTCATGGCTGCTGCAAACAACAAAAAACTTTCATTTCTACAGGATATTTGTTTTAGAATTTTAATCTCGAGCAGCACTGTTTATGACAGGCCACCAGTTTTACCTGCCTCTCTGCCAATTGATTTGTTATGGGTAAGCAAAGCTTTTGTTTGGATTGCTACAGCTTGTTCATACCATGTGTGATCTTGATATTACAATCCAAAAATGCGAAATTATATCCACACTTTGATCGTACCTTTGAATAAGGAGCAGAGCTGTTAAATGAAATGCTGAGAATTTATGGTGAGCATGGACCAATTTCAGTTTTGTTTTCACACAGAGCCATTATCTTTGTAGTGGACAGTGTGTTGTTTCAAAAAGAAGTGAAGGATGTGGCTGAGTTTATTTACACGTTGCTCACTGATGCTGTGATTGTGAAGAATGCACCTCCCCTCCTAATAGCCTGTAACAAGCAAGGTAAGTCATAGGTTGTCTTGCTTATATGCCTGGTGATGCAGTTGGAGTTTGATGTCGAGGCTAACCATCTAGTAGTTATCCTACTAGGAAGTTGGCTGAGAATGTTCTAGATTGTTTGCAGCTTGTCTGTTCCAAGTTATTAATGTAATGTGAGGGGTTGTTCATTTTATCCCAAGTTTGTGGTTGGGAAGAGTCAAGATTCTGGACTTTGCGGTGGTAATAGGGATACTTTATCTGTGCATATTGAAAGCGTTTCATCTCTGCTGTATATCATAGCAAGTCAGAAATTGGTAGTTCTGTCTCAGAAACTTTATCCTCAGCATTTGTGTCTTTGGATATGTCAGTGTTGTAGATATAGATGCTTATGGTTAGGGTCAGGCTTTTTGCTTACCATCTGTACTGATGTTTTAAGCTTTTAAAGAACCTGCTTAAAATCACAGAGTAACAAATGATATCGGGTTAGAACACTTACCTGATGGACAATTGTTACAGAGCACGTCAAGTTCAGACTTTCAACAAAGTGTAATCAAGTTGTGGTTGTTTCTGAGATGTAGCACTTTATATATTTTGGCTCAAGCGTTAATGAAGTTGTTGGTTTGTTCCACAAAAACTTGTTAATTCAGTTTACTGTTTAATTTCAGATGTTACCATGGCCAAATCTGCGAAATTAATTCAACAGCAATTGGAAAAGGAACTGTAAGTGTCAGATTATTGCACCATGTGGCTGTTGTAATGCAAAATAACTGAGCAAGGACTTTCTGATTAGGAGTTTTGTTACTACAGACTTTCTGTTGCTCCGTTTGAGAGACAAACATTGGATCTGTAAGGAGTCCTCTCTTTGGGGAACAGATTTAGAGTATTCTCTGCACTTCAGTGACTAGTTTGCCAGAGAAAATCAACCAAAATCAGCAAGATATTTATGGGAGATACAGCACCTTAAAAGGCAGCATTAACTCAGGAGCATTTGCTATATGCTTTTAGAGACACGGTGTGTCCTGGTTAAGTTATAATAGTTCTTTATTCGACAACTTGGGAAACACTGAGATGTTTTAAGTTGCTGTATGCAATTTTTTAGAAGTTTGTAATGTATAATGCTTATTTTCTTGTGGAAGCTGCAGTGTGAGCTTTGTCCAAAAAAAAAAACATTCGAGCCAACTTGATATTAATAAGAGAATTAATAGTCAAGAATCATTAATGCCCTTTGTAAGTCCTTTACAGCTTCACAGAACTGCAAGTCATTCAACCTTTGAAGTGGTGACTGTGTGATTGCAAATCCACAGGGTGGGTCTTAACGTAACTCCATAGAAAATTCAGCTGGAATGGTAAAGGGATTTCCATCTGATTTCAGATAGGTTCAGGAGTACACTAAATGGCTCATTGAGCCTGCTGCTCCATTCAGTACAAACACAATGATGATGGGCTTCGATTGCAGTTCTCCTGCCTATTCTTCATATCATTTTATTCCCTCAGAAATCAGCAGCTCTATTCTAGCCTTAAGTATATTCAATGACATACCATCCATAAGTCTGTAGGGCAAAGAATTCCAAAATATCACAACCCTGAAGTTTTTTGTCTTCTCAGTGCTAAATGATTGGCCCCTTGTCCTGGGATTCTGCAATCTGTTTTCAATATTCCAACCAGTGAAAACAACCCCTATCCCTTCAGAATCTTGTATGTGTTAGTGAACGTTCCCCTCATTCTTCACATGCAGCCTATATCCTGTGTGTTCTTGGATAATATTTCTGCAGCAACGTGTTAAATCTAATCGTGCGAGGCAGCACTACTTCAAGCAAGTCTGCTATGGAACTGCAGTGTCAGTACAAAATGCAACCCTTTGCATCAGTGGTAATTAATATAATTGTACTGAAAGAACAATCTGATGTTTGCCAAAGAAATCCTCAGTGGTAGTTGATGAAGAAAAATGACGTTCTTCTGTAATTCAAAACTGCTTCGAATCAAGTTCTACCTTCTCCCTTTTCAAATGAAGAAATATCTTAATAATATTGTCTCAACCTGCAAAGAGAACAACTGTATATCATTGCACAAATTGCAATGAACATTTATTCATCATCTCAAAGGCCGGTTGTCTTTACATCCTTGTAAATATCTGTTGAATATTCAATATAATTGAGTTTCCCAGAATTAAATGCTGGAAACAAGTAATTAGGAAAGCGAATAGAATATTGTTTATCGAGAAGGGAATTGAATACAAGGCTTGAGAGGTTAAACCTCAGTTATACAGGGCATGGTGAGACCGCACCTGGAGTGCCGTGCAAAGTGTTGGTCACTTTATTTAAGGAAGGCTGTATTAGATGCAATTAAGTGAAAGTTTACCAGATTGTTGGATGGAAAGGGTAGTTTACTTATGAGAGAAAGTTGAACAATTTCAGTGGGTATTCACGCCATTTTGAAGAGTAAGAAGTGTCTTGATTGTAACTTGTAGGAATCAGTGGGACTTTCACAGGATGGCTATAGAAAGGGTGCCACCTACTGTGGGAGAATCTAGAACTAGGGGGCGCTGTTTTTTTTAAAAAAAGAATGAGTTTGTCCATTTAAGACAGAATTTTTTTCTTTGGGGGGGTCATGAATCTTTGGAACCTTTGTCCTGAAAATGTAGTGGAAGCAGAGTTTTTGAACACAGTTAGGGCAGAGGTAGTTCCTTGCTTGGCAAAGGGGTGAAAGGTTACAGTGGGTAGGTTGGAACATAAAGCCACGATCTTTTGAATGGCAGAGTAGGCTCAGGGGGTTGAATGGCCTACTCCTGTTCCTAATTTGTAGCTTGCTTCACAATTTGTGCATCACAAATTGTATCCACTGTCAAATTTTAACAGTGCAAGCTTAATTATTTATAAAAAGTGTTGGCCTTTACCACAACATTTTTTTTGGAAAGGATAAATCCCAATTTTTTCCAATGAATCCTGGCTTTCCGCAGAAGATTTCACAGAATCCCTACAGTGTGGAAGCAGGCTATTTGGTCCATCGAGTCCACACTGATCCTCCGAAGAGCATCCCACCCAGACCCAACCCATGCACTATGATCATAACCCTGAATTTCCCATGGCTAATCACTGAGCCTACACTCCCTGAACACTACAGACAATTTAGCATGGCCAATTCACCTGACCTGCACATCTTTGGACTGTGGGAGGAAACCGGAGCACCCAGACACTGGGAGAACATGCAAACTCCACATAGACAATCACCCAAGGCTGGAATTGAACCCAAGTCCCTGTTGCTGTGAGGCAGCAGTGTTAACTACTGTGCTGCCCCTTACAACTTTTTATAAATGGTTGGGATTCATAAAAGTGTGTGTGCCAGTAATGGTATTGTCCTGTTTGAACAACATGCATTTCTGCAACAGCAGAAAGATTCCGCACAAACGTATTAATCTCTCTTTAATCTCTACGCTTTCTCATTTGCAATAATGTATAAGTTGCTGACTATGGTTAAATTTATAAAATCTTAACTGTACAATATTCAAAGTGGAGTATGGGCACCAGCTGAAAAAATTGATTCCCTCACTATTGGATGATAAAGTGCAATTTTAGAACTTGCCTACATCAACATACATCATCTTCACCTAGAATCATAAAATCCCTTCAGTGTGGAAGCTGGCCATTTGGCCGATCAAGTCCACACTGACCCTGCAAAGAGTATCCGACTCCCAAGCCTGCTCCCTGTAACCCTGCATTTCCCATGACTAACCCACCCAGCTTGCACATCCTAGGGACCTAACCTGCACAGCTTTGGACTGTGGGAAGAAACCGGAGGAAACCCACACAGACATGGGGAGAATGTGCAAACTCCACACAGACTGTTGCCTGAGGGTGGAATCGAACCTGGGTCCCTGGTGCTATGAGATAGCAGTACTAACCACTGAACCATCTGTCACCATCATTAAAGCCTTATTGCTTAGTATTTTTAAAACTATATACATGTAGTTTGTCTGAACTTTTCCAGTGATTATAAAATATCTGGCCGTGATGCCACTTGAGCATGTCTGTTTAGGAATGCCAGTACCCTGCAAGTGAACTGTTCGCTTTGTTTGTGTTTGGCCTCTTCCACTTGCCACTTTGGATTTAACCCATATTTTATTTTCTCTTGTCTTCAGCAACACTCTGAGGATGATTCGTTCCGGTGCACCAAAATCTCTGGATGGCTCCAGCACTGGGGGTGCGCTGCCTTTAGGAAAGAAGGGAAAGGAGTTTGATTTTTCCCAGGCTCCGATGAAGGTTGAGTTTGTGGAGTGCAGTGCACAAGGGAACAAAGGGGACAGAGGCGAGGCTGACATTGGAAGTGTAGAGGCATGGCTTTCCAAAGTGGCATGAACAATGAGACCGTCTAAAAACAGACATAGTGGCATGCAGCCAACACGATTGTGACGTGTGCAACAATAATGAGACTGTGACCAAAGATCCAATAGTCATGTTTTTAATGCAGAACTTCAGCTGAATGATGTTTGCTGTAACTATGTTGAACTGAGCCAGCTTGATGCTTCCTATATTTAAGTGTCTGGTAGGGCAGTGATGTCAGTGTTTTCCATGTTGTTTGTGTTGCTGAAATGGCAGCACATTCTTGTCTGTTAATCTGCAAATAAAATAATGGATCTAACCCAACCTTTACTGCAGGGCTGTCATTCTTCGGAGTTGTACATTTTTGTGGTAATTCATTTAAATTTCTAGAACATAAGTAGAGTGGCAGGCATTTATTTAAAATACACCCCAGACCTTCCGTTCAGTATGCTGCTGCATTGTATATCCAAAACCAGTTCTTGAAGTAGGAATTGTGGATATTTTGTTTAATTTCAAAACAAAATAATTTAAACTTGTCTCTGATCGTCACCTGATTAGTGCAATCTCAGCCATGCCTGACGCAGAAGAGATGCTGGTGGCAGTTTGAGGCACCTCCATCAGGTCAACATTGCAGGGGATCTTCCGGACTGCTTCCTCAGTCTAGCCATCTTCATGCTGCTTCACCAGTGATCTGCTCATTGGCATTGAATTTGTTGCTAATGATACCACAATTGTTCAGTTCCATTCGCAACCCCTCTGATGATGAATCTGGATAATATTACAAGTTGGTGCCATATACGTGACCATCTCTAATTAGACAAAGTATCAATAGCTTGTAACACCGTCCCCATCCAAGCAAGTACGTGGGAACACCACCACCTGCAATTTTATTCCGAACCACTCCATCCTGACTTGGAAATACATCACCATTCTTTCAGTGGTCACAGTCAAAGTCCTAGAATTCTCACCCTAACAAGATTGTCGGTCTACCTACACCATATGGATTACAGCAGTTCAAGAAAACATCATCACCATCTTCTCAAAGACAACTAGAGATGGAAAATTGGTGCTGGCCCACTCTCATCCTGTGGATGGAATGATGCTGACATCCTGTGGATGAAAATAATTTGTAGTAATTAGAATTGCACCATAATATGTTTGTAGATTGTGTAGATGATGGAATTTTACGGTAAAATACATTTCATGTATAGATGTGTTGTATTGTGCAGTAAACTGATCAGAAAAGAATATGGATGTAGGTTTGCTCGCTGAGCTGGAGGGTTTGTATTCAGACATTTCGTTACCATACTAAATGTATGGTAACTTCATCACTGAGCCTCTGGATGAAGCACTGGTGACATGACCTGCTTTCTATTTTAGTGTTTAGGTTTCCTTGGGTTGGTGATGTCATTTCCTGTGGTGACATAATTTCCTGTTCTTTTTCTCAGGGATGGGATCCAAGTCAACGTGTTTGTTGATAGAATTCCTGTCGGAATACCATGCTTCGAGGAATTCTCATGCGTGTCTTTGTTTGGCTTGTCCTAGGATGGATGTGTTGTCGCAGTCAAAGTGGTGTCCTTCCTCATCTGTATGTAAGGATACTAGTGATAATAGGTCATGTCTTTTTGTGACTAGTGGATGTTCATGTATCCTGGTGGCTAATTGTCTGTCTATTTGTCCAATGTAGTCACAGTTCTTGCAAGGTATTTTGTAAATAACATTAATTTTGCTTGTTGTCAGTATTGGGTCTTTCAAGTTCATTAGCTGCTGTTTTAGTGTGGTGGGTTTGTGGGCTACCATGATGCCAAGACGTCTTGGCAGTCATTTCTGAGATGTCTTTGTAGGGTACAGTGACTAGTGTTTCTGGATGTATTTTGTTTGTTTGTTGGGGTTTGTTGCTGAGAAATCGGTGGACTGTGTTTATTGGGTGCCCATTCTTTTTGAATACACTGTATAGGTGATTTTCCTCTCCTCTTTGCTGCAGAGTGTGGTAGTTCGTTAAAATAATGTTCTAGTGCAGTTTTGCTTGCGGGTTTTGACATGACCTACTCTCACTAGTATCCTTACATATAGATGAGAAAGGACACCACTTCGACTGGGACAACACATCCATCTTAGGACAAGCCGAACAGAGACATGCATGAGAATTCCTAGAATTCCATGGCATTCCAACTAGAACTCTATCAGCAAACACATTGACTTGGATCCCATTTACCACCCCTGAGAAAGCGAACAGGAAATGATGTCACCACTGAAAATGACATCACCAACCCAAGGAAACCTAAACACACAAATAGAAAGTGGGCCATTCCACCAGCGCTTCATCTGGATGCTCACGGGTGATGTTACCTAGTTTGGCGATGAAACATCTGAAAATGATCCTTCCAGCTCAGTGAGCAAACCTACATCCAGAACTTCAACTTGAGCTACAAATCTTTTCAAAACCCGCTAAGAAAAGAATTTAAGTAACATTGATATGGCACAAGAGATCCTAATTTTCTAAATTAGCCTCCAGAGATGTCCACAAGACTTTTGTTTTCAAGAATCTGTTCTGAACCTTGACCTAGACATGAACAACTTTGTGAGCTCGTCAAATAAAGTAATGGATCTGCTGAGTATTTTGGTGTACTGGTCTGCTCGCCACTTTTTTTTTTAACCGGACAATAGATATTTGGATGGGATATTCTGCTCAGCATAAGAAGATGCATGCTGTTTCTCACAGGTTTCAGTTGACGTGCTGATGAGCTTCACTCTGAGTTATGACAGTAAGTCCTCCCTTCTATGGGGTGGGGTGGGGGCTGGGAATTACCTCTCTTGCCTTCCTCCCTATACAGCAAGCCTTACAGTGTTGTGGGTGGCACCCCTACCTCTGAATCAGATGTGCAATGCTCAACTCCCTCTCTAGGATTTGCTTGGTCAAGGGAGGTGAGCTCATAGCAGTCTGATAAACTTGTAAATCCTCCCACGATGGCAGGCAGGAAGAGTAGGAGACGCTCTTAGAGGCACTACTTGGAATCAAGCACAGCTGACCAAGTTATAACCTCTGGTGACAAGCGGGAAACCTGTTCTGGGGTGGGGGTGCAGGTGCTGGGAAGCATGTGTTTTGACTGTTACGAGCCTGTATAAACGAGAAGTTCTGCAGAAATCATTTTTCAATTTTCACACCTTGGCCTGGGTACACCTGTGATTCTGCACTGAAAATCAATCAGGACTCTGATTATAATTTCAGGTTAATTTGGAGGTAGAAATATTCTAAGTTAAAAATCACAACACCAGGTTACAGTCCAACAGCCTTATTTGGAAGCACTAGCACTAGCTTCCAAATTCCTGATGAAGGGCTTTTGCCCGAAACATAGATTTTCCTGCTCCTCGGATGCAGCCTCAACTGCTGTGCTTTTCCAGCACCACTCTAATCCAGAATCTGGTTTCCAGCATCTGCAGTCATTGTTTTTACTTAGTTGTGTGATTTTTAACTGTCCACCCCAGTACAACAGCAGCACCTCCACATGAGGAATATTTCCAGGCTTACTTTAGTCCCCAAACAGCCCCAAGGTTACTACAGCCAGAGCTCATCCTGATAAAATCATGTTATTAAATAATTAACCCAAAGAGGTTAAGTTGAATGGAATACACCTGTATTTTTTTTTAAAAAAACGAGATTACGCTTCCCGCTCTTTTTTTGTAATTCTGTGTCGACACAGAAAATTGGAAAGACAGTTTGTTTTAGATTTGTGGTGCTGGAGTCCAATTAAAGCTCACATTTTGTATTTGCTGCAACCTTTTCACCTACTGCCACGTGGGACTTTTGTCCCGGGTGTCAGAAGTGCCCCCTTACGGCGAATAACGGTACCACGGGGCCGCTTCCTCCCCCGAGCGGCGGGAGTGCGGGTCCTCGACCTCCCTCTGACGGCGGGGGGCGGTATCGCTGGCTCTCAGCCTCTATATCTCCCCCTGGCGGCTCGTGTTGGTAGGCGGGCCCTCGGTCTCCCTCTGACGGCGGGGGGCTGTATCGCAGGCCCTCGGCCTCCATCTGGCGGCCAATATCTGTATCGCGTGTCTGCGGCCTCCCCCGAGGCAGCAGGTTGCAGTATCGCGGGTCTGCGGCCTCCCCCTGGCGGCGAGTATCGTGGGCCCGCGATCTCCCCCTGGCGGCGGGTGCCGGTATCGTGGGCCCGTGGCCTCCCCCAGGCGGTGGGTGGCGGTATCGTGGGCCCGTGGCCTCCCCCTGGCGGCGGGTGGCAGTATCGCGGGCCCGCGGCCTCCCCCTGGCGGCGGGTGGCAGTATCGTGGGCCCGTGGCCTCCCCCAGGCGGTGGGTGGCGGTATCGTGGGCCCGCGGCCTCCCCCTGGCGGCGAGTGGAAGTATCGCGGGCCCGTGGCCTCCCCCTGCTGGCGGGCGGCAGTATCGTGGGCCCGTGGCCTCCCCCTGGCGGCGGGTTGCAGTATCGCGGGTCCGCGGCCTCCCCCTGGCGGCGGGTGGCAGTATCGCGTGCCCGCGGCCTCCCCCTGGCGGTGGGTGGCAGTATCGCGGGGAGCCGGTTGGTTGTGGCGGCGCGGGGTGGTGGGGGGGGGAGACGAGGCCCCGGTTGCTGCGGTGATGATGGCGGCTCGGGAAGCGCAGGCTGCCGGCTCGGCCTGTGAGCTGGGGGCCCGGGAGCGGCTGGCCAGCGGGAGCACGGCGGGAGACGAGTCGTCAGACAGCGAGGCCGAGCACGAGTCCGCGCAGAAACTGATCCGCAAAGTGTCCACCTCCGGCCAGATCCGCAGCAAGGTGAGGCCCGGGGGGAGGAGGAGGAGGGGGCTGGGGTGGGGGGGTGGACAGGCCGCAGGGGGAGCCTGGGGATCCCAGTGAATTGTCACCGCCAGGAGGGAGCAGGGAGCCCGGGCATCAGGCAGAGACAACCCACCCGAGCCCAGACAATATCCCCCCCCGGGGCTCCAATTCCCGGGAATATCCTGCAATCCCTGCGTCCAATTCCAGAGAATAATGTGCAACCCCCGGGTCCGATTCCTGGGAATAACCTGCGAACCCATGTCTAATTCCCAGGAATAACCTGCAACTCCTGAACATAATCTGTCATTGGATCCCGTCCCCAGATGATGCATCAGAAAATATATCCCCGTTTATTACCTAGCGCAGTGTTCATTTGGAAGTCCTGACAGGCTTTCCCCTGGTTTAATTTTGCTCAATTTATTAAGACACGAAGCCTCAATGGAAATGAGTATTGAGGGGTTACAAAGTTAACTGTTTATGGAGCTGGTTTCATCACGTGGTTAATCTCTGGAAATGACACTGTGCTCTGTACTTAATATCAAAGTTAACAATCACACAACAGGTATCAGTCAGTGGTTGTTGAGGTAATATAATTGTGGGAGATGAAATCGTTCATCATCTTCATAACAGCGTCTATTACAGCATCTCAAAGGTTGTGGACAATTGTGGTATTGTTTCTCCCAGATATTGTGATCTCCTGGATCGCTTGCTTGGGTGGAAGGAGACTATTTTTTCCAGATTATGCCTTGAAATTAGCTGCTTGTCCTTGGCTGACTTTTTTTCTCTCCTGTCACAGGAAATTGAATGACAGGTGCTATTGAGTGAGGTTGGGAGGTGCATGGGGGAAATATAGGCCCAAATTAGTTCAAATTGGTTCCAAATAGTATTTCACAGCGCCAGCTGCTCTTGCTATCTTGTCCTTTTATATGTTGGTATGATCTCAAGGGTGTAGAGTCAGTGAGGTTGCCTGAAAAAGGCATCCTATAATTATGGTCGCCCTTCTGTTGTGGAAAGACATTGTTAAATTTAAAAGGGTGCAACAAAGATGTTGCCAGGACTGGAGGGTTTGAGCTATAGGGAATTTTTTTTTCCCTGGAGTGTCCAAGGCTGAGGGGATGACCTAAAAGAGGTTTATAAAATCATGAGGGGCCTGGATAGTGTGAATAGACAAGGTATTTTTCTGAGGTTGGGAGTCCATAACTAGAGAGCTAGGTTTAAAGTGAGAGGGGAAAGGTTAAAAAAGCACCTGAGGGGTAACTTTTTTATGCAGAGAATGGTGTGTATGGGATGAGCTGCCAGAGGAATTGATGGAGGCTAGTAAAATTACAATATTTTAAAGGCACCTTGATTGGTATATGAATGGGAAGGGTTTAGACAGAGATGGGCAAAATGCTGGCAAATAGGACTGGGTCAGGTTGGTATGTCTGGTCAGCATGGACGAGTTGGACCGAAGGGTCTGTTTCCGTGCTGAATGACTCTATGACTACTGTAACTTGCTAACAAGGAACTTTGTATTTTAAGCTTCATGACAGTTAGCAGAAGATAGAGTTAGTCTTCAACTTGTCAAGAGCTGTTTCTGAACTCGGTTACAATAAACAATATATACTCAGTTAATCTTTCAAAGAGGAATGTATGGTATGAAATAAATTAAAGTTAGCCCTTGATGTCCACAGTTTTGTTTTTGCCTTGCTATTCAGTTGCACCTGTCATAGTGATGGTGTAGTTTGAGGGTCATTCTACAGCCTTGTTTCCTTGACCATTGTTATTCCGTTAGGTTTTAGCCTACCCAGTCGGGGTCATAATGTCCACTTAAAGAAGTGGATGCTGATGCTAAACCTGTGGAGATGTCTTATTTTTAATAAAGCAGATCTGTGAAAGAGTTGTGAACAGCTCATAAATCACATCCCTGATAATGGTAGAGCAAGTCCAAAACACAGCAGTTTAAAACATTTCCAGCCTTCTGAACACTCCCAGTTGATGCTATTGTACTCTATAGTTGGGTCTCTCAGGTTTGAAAGCTGTTTTGTTTTTCAGCCATTCAAAAGCACCCAGTTTTGGAGGTTACCTGCTCCCTTGTCTGATGTTTAGGTTACCCTCAGCCAAGCAGCTGACTGTCGTGCTGATGGCTGCTTGATCCTGATACTGAGCTTGGGCTGACGCCGAGTCAGTTCCATCTGTTTGGTTTCCAAGTCCTTGAATTTAGCTTGTCAGGTGTTGGGACCTCTGATTCAACAATCCTGTCCCCTAAACCCAACTATATGCCCACCACTTGCCCTTTCTCTTTCAATCACTGGACCTCTCAGTTGATGTGCCCTTTAGGGCATCATGGTGGCTCAGTGGTTAGCACTACTGCCTCACAGCACCAGGGACCTGGGTTCAATTCCAGCCTCGGGTGACTCTCTGTGTGGAGGTTGCACATTCTCCCTGCGTCTGCATGGGTTTCCTCCACGTGTTCCGGTTTCCTCACAGTCCAAACATGTGCAGGTCAGGTGAATTGGCCATGCTAAATTGCCCAAAGTGTTAGGTGCATTAGTCAGAGGGAAATGGGTCTGGGGAGGGTTACTCTTTTAAAAGTTAGTTTCCACACTGTAGGGAATCTAATCTAATCTTATCCTCGATTCTAAGCTGACAAGGTCATTACAAATGCTTAGGCTGGATGTCCTAAACGCATGTAAAATTAACTCTGCACAAACTCTTAACAGCTTCTCCTTCACATTACTGTGAGGAGAAAGTCCAAATTTTCCATAGTGCGATGGTGGCAGGGCACCAATAATACATCCCTACTCATATCAGAGAGGCAAGCAACATACTCACCAAAAAACAATGTCAAGGAAACTTGCAGTTAAAGGCTGAACCTTCCAAACTCAGGTCCTGGGTTTAAGAACCATGATTCAGACAATAGGACGCATAAAAAGGACAGCAAAAGAAAATGCCAATGAAGATATGAGAATGGCACTAAAGGGAGCATTACAGAGCTCTAGGAACAAGCAGAGGAATGGGTCTAATTGGATATTGCTGTCAAAGAGATGTCACCAGCATGATAGGTCAAATGACCAATTTATGTTTTATAAAAGTCTTTGAAAGCTGTCATAAAATGACCTTAACAACACAGACCAAGAGGTCACCAAGTGAGATCATCCCTATTCTCGGAGAATACTCAAAGAATTCATGATGATCAGCTGATGAAGGAGCATCACTCCGAAAGCTAGTGTGCTTCCAATTAAACCTGTTGGACTATAACCTGTGTTGTGTGATGTTGAACAGAATTCATGAAATTTACTTTAATAACAATGTTGACAAAGTAGAAAGGAATAAAAATAGTATTGGAGCCTTTTATTCATGAAGTGCTAGGAAGAAAGGTCAAAATGTTGCCTTGAGTCACCTTCCTTAAATCTGCCTCTGCTCTTGTAGCCTTCCATTTCTCTCCTTTTTGGGGAAGGTATTTTTCAGATATATTTGTGAGGTGACATGGAGGCAGTTCAGCCCTTACCAAACCTCAGAAATCTCTGATTTTCAACTCAACTTCAAAAGAGCAAAACATTCAGATTAAGAAATTTTGCTTAAAGTTTCTCGACTCATTGAAAAAATTGAGAATTTTGTTTGTTTGTCTTAATCTTTACGCTGTTTGCTTTTCTCGTGAAGGTTTAGCAAGAAGCAAACTTGCCTCAGGATGTGTTTGTGATGCTGTAGATGTGGGTGTGCAGATCTGGTGCTGGGAAAAGCTGAGATATTTGGCAGGCGCAAGTGTGCCATAAGCAGGGAGTGTCCCATGGAAATACTACTGAGAGATCCAAGAGAGTGGTGACACTAAAATGAGATGCCTCGAATGTAATGTTGGTATATTATAGATTTGCCACAGTTAGCTGGTTTTATTACACAAGAAAGTGATCTGTTGTGCAAGAGTTGTGTCAGCAATTGCCTGTATGGCAGTTTTATTTAGCTTCGGATATCCTGTGAGACTTGGGGTAGTTACTTCTTCAGTGCATCTCCAGCAGTGATCTGATTTTGAGTTTATTTAATGTATCCTGGTACCGTTTGAAATAATAAAACAGCAAAATCTTTCTGTATTATTTTCCCATCTTGACAGTGAAAGATTAAGGTTAGTCTCCACAAGAGTTAATATTATCGACAGAGAGCTTAACTAAAATAATTTTTCATTATGTTCATTTAAGATTTTGGCTTTCTGCTTCAACTGACTATGTGAAATATAGAGCAATGTGGTTTAATCTAAATGAGCCCTACTTCCTGGTATTTCTCTGAAAATATTTAGTCTCTTGAGGGAAGCTACTCAGCTATAAATAGCTCCAGTCGTCTGTTCTCACTAAGCTCACAGACTGATGCTGACCAGATGGAATTTGCCCACCAGGACTTGCAGACAAACAGCAAAACACTCAATTTGCTGTTTTTTTTCCCGGAGGCTGTTTGGCAGTTTAAAAAATCTAACTTGTGTGTCATGTTCCAAAGATTTCGTACAGTTTGGACCTGAGACGGGAACTACCGTACCTCGACCTTACATCACCCTGAAACAGAAATGTGCCTTGTTTTAATATGATTGAAGGGCACCAGAGAAAGAGAATAGAGACCTGAGCCGTGGGTGTTGTGGTCAAAAGTATTTAGATTGCTTTTGAAGTCAGGGGAGGCAATTGCGAGACAAAGCAGCTTTTGAGCTAATTCCAGGGAGTATGAATGTGATGGCTAAACGATAACTGGGACATTGGTAGTGGTGGTGGGAGTACGGGTTTAGAGGAGGCTGGTAGACAAAATCATTAAACGCAGGGCAGTGTTTCATGTGGCTGACACAGGAATTTGTAGAAGATCACTTCATGGGAACGTTGTGGAGTTGGGGGTCATTTCTACTTGTGCAGAGAGATTGTGCAAAGGGAAATGGAAAATGTGATTCTTCAGCATGATTGTTCTGATCAATATGTTAAGTAGGGTCTTGTTATATGTTTCCTGAATGCAATTAATCTTTTTTTGTCAAAAGTTAGAATTTGAGGAGGGGGCATTTTGTCAGCAAACTGATCTGATCTTAGCTGGTCAGTGTAATGAGCTTAATCTTTGTCAGGGTGTCCAGCAAGTTGAAAAGCCATGACTTTAACCCCCTATAACAGACTTTATCACTCTCTGGATATGTCTGATGCTGAGCTTGCCTTTGTAATCTCAGTGTGCTGACTGACAATGAACTGAGCTTCCAATTTTATATCTTGTAATGCAATGACCATGTCTACTTTCCTAACAATACCTGAATGAACCTACTGCTGCTGAAACTCTCACTCGTCCCTTTGTCACCTCCAGACTTGACAATTCAAATTCTCTTCTGGCTGATCATAAATTTCTACATCCTCCAAAAATGTTGAACTCATCCACAACTCTGCTGAACGTAGCCCATCCCATGCTAAGTTCAGGTAACCTTCCCCTTTATCCTCACTTGTGTTCAATTCCTTTTAGGGTTTTGCTTCCCTTATGTTAAATATACTTAAAGGACCCTAAGTAGGCCATTCAGCCCATCAAGTCTGCTCTGCCATTCAAAGAGACCATGGCTGATCTGACAATCCTCAACTCCACTTTTCTGCCTCTTCTCAATGACCTTTGATTCCCTTACTGATTAAAAATCTGTCTGGCTCAGCTTTGAATGTAATAATGACCCAGACTCAACGCCCCAATGTGATAAAGGTTTCCACAGACTCACTGCTATCTGAGAAAAGACATTCCTCCTTATCTTTGTCTTAAATGTGCAGCTCCGTATTCATGGATTATTGCCCTCTGGTCCTAGACTCTCCAACAAACAAAAGCAACCTTTCTGTTTTGTGCCCTGTCAATTCCCCCAAGAATCCTGTATGTTTCTATAAGGTTGCCTCTCATTCTTCTATATTCAACCTCTCATAAGACATACCTTCCATACCTGGTATCAGCCTAGTGAGCTTTGTCTGGACTGCCTCCAATGCCAATATATCCTTCTTTAACTAAGGGGCCCAAACTGTTCATAGTATTCCAGCTGTGATCTGACTAGTGTCTTGCATGGTTTTAGCAAAACCTCCAACTTTTATGTTTAATTCCCATTGAAGACCAGTTTTATGATTGCAAATTGGTGCATTCTCTCCCAGACATGCATCATGTAATAACTAGTTCTAATTGCCTGTTTTTGTATTAATTTACGAGTTACAAGCTTAATATTAACATGTGATATGAAAGTTTACTTGCATGATAATGTATTATCTCTGTATCACACTCAACATGCTGGCTGTATATTTACAATTTCATATGATGTACTTATTGTATTTTCTACCTCTATATTTATGTGATTTGTTTGCATATCAACACTGGTGTGCCATCCCATATATTTACTTGATGTCTCAGTAAAACATGACAGTTCGCTGTGACATGCCAGTTTTATATTTGTATATAATGTCCCAGCCATTTAAATGTGAATCCACCATCTTTATATTAATACAGGATGTGCTTTTGTGTAGTAGTGCTAAATTTCCCAGCTGTATACTTGCACTTGACATGCCATGTTAAAGTGATGTGCTAATATGCTGACTCTGCATTTATACCTAACATATTAATTTTTTTAAACCACTATCTGCATTGTGATATGTAGCAGAAGTCTGTACATTATCACTTGTGTTAACTGCATAGATTCAGATGTTGTTCTGCTTGATATTATCACATCGTGCTGTCTTTATTCACACGTTGTATCTAAGCGTCTGATGGTTTTCTTTACACATGATATGCTGTCTGTGTGAAGTTCTATCCCTTTATTTACACAATACTTATTATCAATATATTTACATTGATGTCTTAGCTCAGTATTTTACACAGATGTACTATAAATGTGTTTATACTGAGCTAGCTGTCAATATATTTACACAGGATGTGCTAACAGTGAATATTTAGATATGTGTGGTAGCTATGACAGCTAGCTTTATATTACATATGACACACCAGTTTGTTAACCAATGTTCCACCTGTGTATTAACATGTGAATTACCTTGTATAATTGCATACAATGTGCCCATCTGTTTGTTATATGTTGCAATCTCTCTTTCCACGTGACCTGTCATTTAGCTGTTTCTACGTGATGTGCTGCTTTTGTGCTGGACACAACGTAACATATTAAATAGAAGCATTGAAATATGTAAAATTAGAACAGGCCTTCAAGCCTGCTGTGCCATTCAGTATGATCACGGCTGATCATCTAACACAGTGTCCTGTTCCTGCTTTCTCTCCACACCCTTTGATCCATTTAGTCCAAAGAGCTACATTTAATTCCCTGAAAACATTCCATGTACATTCTGTGGCAGAGAATTCTGTAGGTTCACTGTTCTTTGGGTGAAGAAATTTCTCCTCATCAAGAAATGCACTAAGCATCTCTATCATAACTGAGAACAAAAAGTGTTGGAAATCACAGTTGTCATGCAGCATCTGTGAAGACAGAGCAAGCTAACGTTTCAAGTTTAGATCTAGACTGGAGGCGTTTGTTGTTCTCTCTCCGTGGATGCTGCCTGACCAGCTGTGATTTCCAGCATTTTTTTGTTTTCAGTAGAGATTCCAGCATCTGCAGTAATTTGTTCCTACATCACTGTCTTAATTTGGATGTGACATGCTCTCTGTAACTTTATTGTATGTATGATACAGTTATGAGTTACTTGTTCTCCTTACCATCTCATGATGTGTTAGCCACAGGTTTGCACATAATTTTTTACCTTTTTACACATGCTGTGAAATATTCAGGCATGATGTGCTATCATTACATTAGTGTGTTATTTTCTATCTCTGCTAACATAAGATATACCATAATCTTCCATGCATGTGTTTATCTGTATTTGCATCTGATATACAGTATCTTGCATATGGAGTGCGGGATTTTTGTTTTGGTCTTGTGGTGTCTACTGTTAAATTGGTGATATTATCTGTAATTTACCTTTGGTTTATTATCCATATATTTACATGTAACATACTATTCACATATTAACATGGTGATCTGTGTGTATATATGTATACCACTTGGACTGTACAAAAGACTCGGGTGCTAAAGAAAATATCAACGCTTGCCAACATGCTGTTCCAATGCAAAATACTGCTCATTGTACAATGGCTCTGTACAAGAATTGTCACTGTATATAATTGACCTGTATATTACTGTGATGGTACAAATGAGATGTATTGACTACTATGATGGCAAAGGTACTCAACATGGAACCCAGGCTATACAGGTACTCGCAATGGAATACTAAGAAGCACGTGTTCTCTGTGCTGTATACTGTGACAGCACAAGTGCTGTGCAAAATGGTCAAATGGATGCTCTTTATTGTCTCAGTGTAAAGTTGAATAGGTACTTTTTGAATAATGTGACGGTACAAGTGACAAACATGGAGTACTGTGACAGTGCTAGTTGATACTCTGAATACAACGACATGCACCTGGATACTCTGAATACTGTGGAGATCCAGATACTCTGAATAGTACTAGTGGTCTGGACACTGACAGTGCAGGTATCCTGTGGTAAAACTGTATGTCTGTACAGATGGCCTGTGCTGAAGGCTGTGATAGTACAGGTGCTCTGTATTGAACGCTGTGGACAGTGCAGATGCTTTCTGCTGAATACTGTGGCAATACATGTACACTTGGTTAAATGCTATGTGCAGGTACTTTGAATATTATGCCTGGGCAAGCACTCTATCCTGAATACTATAATTGTACAGGTGTGCTGTGCTGAATACTGTGATAGTATAGGTACTTGTACTTAATACTGTGACTATACCATTACCCTGTTCTAGGTACTCTGACTGTATAGGTGCCGTGCATAAAGTGTCTGTACAAGTTCTCTCTGTACAGGTGCCCTATGCTGAATACTGTGAAAGTACAAATACACTATATGAATACTGTGATAGTACACATACATGATGATGAATACAGCAACTGTGTGTTATATACAATGACTAGGCTATGCCTGTGCAAGTACTCTGTCCTGAATGCTATGATTGTACAGGTATCCTGTGCTAAATACTGTGGCTGCACAGGTCGGGCTGTGCTGAATACTGTGAATGACTAAGTGCCCTGTTTCAATACAGTGTAAATGCATGTACACTATGGTACATCATGATGAATGCTGTGACAACATAAATACTCCGAATATTGTGCCAGTACAGGTATTCTGTGCTCAATATAGAAACTTTAGTCTGAATCCTGTGACAGTACAGATAGTAATTTTCACAAATTTAACAGTACAAACTGCATAAAATCCTGTACTCCATATCCAAAATGCTGCAATGGATACTATAGTTGTACAGGTATTCTGTGCTGAATCCTGTGATAGCACAGCTAAATACTTGGATAGCGCAGGTACACTGCTGAATATGGTGACAATATAGCTGCCTTGTCCAGGATTCTGTGATTGCGCAGCTACCCTGTACTAAATACAATGACTGTACAGATACTTTGAATATCGTTCCTGTGCAAGTGATCTATGCTGAATATTGTGACAGTACAGGTAATCTGTACTGAATATTGTGACATAAAATGCTCTGCTAACTACCCTATATAGGTACAATGACTCTAAAGACTGGGGCTCTGTACTAAAATTTATAATTATTCAGGTACATTGAGTGAATACAGCCATAACACATTTGTCTTGCTTAACATTGTGATGGTACTCAAGGTTTGTGTAAAGATTTGTAGCTCGGGTGCCAGTTGCCGTGGTGTGGGTATGCTCGTGGAGCTGGGAAGTTGCGTTGCAGACATTTCATTCCCTGTCCAGTGATATCTTCCGTGCTTAGGATCCTCCTGTGAAGTGCTGCCGTACTATGTCTTCTGGAATTTATTTGGTTCCATTCCTCCTGCTTCCTGTTGCAGATTCCGGTCGTTTGTTCCTATTGTCATTGTGTTGTCCCAGTCGAATTTGTGGTCTTTGTCATTTGTCAACCAACAATCAGCTCCCATTCCTGGATGTGATGGTCGAAAGAACACAAAATGGTGAATGCACCACAGAAGTGTACAGAAAAGCCACACACGGACCAGATCCTGAACTACAATAGCAGCCACCCAAACACACACAGGAAAAGCTGCGATAGGACCCTATTCAAAAGGGCTACAACACAGTGCAACACTCCCAACCTGCAAAGAGAAGAACACCTCTACAAAGTCTTTGCCAAGAACGGATATCCCCGCAATTACATCTGCAGATGCCAAGCAGACAAACAACGTGACAAGGACCTGCCATGACCTAACTCACTAGCCGCGCTACCATATATAAAAAAGTCTCAGAACTAACAGCCAGACTGCTCTGACCACTGGGATCCATGACAGCCCATAAACCGACAGCCATGCACAGACAACAAATCACCAGGGCAAAATACCCTACATCCATCATGTGTAAGACAAAAGTAATTTACAAGTTTCCATGCAAAGATTTCACGAAACACTGTATAGGATAAACAGACAGACAACTAGCAATCTGCATCCACGAACACTAACTAGCCTCAAACCACCATGACCAGCTGTCCCTAGTATCCATACACACCGATGACACGGACCACAGATTTGACTGGGACAATGCAACGATAATAGGACAAGTTAAACAGAGGACAGCCAGAAAATTTTTCAAAGCATGGCACTCATCCATGGATTCCATCAATGAGCAAATAGACTTGGACCCAATACACAGGCCACTGCAACTAACAACCGAATTGGCAACCAAAAACAGCAGGAACAGAACCAAAGAAGTTTCTAGAAGAGACAGTACAAAAGTGCTTCACAGGAGGCTCCAAAGCACTGAAGATCTCACCTAGACAGGGGACAAAATGTCTGAAAATCAACTTCCCAGCTTGTGAATGTACAGCTACTCCAAATAATATGCCTGTAGAGGGACTCCATTCTTAATCCTGTAACTGTAGAGTTCATTGTGTACAAAATACCCTGTACTGAATAAACACTTGGACTGGACAGATAGTTGCAGCCTCTAATATCTTTCTACTTGTAATTCGGACTAACTCGATTCAATCACTTTGCCAGTCAGTAAAAAGAATGGGAAATGTTTGAAAGCATTTCTGATGTAAAGTCACATTTCTGTTTGTAGTTTTATTCCATTCTGTTTCTAATTCATTTCTTGTTCACTGAAATGGGACAAATATGAACGCAGGCTGAATATTTCCACATCCTATCAGTATCGGGCATTGCTTCACCATGCAGAACAATTCCTGTTTATTCAGGCCAGTGTCCGTATCAGCCACTGCATCACCATCCAGAGCAACTCCTGGTCACCCCAGGCAATGTCAAGGCACTGCATCACCATCCAGAGCAACTCCTGGTCACCCCAGGCAATGTCAAGGCACTGCATCACCATCCAGAGCAACTCCTGGTCACCCCAGGCAATGTCAAGGCACTGCATCACCATCCAGAGCAACTCCTGGTCACCCCAGGCAATGTCAAGGCACTGCATCACCATCCAGACATTGCATCACCATCTAGATAACAAAATCTGAATTTAAAAAAGTGTGGTTTTGTATTTAATTTTTAAAAAATCTAATAGCAAACAGATGCAAATGACTCGTGAGGAAATTATGCTGTTTCTTCCTCTGTCTCCAGGGATGGAATAAATAACTTTTTTTTATAGAAGAACCACTTCCTGAACAGTATATTGAGGGCCACTTGTTTGGGGTTGAGACTGAGTGCAATACAGTAACATCAGTACACTGCAATCCAGTACACTGCAATCCACTGCACTTAGCGGAGGTGCTCAAATTAATTGAGAAAAGTGAATGACAGTTGTTTAACATATCATAGAATGCGTACAGTGTGGTGACAGGCCATTTAACCCAACAAGTCCACTCCGACCCTCTCAAGAATATCCCACCCAGATCCATTTCCCCACCATTCTACATACAAGTAAGAAGAATTTAGATGAACCCTGTCATTTAGAGAAACAAGAAATATGTTTGATTGTTTATGTTTTAAAGAGGTGATATGTGAGTTTGTACTCAACCAGCAACTTTGCAGTAGAACAGACATACTAGGTATAATTTAAAGAGCAGCTAATTAGTGTCAGGAATGCTGACTGGGTGCTGTACTAAAGAAAATGACTCGATTGAATGCTCTGTAAATACCAGATTGCTTGGTATTATTCTAAAGACCGGATGGAGATGAAGTTGGTTAGGCTGAGCAATAAAGAAGAGCTAAATGAATGGGACAAGTCGAATCCTCTTGTTTGCGTCTCGCTTTTGTTGCATTTGGGGATTCTTCCATAGGGTTATTTGACATTGCACTGATTTTAGTTTCCAATTAGATGGTACAGTGCTCATGTCACAGGAATTTCTTTTTTGGATGGCTTTCTTTTGGTTATGCTCCTTGAGATAGTGTCAAAGTGATGAACCAGCAGTATATTTAACAGCAGAAAGTTCAGTTCACTGGCTTAAAAGCCTTTTATAATATAATAAAGTATTTATTTTCATTTAGGTTCTCTTCCTTGAAGTCAAACATTGGATTATTGCTTTGTCTACTGCTGATTCCCTTGCAGAGCCATGGGGGAGGGGGCTGACTGGCACAAATTGTCAGAGACTTTCATGGAGGCACAAGCGCACAATGACTTGGTCTTGATGCTGTGTGGTTCTAAGATTCAGCCTCGTCACTTTCAGTAAGCACGAGGTGGCATTGTACTTGCGCAGCTATTAGAGCTGCTGAACTGGCAACAGGACACAGGAAGGTACTAACTGGTACCTCCCAAGTATTTATAAATCAGTAAGGAGCTAGGTAAAGCTCCAAGTGTTCCAAAGCTCCAAGCTCCAATTTCTAGTCCTTAAGGTAATTTCTGTTAATTGCCTAAGACCGAGTTCTCCACGTTGTTGCAAACCTTAATTCATGTTATCAATTTGTGAGAACGTTTCTAGGAATATAGTATTTGAAGCAGGTATAGACCAATCTGCAGTTCATGCTTGCTTCACAAATAACATTGTAGCTAATATGGCTATTCTGTCAACTACACTTGTCTGTTTCCCATAAGCCTCAAATTCCTCCGACAATACCTATCTAAGTCAGCTTGAATAAATTTAAAGATCCAGCATCTTCAATGTTCTGGGGAAGAGAGATCTAACCTTGAATAACCTTCTGAGGAAAAAAAAATTCTCATTTCTTATTCTAACATTAAGTCCCATGGTTTAGTCTACTTCACAAGGAAACATTGTCCAGGTACCCATCTAATGAGTCCCTTCATGTTTCAATATGATCACCTTTCATTGCTTAAATTTCAATGGTATAGGCCTGCCTGTTCAACCTCTTTTCATAAGTCCTGTATCCTTGGAATAAATCATGTGAACATTCACTTAATTGTTTCAAAAAACACTTCTTTTTTCCCCCAAAATAATGCGACTAAAACACAACACTGTGCTCCAGATGTAGTCTCACCAATGCTCTGAACAGCTGCAGTAGAACTTCCTTACCATTTCCCATGCAATAAATGATAACATTCCTTTTGCCTTCCTAGTAAGTTGCTGTACCTGCATACAAGCCTTGTTATTTCATGTACTAGGACATGACCAGTTTCCTCTGTAAAACTGTGTTCTGCAAACTCTCTCCATTTAAATAATATACACCTTTTCATTTCTTCTTGCTAAAATTGACATGTTCATGTTTACCAATGTTATACTCTATCTGCCAAATTTTTGCCCGCTCACTTATTCACTTATTTAGTTATCCTGTCTGTATCCCTTTGCAGAATCTCTACTGACATTATCAGCATATTCAGCAACCATACATTCAGTCTCCCCATTCAAGTTATTGATACAAACAGTAAATTGTTAAGGCCCCAGCTCCATGCGGCTCTCTGTTAGTTACAGCATTCCAACCTGAAAAAGGCATATTTATCCTCACCTTCTGCTTCCAGTTAACTAACCAATCCAGTATCTAGGTTAATATGGCACCCCAAGCCTTGTGTGCTCCTTATACAGCAACCATTGATGTGGCACCTTATCAAATGTATTTTGGAAATTCAAACGCACCACAACCACCGGTTTCTCTCTGTCCATAGTATTACATTGTCCAAAAAAAACCACTAATTGGTTAGTTAACCATTGTTTCCCTTTCACAAATCCATTACGGCTGTGCCTAACCATATCACGGTTTTGTAAATATCCTGCTATAACCTCCTTAATAACAGATACCAGCACTTTCCCTGTGACATGTTAGGCTAATAGTCTTGTACTTCCCTGCAATTGGCTTCCCTACTTACTTGAATAGTTATATTTGCTATTTTCCAATCTGCTAGGATGTTTCTAATATCAAAGGATTTTTGGAAGTCCCTACTATTTCTGCAGCCACATTATTAAGGCACTTGAATGTAAGCCCCTCTTGGGGACTTGTCAGCCTTTAGGTCCAATATTTTTCCGAGCACTTTTTTCCAAGTAATAGTGACTGTTTTAAGTTCATCCCTCACTATCACCTCTTGATTTTCAATCATCTTTGGGAAGTTTTCTAAATCTTAAGATACAAAATAACTCTTCCAAGCCTCTGCCATTTCATTGTTTTCCATTTTCAATTTTCCAGACTCTCTATTTAGAGGTGTAAGTGCAGACTGCAGGTGCTGGAGATTAGAATTGAGAGTGTGGTGCTGGAAAAGCACAGCCGGTCAGGCAGCTTCCAAGGTGCAGGAGAATCGACGTTTCAGGCAAAAGCATTTCTTCAGGAACCAATGCCAGTTCTGCTGTAGATGCTTGTAGAAACTGTTCTAATCTGTTTTTATATTGATAGCTAGCTGTTCCACATTCTCTACTTCCTTCCTCATTATAAGTTGAATCATTTCTTGCCATTCATTAAATTCTGTCCGCTCTCCTGACTGACCATTGTTCTTTGTAGAATTGTAAACTCATTTTTTTTTCAATTTAATACTATCCTTATCTTCCTTATTTAGCCACAAATCCTCCTCAAATACTCTTTCTTACTCACTGGGTTAAATTTTTGCTAAGAGTCTAAGTGGCTCAGTGGTTAGCACTGCTGCCTCACAGCACCAGGGATCCGGGTTCATTTCCTGCCTCGGGCGACTGCCTGTGTGGAGTTTGCACATTCTCCCCATGTCTGCGTGGATTTGCTCCGGTTTCTTCCCACATCACAAAGATGTGCAGGTCAGTGAATTGGCCATGCTAAATTGCCCATGGTGTCAGGTTCATTAGTCAGGGGTAAATATAGGGTAGGAGAATGGGTCTGAGTGGGTTACTGTTCGGAGGGTCGGTGTGGACATGTTGGGCCGAAGGGCCTGTTTCCATACTGTAGGGATTCTAAAGTTATTATAGAGGTATGAAATAGGAGCAAAAGTAGGCTGTTTGGCCCAAGATCCTGTTCTGCCATTCAGTAATATAATGGATGATCTGTTTGTATTTTGGATTCTATGTTTCCAAAGTCTTTCAACCAACAGAAAGAAAAAAAATCCCAATCTCTAAAAGGGTGACTGTTAATTTTTAGAACAGTGCACCCCAGTTATGGATTCAACCACCAAAGGAAACGACATTTCAATGTCCAGCTTTTCAAGACCATTTAGGATGTTAGACACATCGATCAAGTTACCCATTGCTCTTCCAAACTCCAGTGGAAACAAACTCCACCTGTCAAACCTTTCCTTTGTCAATCCACTAATTCATGGTGCCAATCTAATAAACTTCCACTGAATTACCTCCAACATACTTAAAACCTTCCTTAAATAAGGAGACCAAACTGAACATGGTAAATGACAGTCCCAACCCTCGAACTCAGCACCACCTTCCTAACCTGCAATCTTCTTCCTGACCTCTCTGCCCCCCCACCCCCACTCCGGCCTATCACCCTCACCTTAACCTCCTTCCACCTATCGCATTTCCAACGCCCCTCCCCCAAGTCCCTCCTCCCTACCTTTTATCTTAGCCTGCTGAGCACACTTTCCTCATTCCTGAAGAAGGGCTCATGCCCGAAACATTGATTCTCCTGCTCCTTGGATGCTGCCTGACCTGCTGCACTTTTCCAGCAACACATTTTCAGCTCAAATTCTAGATGTGGTCTCACCAATGCTATGGATAACTGAAGCATAACATCCTTGCTTTTATGTTCAATTCTCCTTGTAATAAAGTGCACCACCACCTGCAAGTCCCCTTCCTAGCCACTTACCATCATGAGATGTGGGCATTGCTATTTGGCCAGCATTTATTGTCTGTCCTTAGTTGCCTTTAAGAAGGTGCTGGGCTGCTTTTATGATTTTAATTGGGCTGTAATCCATGTGCTGTAAGTAGATCCACAATGCCTTTATGGCAGGAATTCCAAGGACAATGGCTTAGAGGGATGGGTTAGTTCATTTGCGGATGATACTAAGGTCGGTAGAGTTGTGGATAGTGCCGAAGGATGTTGTGGGCTACAGAGGGACTTAGTTAAGCTGCAGAGCTGGGCTGAGAGGTGGCAAATGGAGTTTAATGCAGAAAAGTGTGAGGTGATTTACTTCAGAAGGAGCAACAGGAATACAGAGTAGTGGGCTAATGGTAAGTTTCTTGGTAGTGTGGATGAACAGAGAGATCTTGGTGTCGGTGTACATAGATCTCTGAAAGTTGCCACCCAGGTTGATAGGATTGTTAAGAACGCATACGGTGTGTTAGCTTTTATTGGTAGAGGGATTGAGTTTTGGAACCATGAGGTCATGCGGCAGCGGTACAAAACTCTGGTGCAGCTACACTTGAAGTATTGCGTACAGTTCTGATCACCACATTATAGGAAGGATGTTTGGAAAAGATTCAGAGGAGGTTTATTAGGATGTTGCCTGGTATGAAGGGAAAGTCTTATAAGCAAAGGCTGAGGCACTTGAGGCTGTTTTCGTTAGAGAGAAGTAGGTTGAGAGGTGATTTAATTGAGACATGTAAGATAATCAGAGGGTTAGATAGGATAGACAGTGAGAGCTTTTTACCTCAGATGGTGATGGCTAGCACGAGGTGACATAGCTTTAAACTGAGGGATTATAGATATTGGACAGATGTCAGATAGTAGTAGGGGCATGGAACGGCCTGCCTGCAACACTAGTAGACTTGCCAACATTCAGGGCATTGAAATGGTCGTTGGATAGACATATGATTAAAATGGAATAGTGTAGGTTAGATGGGCTTCAGATTGGTTTCTCAGGTCGGTGCAACGTCGAGGCCCAAAGGGCCTATACTGCGCTGTAATGTTCTAGCAACAATAAAGGAACAGCAATTTATTTCCAAGTCAGGAAGGTGAGTAACTTGCAGGTGGTGGTGTTCCTATGTATTTGCTGCCCTTGTCCTTCTGGATGGAAGTGCTTGTGGGTTTGACTTGTACTGTCGAAGAATCTTGGGTGAAATTTTGCAGGGCATCCTGTAGATAGTACACACTGCTGCTCCTGGGCATTGGTTGTTGAAGGAGTGGATGCTTGATTCTAATTTTACCAAGTTCTTCTCTCCCTTTCACCTGCTGATCTACAGCTATTTATTGGAATGTGTTTTGTATCTCATATAGTGAAGAGCAAAGTAGAACATTTGTTCATTTTAGGGAACTAATACTCATTTTCCTTCTTTCTTTTTAGATACCTGCAGAAGTGCTTGCTATCCTATTTTTTACATTTGTAGCTAGCTTCCTCTCATATTCTTAATTTCTTCCTCTTGATTAATCTTTACTCATTCCATGCCTTTTTAATATTCTGATCAATCATCTTTGTACAGCTACTCCTCTTTGTGCAGCTATGTGCTTCTTCCCTAAGTTTAATATTTGCCTTAAATTCTTTAGTTAACCATGAATGATCAGTTGTCCCTTAAGAATTTTTCTTTATAGCAATAATATACTTACCTGAATATACTCATTCTGAAATATCTCCTTAAATGCGCCTCAATCCTGGGCCCTAATATGTCAGTTCCTTTCAATTTAGCTCAACTCTCATGTCCACATAGTTGTCCTTATTCAAGTTTAAAAAACAATATTAGATCCATTCTTCTTCCATTCAAACTGGATGTAAAATTCAATCATATTGTGGTCACTACTTTGGGTGGCTAAACTCTGAGGTAATTAATCCTGTTATGTTGTGCAATAACAAATCTCCTATAACCTGTTGCTTAATTTATTGATTTAGCTTTTAACATGGTTTCTCAGTTCACCTCAGCCAATTGTCTTCATGCATACACTCTTACTGCCCTTACTTAAGTTTAAAACACGGGCCATGGACCAACACTTCTCTTCAAACTAAACATAAAATTCTATCATGTTATGATTTCTATCACTTCGAGTCTGCCTTGCCATTTAGGATATTGATCCTGTCAGATTGCACATTGCCAGTTTTAGGATAACCTGTACCCTGGTTGGTTCTAGAACATACTGATCTAAGAAAAATATTCTATTAACTAGTGTTCCAGGTTACTTTTGCAAATCTGATTCCCCAAGTGTACATGAAAGTTAAAGTCACCCATGACTATTGTGGTATGTTTCTTACATACCACATTATTTCTCCCTGTATGTGCTGTCTGACTATACAAATGCTATTAGGCCTGTAAATAACTTTTATCAATGACCTCTTACCTTCACTATTTCTTACTCTACCCAAGCTGATTCTACATCTCGGTCTTTCCAGTTAAAATCATTTCTCTTTTGTGCTGAAGTAATGTCTCCCTAATTAATGGAGTTGCCCTCACCTCCTCCACCTTTTCTAACTTTTGGTTATTGTGATATGCCAAATACCTTTCAACTTCCAGGTTCCAACCTTGATCATCTTTCAAGCTGGCTTTGAAAGAGAACCATTTTCTTGAATTTCTCCAGCTTGGTTAATACTGTGAGCAAAGTGCACTTCAAGTAGGAATTTAGATGGTGAACAATAAATCATACCAAGCAAGTATTTCATTGAAGGCAACAGTGAGGTTTTCAGTAAAGCTGCAGTATTATTGAGGTATTTGAAGGCAGCATTCTGAACTGGGGTGAAATATTAATGGGTGCAAGTTTTGCTGTATGACACTGAAGGACCTTATGAGCACAGATCTGTCACTGTATACTGTGGGGACAGTATGGGTTTAGATTCGTAACTGCACAATATTGGAGGATAGTCTGGATAAAGCTCTGGATTAGAGTGGTGCTGGAAAAGCACAGGAGCTCAGGCATCCTGCTCCTCGGATGCTGCCTGACCTGCTGTGCTTTTCCAGCACCACTCTAATCTAGACTCTGGTTTCCAGCATCTGCAGTCCTTGTTTTTACCTGGATAAAGATTTCTGTCACTGTATAGCACTAAGGAGACATATGGACATAGGTAGTCACTGTATATACTTTGGGAACAGTGTTGGGCTAGGTTTTTCTCTGTTTTAGGACGACAGTGCAGTACTGATGGTATAACTGAGTCAATGTATAAAGTTGTGGTACAGATCTCTGTCTGAATAACACTGCAATGCTATGCTGGTCACTTTATATTTAAAATTACTAAGTAGCACCAGTTGAATATTGGTCTGTTGCTCTGTATTAGTAAATCACGGTGCTGTTGGATACAGGTTTGTCACTGTATAACACTATGGTGAGTATAACACTGAAGTGCAGTACTGTTAGCTGTAGGATTAAACTATATAGGATTGTGTTGCAGTACATTATGTTGCGGTGGGTACAGATTTGTTACTTTATATAACACTGCAGTGCAGTACTGGTCAGTATGGGTCTATCACTCTGTGTCACCTGTTCTGTTGGACACATCAGGCACTGTCTAACAGTGTTGGTGGATACAGGTTAGCCACTGTAAAATACTGCAATGCTATACTGCTGGGAATGTGTCTTTCACTATGTAACAGTACAATGCTGTAATGGTGGATTCAGACCTGTCACTTGTAATACGAGTGTAGTACTGGTAGAAATGGTTATGTCATTATAATTCTGAGTTGTCCTATTGGGAGGTACAGGTCTACCTCTATATAGCACTATCATGCAGTACTGGTCAGTATGGGTCTGTCGCTAAATAATTTGCAGCTGTACTGGTAAATACAGAGCTCTCACTATATAACTGCAATACTACTAGGTAAAAATCTGTTACAGTATGATATTCTGCTTTGCTGGTAGATACACGTCTGTCTCTGTACATGTCACTGCAGTGCTGTACTTGTGAATACAGGTCTATCACTGTATGTGATGATTCAGAATTCGTACATAGGTTGATCAATGTATAACACTACAGTGCAATACTTAGATTAGATTACATTCCTTACAGTATGGAAACAGGCCCTTTGGCCCAATAAATCCACACCGACCCCCATTCGAAGAGCAACACACCTAGACCCATTCCCCTGCCCTATGTTTACCCCAGACTAACACATCTAACACTATGGGCATTTTAGCATGGCCAATTCACCTGACCTGCACATCTTTGGATTGTGGGAGGAAACCGGAGCACCTGGAGGAAACACATTCAGACACTGGGAGAATGTGCAAACTCCACACAGACTGTCGCCCAAGATGGAACCCGGGTCCCTGGCGATGTGAGGCAATAGTGCTAACCACTGACTTACTGTGCCACCCCATAGGTGCAGTGATAGGTGCAGATCTGCTGCTGTTTTAGGGCAGAATGTTAGCAGATACAGATGTTGGCACACCCACTCCAGCCACTCAGGTCTAGCACATGTTATTTTACTATTGTGCTAAATTCAGCTAGATTTTCAGCACTGCAATGAACTTGTGGCTATGGTATGTGTGAGTTGCCTGTTTGAGTATTAAAGTTTAAGGCTTTAAAATAACCCCTCCTTGATCTGTTGAGGTGGTCATGCCAGCAGAAATCAGTATAGATTGTTAAATGCAAACTGGAGTGGGAAGTGGTATAATTCTTTGACAGTCAATCACAAGCCCACTGGAAGCTACAGTAGGCAAATCATTCCAGTTGCATGTACTCCCATGCTGTAGCCATTTCCTGAAATGTTCTTGTCTAACCTGGCTCAGTTAAAAGCAGTTTTCTGCATTTTAAAACTTTTTTTTCAAAAAAAATCCTGTCTTTTCTTGTACTCACTTTATGGTTGAAAGTAACTGGATAATGTGCCACCCACATGGTGATCTTTTCATTTTAACATTCTTGGCCACTCCTTGGAGCATTCCTCATTCCTGCTGAAGGGCTTATGCCCAAAACATCAATTCTCCTACTCCTCAGATGCTGCCTGACCTGCTGTGCTTTTCCAGCACCACATATCAAGCCAGCAGACAAGGGAGGCACTGTGGTAGTTTGGCACACCGACCTCTACACTGCTGAAGCCGGGGCCAACTCTCAGACACCTCCCCCTATTGCCCCCTTGACCACAACCTCACTTCCCATCACCAAACCATCATCTCCCAGACTATCCATAACCCCATCACCTCGGGGGATCTCCCATCCACAGCCTCCAACTTCATAGTTCAAGAAACCCGCACCGCCTGATTCTCCCTCCTACTGAAGATTCACAAACCTGACTTCCCTGGTTAACTAGTTGTCTTAACTTACTCCTGTCCCACTGAACTCACCTCTGCATACCTTGACACTGTCCTGTCCCCCTTAGACCAGGAACTCCCCATCTACATTCAGGATACCATCTATGCCCATCACCTGCTCCAAGACTTTTGTTTCCCTGGCCCGCTACACCTCATCTTAACCATGGACGTACAGTCCCTGTACACATCTGTCTGCAACAATGAAGGCCTCCAGCGCTCCATTTCTTCCTCTCACACTGTCCCAACCAGTACCTTTCCACCGACATCCTCATTCGCCTGGCTGAACTGGTCCTCCCCCTTAACAGCTTCTCCTTCCAATCCTTCCACTTCCTCTAAACCAAACGGGTAGGCATGGGCACCCACACGGGACCCAGCTATGCCTGCCTCTTGATTGGGTATGTGGAACAGTCCATCTTCTGCAGCTAACTGGCATCATCCCTCATCTTTTCCCCCCGCTACATTGATGACTGCATTGGCACCACCTCATGCTCCCACGAGGAGGTTGAACAGTTTATCAACTTTACTAATACCTTTCAACCCAACCTCAAATTCACCTGGACCATCTCGGACACCTCCCTCCCTGGACCTCTCCACCTCCATCTCCGGCAACCGACTAACCATGGACATCTACTACAATCCCACCAACTCCCACAGCTACCTGGACTACACCTCGTCTCACCCCTCCTGTAAAAACACCATGCCTTATTCCCAATTTCTCCACCTCCATTGCATTTGTTCCCAGGATGACCAGTTCTACAATGGAAAATCCCAGATGGCCTCCTTCTTCAAAGACCGCAATTTCCCCTCCCACTTTCAAAGAACATCTCTGGGACACCTGCACCAACTACCCACCGCTCTGTGGCTGAACACTTCAACTCCTCCTCCCACTCTGCCAAGAGCATGCACATCCTGGGCCTCCTCCATCGCCAAACCCTAACCATCCGACGCCTGGAGGAAGAACGCCTCATCTTCCATCTTGGGACATTGCAGCCACACGGGGTGAATGGGGATTTCACCAGTTTCCTCATTTCCTTTCCCCCCACTTTATCCCAGTCCCAGCCATCCAACTTGGCACCGCCCTATTGACCTGTCCTTTGTCTTTCCCATCTATCTGTTCCACCTTCCTATCCGACCTATAACTTTCTCCCCCACCTTGATCTACCTATTGCATTCCCAGCTACCTTCCCCCCCACCTACCCCAGCCCCACCCCCCACTTCTATTTATGTCTAAGCCTCCCGGCCCACAAGTCTCATTCCTGATGAAGGGCTAATGCCCAAAATGTCGATTCTCCTGCTCTTCCAATGCTGCCTGACCTGCTATGCTTTTCCAGCACCACACTCTTGACTTATTTCTTGGAGTAGACTGCAACACCCAGAAATCCTGTTTGGAGAACCTCCATTGCTCAATTTGGTATCCAGGGAAGCATGCTGCTCCTGAAACAAGAAGAGGAGCTTCGTACAGTCCCCTTCTACCTCATTTGTTTTAATCAAACTAAGCTTTTGTTAAGAACAATATGCCATTTGTTTACTACCATTAATGTAATAAAAGCATTATTCTAAGGCTATTTATCACTATTAAAAGATGAATTGACCACTGAGTCACAAAAGGAGATTTTAGGGTAGCTGAGCAAAAGCTTGTTTATGGAGTTAGGTTTTAAAGAGCATCCTAAAAAGAGGACAGAGAGGCAGACGGGTTTAACACTTATGTTCCAGAGCTTAGGATCTAGGCAGCTGATGAACTGTATTTAAAAGCAAAATAATACTGATGCTGTAAATCTAAAGCAAGAAAGTACTGGATAATCACAGCAGGTCAGGGAGCATCTGTGGAGAGAGAAACAGTGATAATATTTCAAGTTCAGTATGACATTTTTTAAGCTGCTGTCGTGATTTTTTAATGCTGTAGGTGGATATTGCTATTTCCCTCTGTTACCGATTCCAGAGTGTAATAATTGATGTTTAGATCACATTAATAAGCAGCCATAAAGTACAGTCTTGGGCATTCCACTGGTCATCTGGCTGAAGTCATACACAAAGTCCTTGAGTATATGACCATGTTTCATCTTGTGGAACTGCTCAAGCCAATGAAGCTACCTCGATTGCACTCAAACATAGGAGCTTTTCCTCTGCTGTATTGATTATTTTGTCAGTCAGGATATAACCTCAATGTTCTGTCGACAGTAAAGATAGAAATTGATGACCTTCTTAGCAGTTGGAAGTTATCAATGCTTATAAACCATCAAGCCTTATAAAGCATCAGCTTGGCCCTAAGGGTCAGATGATGTTATTCCAAGCACATTTTGAGAGTTGGTCAAAAGTAACTGCGGCTTTTCCTTTGTGTATCAAGTTTTTCATCAAAGGGCAGATTGTTAACCATTTATCATGGATATTATTTAGTGAGATCAGAATGAACTTGCAAAACCTTGTTCAGTGATTAGTGTTTTCTTGACAGTTCTCATGAGAACAAGTTATAGATTAGAGAGATAGGTATAAGTATGCATCAGAGATATTATACAGCCTTGTTTCACTCCAGTCTTTACTCTGAAACTGCCAGACATGCATATTGAGCTGCACGATTCAGTGCATGTTGTCATGGAAAGAGTGGATGAGACTGAGGAGCTTTGTTGGACAGCTAGTTTTCTCCCATATCTTGCAGAGTCCTGCTCTGTTGATTGTGTTGAATGCTTTCTGAGATCTTTGGAAGTAAGGTAAAGGGGTATATTCTTTATCCGTAAACTTCTCTTAGCTGGTATATGGAGAAGTTAATTTTCACTGTAGATCTATTGCATGAAAATTACACTGTACTTTCAGGTACATATAGTTGCAAGTACATGGGAATTTTTTTAAAGTATGACTCAAGCAAAAGCCTTCCCTGTGACATGAGATGCTCCTGTAATTTTTGCAGACACCCCTGTCACCTTTAAGTTTGTATAATGTGATACATTTTACATAACATGTCCTGTGGAATGGAGCCTGCTTTCCAGCAGAGAAGGTGGCCATAAGATGGCACTTTCCATACTTCAGTTTGGCTCAAGGATTCTATCCTTGCTGGTTGTTTTTCCATTTGCTAAGCATTTTACAGCCATTCCCAACAATGAGTGTACTTCATTTAACTTCTCTGTGACAAAAAGTCTTGGAGAGCATTGAGACGCACTTGGAAGATGTCCGTCAAACAGGACTATAGCTTATAGTAGAGTTGAAACTAGCAAGACATCTGTTTACTCTTGCCAGTGAGTACCTCATCATCTGCTGACTTTTGGGATGTATGTTTAATATATATGTATATGAAGCACATAGTGAGGTCAGTGCAGGAGAGAGGGAGAGAGAAAGAAACCCACATTTCTAACTGACGGAGTTAGCAGTTACTGCCTTTGCTGTTGAATTCATGTATCGCTGGACATCAGAGTGCATCTGGGAAAATTAAAAAAAACAGTGAAATTCACAACTGATCTTCGAGAAACCTGTTGGGAGAGGTCACAGCAAAGAAACAAATAAGTGGATGTTTTAAGCGTGACTTTAAAATAAGTATACAGTAGTGAGTAGAGTGGGTTCTTTCTTGATTATATGTTTTATTGAGCTATGTCTCCTGATTAAGCTTAAAAATATAAGCCATAAGTATTAAGTTAGCCTGGAGCAGTGTTGTAAAGGAATATTTTCTGGGTCTGTAGACTGAAAGAGGCTTAGTAGAGTGATATGCTCTTAGAGTCGTAGAGTCATAGAGATATTACAGCATGGAAACAGACCCTTCGGTCCAACCCGTCCCTGCCAACCAGATATCCTAACACAATCTAGTCCCACCTGCCAGCACCCAGCCCATATCCCTCCAAACCCTTCCTATTCATATACCCATCAAAATGCCTCTTAAATTTTGCAATTGTACCAGCCTTCACTACTTCCTCTGGCAGCTCATTCCATACACGTACCACTCTCTATGTGAAAAAGATGCCTCTTACGTCTCTTTTATAACTTTCCCCTTTCACCCTAAACCTATGCCCTCTAGTTTTGGACTCCCTAAGCCCAGGGAAAAGACTTTGTCTATTTACCCTATCCGTGCCCCTCATAATTTTGTAAACCTCGATAAGGTCACCCCCCAGCCTCCGACGCTCCAGGGAAAACAGCCCCAGCTTGTTCAGCCTCTCCCTATAGCTCAAATCCTCTAACCTTGGCAACATCCTTGTAAATCTTTTCTAACCCTTTCAAGTTTCACAACATCTTTCCGATAGGAAGGAGACCAGAATTGCATGCAATATTCCAACAGTGGCTGAACCAATGTCCTGTACAGCCGCAACATGACGTCCCAACTGCTGTACTCAATACTCTGACCAATAAAGGAAGCATACCAAATGCCTTCTTCACTATCCTATCCATCTGCGACTCCACTTTCAAGGAGCTATGAACCTACACTCCAAGGTCTCTTTGTCCAGCAACACTCCCTAGGACCTTACCATTAAGTGTATAAATCCTGCTAAGATTTGCTTTCTCTGTCTTCTACCTTTGAGCTAGTTCTGTATCCAAATGGCTAGTTCTCCCAGTATTCCATGAGATCTAACCTTGTTCACCATCCTCCCATGGGGAACCTTGTTGAACGCCTTACTGAAGTCCATATAGATCACATCTACCGCTCTGCCCTCATCAATCCTCTTTGTTACTTCTTCAAAAAACTCAATCAGGTTTGTGCGACATGATTTCCCACACACAAAGCCATGTTGACTATCTCTAATCAGTCCTTGCTTTTCCAAATACATGTACATCCTGTCCCTCAGGATTCCCTCCAACAACTTGCCCACCACCGACGTCAGGCTCACTGGTCTCTAGTTCCCTGGCTTGTCCTTACCACCACCCTTAAACACCACCTCCAGTCTTCCAGCACATCACCTATGACTATCGATGATACAAATATCTCAGTAAGAGGCCCAGCAATGACTTCTCTTGCTTCCCACAGAGTTGTGGGGTACATCTGATCAAGTCCTGGGGATTTACCCACCTTTATGCATTCCAAGACACTCAGCAGTTCCTCCATTGTAATATGGACTTTTTCCAAGGTGTCACCATCTATTTCCCTACAGTCTATATCTTCCATATCCTTTTCCACAGTAAATATTGATACAAAATACTTGTTTAGTATCTCCCCCATTTTCTGTGGCCCCACACAAAGGCCACCTTGCTGATCTTTGAGGGGCCATATTCTCTCCCTAGTTACGCTTTTGTCCTTAATGTATTTGTAAAAACCCTTTGGATTCTCCTTAATTCTATTTGCCAAAGCTATCTCATGTGCTCTTTTTGCCCTCCTGATTTCCCTCTTAAGTATACTCCTACTGCCTTTATACTCTCCTCAGGATTCACTTGATCTATCCTATCTTACACATGCTTACACATGCTAACCTTACACATGCTTCCTTCTTTTTCTTAACCAAACCCCCAATTTCTTTAGTTATCCAGCGTTCCCTATACCTACCAGCCTTTCCTTTCACCCTCACAGGAATATACTTTCTCTGGATTCTCGTTATCTCATTTCTGAAGGCTTCCTTCTTGTCAGATGTGGGAGTTTAGCGAGAGTTTATGGGTTACTGAGGATTATATCTGCAATAAATGCCATAGGTTGTGAATCCTGTCAGATCGAATGGGTCGTTTGGAGAGGCAGTTAGAGGCAATGAAGAATTTAGAAGAGCAAGGGAATGGGGGGGAAGTCTCAGATACAGTCAAATAGATGTGTTAACTCCAGGAAAGGTAAGAGAGGAAGGCAGGTAGTCTTCTATCCCCATTTCAAACAAGTATGCTGTTTTGGAAAATGTAGGGGGTGGTGGATTCTCAGGGGAATGTAGCATGAACAGTCAAGTTTCTGGTTTTGAGACAGGCTCTAATGTAATGAGAGGTACGTCAGGTTCGAAGCGCTCGATAGTCTGAAGTACAGACAGACGTTTCTATGGCCAGCAGCGAAAAATCAGAATGGTGTGTTGCTTCCTTGGTGCCAGGATCAAGGATTTCTCAGACTAAGTGCAGAATGTTCTCAAGGGGGAGAGGGTCCAGCAGGATGTCATTGTACACATTGGAACCAACGACATAGGAAGGGAAAAGGTTGAGATTCTGAAGGGAGATTACAGAGAGTTAGGCAGGAATTTAAAAAGGAGGTCCTCAAGAGTAGTGAATCTGGATTACTCCCGGTACTACGAGCTAGTGAGGGCAGGGATAGGAGGATAGAGCAGATGAATGCAAGGCTGAGGAGCTGGTGTATGGGAGAAGAATTCACATTTTTGGATCATTGGAAGCTGTTTTGGGTAGAAGTGACCTGTACAAGAGGGACGATTGCACCTAATTGGAAGGGGACTAATATACTGGCAGAGATTTGCTAGAGCTGATTGGAAGAATTTATACAAGTAAGGTGGAGGCGTGGGACCCAGGGAGGTAGTGAGGAAAGATTTCAATCTGTGACTGGTACAGTTGAGAACAAAGGTGAGTCAAACAGTTGGGGCAGGCAGAGACAAATCAGAGAACAAGGTAGAACTGATAAATTAAGCTGCATTTATTTCAATGAACAAGGCCTAAGAGGGGAGGCAGATGAACTCGTAATGGTTAGAAACATTCGACTGAGATATCAGAGCAATTATAAAAACATGGCTCAGGGATGGACAAGACTGGCAGCTTAATGTTCCAGGATACAAATGCTACAGGAAGGATAGAAAGGGAGGCAAGAGAGGAGGGGGAGTGGCATTTTTGATATGGGATAACATTACAGCTGTACTGAGAGAGGATATTCCCAGAAATACATCCAGGGTGTATAATTCCACCCAAGTTATTTGGGTGGAACTGAGAAATAAGAAAGGGATGATCACCTTATTGGGATTGTATTATAGACCCCTTAATAGTCAGGGGAAAATTGAGAAACAAACTTGTAAGGAGATCTCAGCTATCTGTAAGAATAATAGGGTGGTTATGGTAGGGGATTTTAACTTTCCAAACATAGACAGGGATTGCCAGAGTGTTAAGGCTTTAGATGGATAGGAATTTGTTAAGTGTGTACAAGACAATTTTCTGATTCAGTAAGTGGATGTATCTACTAGAGAAGGTGCAAAACTTGACCTACTCTTGGGAAATAAGGCAGGGCATGTGACTGAGGTGTCAGTGGGGGAGCACTTTGGGGCTAGTGACCATAGTTCTATTTGTTTTAAAATAGTGATGGAAAAGGATAGACCAGATCTAAAAGTTCTAAATTGGAGAAAGGCCAATTTTGACGGTATTAGGCAAGAATTTTCGAAAGCTGATTGGAGGCAGATGTTCACAGGTAAAGGGACGGCTGGAAAATGGGAAGCCTTCAGAAATGAGATAATGAAAATCCAGAGAAAGTATATCCCTGCTAGCATGAAAAGAAAGGCTGGTAGGTATAGGGAATACTGGATGACTAATGAAATTGAGGTTTTGGTTAAGAAAAATAAGGAAGCATATGTCAGGTATAGACAGGATAGATCAAATGAATCCTTAGAAAAGTATAAAGGCAGTCGGAGTATACTTAAGAGGGAAATCAGGAGGGCAAAAAGGGGACATGAGTATAACTTTGGAAAATAGGGTTAAGGAGAATTCAAAGGCATTTTCTAAATTATTAAAGACAAAAGGGTAAATAGGAAGAGTTAAGGAGAATCCAAAGGGTTTTTACAAATGCATTAAGGACAAAAGCGTAACTCGGGGAGAGTAGGGCCCCTCAAAGATCAGCAAGGCGGCCTTTGTGCAGAGCCACAGGGGAAGGAGGAGATACTAAATGAGTATTTTGCGTCAGTGTTTACTGTGGAAAAGGACATGGAAGATATAGAATGTAGGGAAATAGATTGTGCTATCTTTAAACATGTCCAAATTACAGAAGAGGAGGTGCTGGATATCTTGAAACGCATAAAAGTGGATAAATTCCCAGGACCTGCTCAAGTGTACACTAGAACTTTGTGGGAAGCAAGGGAAGTAATTGCTGGGCATTTTACTGAGATATTTGTATCATCAATAGTCACAGGTGAGGTGCTGGAAGATTGGAGGTTGGCTAACGTGGTGCCACTGTTTAAGAAAGATGGTAAGGACAAGCCAGGGAACTAAAGACCAGTGAGCCTGACATTGGTGGTGGGCAAGTTGTTGGAGGGAATCCTGAGGGACAGGATGTACATGTATTTGAAAAGGCAAGGACTGATTAGGGATAGTCAACATGGCTTTGTGCGTGGGAAATCATGTCTCACAAACAGAGAGGATTGATGAGGGCAGAACGGTGGACATGATCTCTTTGGTCTTCAGTAAGGTGTTTGACAAGGTTCCCCATGGGAGACTGGTGAGCAAGGTTAGATCTCACGGAATGCAGGAGAACTAGCCATTTGGATACAGAACTGGCTCAAAGGTAGAAGACAGAGGGTGGTGATGGTGGTTGTTTTTCAACTGGAGGCCTGTGACCAGTGGAGTGCCACAAGAATCGGTGCTGGATCCACTACTTTTCATCATTTATATAAATGATTTGGATGTGAGCATAAGAGATATAGTTAGTAAGTTTGCAGATGACAGCAAAATTGGAGGTGTAGTGGACAGCAAAGAAAGTTACCTCAGATTACAACAGGATCTTGATCAGATGGGCCAATGGGCTGAGAAGTGGCAGTTGGATTTCAATTTAGATAAATGTGAGGTGCTGCATTTTTGGAAAGGAAATCTTAGGACTGATGCACTTAATGGTAAGGTCCTCAGGAGTGTTGCTGAACAAAGAGACCTTGGAATGCAGGGTCATTGCTCCTTGAAGGTGCAGTTGCGGGTAGATAGCTAGTGGAGAAGGTGTTTGGTATGCTTTTCTTTATTGGTCAGAGTATTGAGTACAGGAGTTGGGAGGTCATGTTGCGGCTGTACAGGACATTGGTTAGGCCACTGTTGGAATATTGCGTGTAATTCTGGTTTCCTTCCTCTCGGAAAGATGTTGTGAAACTTGAAAGGGTTCAGAAAAGATTTACAAGGATGTTGCCAGGGTTGGAGGATTTGAGCTATACGAAGAGGCTGAATAGACTGGGGCTGTTTTCCCTGAAGCATCGGAGGCTGAGGGGTGACCTTATAGAGGTTTACAAAATCCTGAGGGGCATGGATAGGATAAATAGAGAAAGTGTTATCCTTGGGGTGGGGGAGACCAGAACTAGAGGGCATAGGTTTATGGTGAGAGGGGAAAGATGTAAAAGAGACCTAAAAGGCAACTTTTTCATGCAGAGGGTGGTACGTGTATGGAATGAGCTGCCAAAGCAAGTGGTGGAGACTAGTACAGTTGCAACATTTAAAAGGCTTCTGGATGGGTATATGAATCTGGAGGGGTTTGGAGGGATATGGGCCAGGTGCTGGCAGGTGGGACTAGATTGGGTTGAGTTATCTGGTTGGCATGGACGGGTTGGACCAAAGGGTCTGTTCCCGTGCTGTACATCTCTATGACTCTCTGATTATATGTAAATATGAATAAAATATATATAGCTACTGGATTCCAATTGTCGTGTTCTGTTTGGATTTCTTCATGTAAGTTGATCCAGTGTCTGTTTGCACAATATCTCCCAATCCTTTGCAAGGTGGTCTTACAGTGCTTTACCTCATTTGTTAGGTAACTCTGATCACTTGCTCAGGGATGTTGTGATGTAACTCTGGACCAAGTGGGACTTGAACCTAGGCTTTCTGGCCCAGAGGTAGGAACATTTACCACAGTGCTACAAGACCCTTCATTCTTGAGTTTATTTTGTAGCTTTTGTGTTTTGCATCAATGCCAAACATCACCCAGCTAAGAGGGTCTCTGACCTCCTCCTCTTGTTGCAAGTTTACCTTTTCCAGTTGATGCTTCTGTTGCTTTATCGATGATTGGGTTTAGTGATTTACAAACTTTATCAATAGTAGCATCAATGCTTCCTGGTAGACCTTTATTGGGTAGAAATTGTTCTAGCAATTGTGTTAAGTGCTGCTATTTGGCATCATTACTTGTGTCGGAGATGTTGCTGCACAGCAGGCTGCTTTATTTGAAATGGTGAAGCATTTGAGGGGTGTACCTTTATTCTGTTGCTGGAAAGAGTGTTACAGTCTGTGCTGTGGTAGGTGCAGGTATGAAGAACGGCTCAGTGGCTCAGTGGTTAGCACTGCTGCCTCACAGCGCCAGGGACCCAGGTTCGATTCCAGCCTCGAGTGACTGTCTGTATGGAGTTTGCACATTCTCCCCGTGCCTGCGTGGGTTTCCTCCCACAGTCCAAAGATGTGCGGGTCAGGTGAATTGACCATGCTAAATTGCCTATAGTGATAGGTGCATTAGTAGGGAGTGGGTGAATGGTTCTGGGTGGGTTACTCTTCGGAGGGTCGGTGTGACCTGTTGGGCCGAAGGGCCTGTTTCTGCACTGGAGGAAATCTAATCTAATCAAAAACACTGGGAAAATTGTCTTATTGTGTTGACCAGGTCTAGTTGTTGCCAACCTCCAGACCTTGTAGGATGCCTCGATTCTTGTGGCAATGTCTGCCCTGAAAGAAAATGTTGGAGATACAGAGTTCATTCAGGGCAAGCTCAAGGTTTTATCCGTTATCGTTGATTGTGTCTCACCCTCTGACAGATATTAACTGTGAATCACAGTCAGCCCCTATCCATGCTATGAAGTTACCCAAGAGAAGAGCTTCTCACCATATGGAAAATACTTCATAACATTACCTAGGGAATTATAAAAATATTGCTTGTCTGAGGCTGTGGCGTACAGAGTTGGTGCACGGGCATGCATGAAGTTGACCACCTCAGATGATAGCAATAGAAAGATGAGGCATTCTGAGGTTGCTACTTGTGACTCAATGCACTGCAGCACTCTATCCATGACAATGGGAAGGTGTAATTATCCTCACAGATAGAGTCTTTTTTTCATTAATGTGTTTGTTTCAGAGGTGCAATATCAGCATTAAGCTAATGTCATACATTAGCTGTGGAATGTAAGTCATTGTTCCGAGCACATAGTGCTTCAAATCCAAAATGTTATCATTTTTGTTTAGATCTTATAGTTGAGCGATGATTTTGGGAGGTACAACCTCCCTCCTCCCCACGCCTACCAACCTCATAGGCTAAATCCAGAGGAAAGGCATAAGTTGCTTATTTTGGGTGCAAGAGTTGCCAGAAGGTGCTGACTTAATGGGACTATACTCCAAATTTTGTATTGAATTTACCTCTTTAGCTGTTTACTCTTCATAATGTTGAAAGGTATCGATCAGCAGGACCCAGATTGCAGGTGTAGACATGACCGCAGCTGTGCCATTCCCTCACCACTCTCATGCCTGCCAACTTCCCACTTCTGGGTGAAAACAAACCGAGCTGCTAAACCCCATTCAACAGAGCCTCCATCTGGGCAAGTTAAGTTAAAATCAAACTTTCTCATGAGGCCACCACCTCAGTGATTTAACCCTATTGGTAAAACCCACTCCTCCGTATTAAACCACTGTAGGAAGACCACATCATGACACTAAAACCCTCTTAAGGAACTCCACCATATTAGCAGCTTCTCCCCAGCAACCTCTTACCATAGCTGTAAATCCACCAAGAAGACCCCTACTCTCCTCAGGACTAATCCTCCACCATAATAAAACCAACCATGGCATCATAACCCACCAAATAAACCCCTCACCTTGTGATTAACCAGTTCTAACCCCACAAAAAAAAGAGATTCACTCTGGAAGTAAATCATAAAAGTAACTCCTCATATCAACAAAGTAATAACCACTCATTGTGACACTAGATAGTCCCTTATTCATTGCTAAAGCCAGGCCAGAAAGCAGATGGCTAATGATTAATCTGCGAGGGCTCTCCCAGCCATTTAAAACCTGAAGGCAGTCCCAACTGGACCACACATGGTAGACAGAGAGGACTGAAGGGCCTGTTCCTGTGCTGTACTGTTATATGTTCATAGGACAGCAGCTTTCCAGCTTGTTTGAGAGAAGTACCTCTTCCCCAAGTTCAGAATGTGACAGGCGGTGCCAATGAAACCCCTACTGTTTGCGGCTTTTAGGCAGACCCACACTTGGGTCTTGCACCGTGCCAGGCCAGTACTTTGTTGCAGGAAGACCCCACTTCAAATCAATCCTGTCTCCTGTTCGAGACCCTGTCTCTGGCTAACCTCCCTGCTCACTGACTGTCTCCTGTTTACTGCATTCTTCCTTAGCCTTTCTGCGTTCAAACTCTCCACCCACTGCCTATCCACTCACTGCCACTCCCACGTTCACTCACATCTTCTCATTGGGATAGATACTGAAAGAGCTCAAAGAGATGGCACCAACTGTAATTTTCATAAAATTGTTGGAAATAGAAAGTGTGGAAGGTAGGGTGTGTCCAAGAACTGGGAATAGGATGAACCAGGAAATTATAGGCTGGTAGGTCTTATCTCAATTTCATGTAAACACTGAGTTCAAAATACAGGACAGAATTAGTGAACATTTCAAAAGCATAGCCTAAACAGAGGCAGCATAGATTTGGAAAGAAGAGGTCATGCTTCATCAGTGCATCAACTTTTCAAGAAACTCCCTGTGTCGGTAATAAAATGTTATAGATACTGTCATCTTTTTGGATTTTTGCAAAACATTGCATGAGATTCACATGCAGGGATGACAAAGTTTAGGTACCAAACACTAATTGGGATAGAGCAGGTTCTTGAAAGGGCTGGGCTTCATAAAGAGAAAAGGTAAAGATGAATAGGTATCTGATCGTAAGAAATCAGTGGCAGTGCAGATTGTTCATTGGGACCTCAATAGAGAGGGGACGGCACACAGTTTAACGTGCATTCCAAAAAAACACTGGCACAAATGCAGCAAAATGCACATTTTAAAGTGAGCACAGACAGTAATCCAACAGGTGGGTAGTCCTATGGTACAACCTTATCACTGACCCATGCAAATAATTGTATCAAGCAAAATAAATTCAGTTCTCTTAAGGTACTGGGAGGTGCAGTGGATTAGAGACTAGCCTTTTATTTCTGGAGCCTGGATTTTAATAAACCCATAAAGTTAGGACTGAAACATCTTTGTCAGCCGACTTGAAGAGTCTGCTTTATAAAAGTTTGAGAGTCTTGTTTCACAATGCAACAGAAAGTAGTCCTGAGTTAACAAATAAATCCCTGGTGCAAGTATGATTTGGAGGTGCTAGTGTTGTTAAGCCCAACAGGTTTATTTGGAAGCACTAGCTTTCGAAGTGCTGCTCTTCAGGTGGTTGTGGAGCAGAATCATAAGACACAGAATTTGTAGTAACAGGATTGCAGTGTCATAGAATGTAATATTAAACAAATTTAGCTTAAGGCTTTCATCATTTCGAATGTTAAAAATCACACAACACCAGGTTATAGCTGTACAGATTTAATTAGAAGCACTAGCTTTCGAATCACCACTCCTTCTTCAGGTGGTTGTGGAGTATACAATTGTAAGATCACTCAATTTATAGCAATAATTTCAGTTACATCACACTGTAAACTTGTGCTATAAATTCTGTGTCTTACAATTGTGTACTCCACTATCACCTGATGAAGGAGCGGCGCTCCGAAAGCTAGTGCTTCCAAATAAACCTGTTGGACTATAACCTGGTGTTGTGTGATTTTTAACTTTGTACACCCCAGTCCAACACTGGCATCTCCAAATGTTTTAGAATGATCATTTTAGTTTGGGTTTATTCATACATAAATCACAGAACTTTTTTAAACTTACATCGTCAAGATAGCTTTCAGAATAGGTGCCATCTCAGGTCAGGTAATGCGTTGAAGGTGTGCATTGATAATGGATTAAAGTCTTTCTCTGTCCCAATGTTAGGTCTAACTGATTCTATTTCATCAAGGCAGGCATCCTTGCAAGAGGATTCGCAGGATTCTGTAAATCCCATTTTAGAAATACAGTCATTGGGACACAGACAGACATTAACCTCACACCTTCAATGCATTATCTGAGCTGAGATGACACCTATTGTTAAAGCTATCTTGAGAAGGAAACTTCAAAAAAGTTCTGGGATTTACATATGAAACCAATGTGATCATTCTAAAAGATGAAAGACTTAAGCTCAATTTGTTTAATATTCCATTCGAAGGCACTGCAATCCTGTTGCTATAAATTCTGTGTCTTATGATTCTGCTCCACCACCACCTGATGAAGAAGCGATGCTTTGTAAGCTAGTGCTTCCAGTAAACCTGTTGGACTATAACCTGTTGTTATACGATTTTTAACTTGGTACAAGTAGATGGTGATCTTCTGAATCTTGGGACTGAGTGATAGTAATGTAGAGACAAAGGAACTTTACTCTGGCTCTACAACTTGCTGGCCTTCCTTCTGTCGAGCTACAGAAAAAGGTCGATTCCCCAGCACTAATTTTGCACTGACAACATTTTCTTTTCCAAATACTAAAAGCTAATGGTCAAATAGAAACTGCTAGAACTACTCATCAGATCAGGCAACATGTGCAGAGACAAAGTTACTGTTTCATCTTGACGACCTTTCATCAGAACGGAGAAAATTTAGCAATCTCATAGGTTTTGACCAAGGAATGTGTATGACAAGGACTAAGAAAGGTTTGTGATGGAAGAGAAGATAGTATTTCCAACATTTTGTACTTTTATTTCAGACTTCCAGCATCTGTAAAATTCAGTTTCCAACTAAAATCTCATCCTCGTTTAGTCAGATCAATGTGTCAGCATCAACTTCAAACTGTGCATTTAAAACTGTGTGAAACTTACAGTCATTGACTCTCACAGTTAGTGCCTATGCAAGAAACCATGAGTTGTTACCTTTGCTTTGGGTTCATGACATGTTCATGCAAGGAGCACTTACATTGTTTTTCTTGTGTTACTCAGACCAACATAAAGACAGTATGCCAAGAAACCCAACTTTGATCAATTGCTTCAAGCCATTCGGATTACTGCTAATGGATTGGTTTAATTTTGACTTAGTTTTGAAATAAAAATTGTGTATAGAATACACTGAGAAAGTGGACAGGTGGACCTGATCTGTTATAAAGAGTTTGGGACTTAACAATCTTCCTGCTGTTAAAATTCCCTCTGTTTCTCTCTGTTGAATAGCATGTACAGTTTCAACCTGTCATAAAATAAAAGGATGACAGATTACAATTAATATTTTGGCAGATCTGCACAAATGGAGCCCAGCTGAGCACAGATAAGGCAGAATCCTGCTCCTTTTTATATCTGCAGTATCACTGAAAGAACACGATGGGCAATTTTTAAAAAGAATATACCTGATGCACTGTTGTACCAGACCCAAAAGATTGCATACTGGGCCTGGATATGATCAAAAATCATGTCTGCGTACTGACTGCAGCCTCTCCTCCCAAGTCACTATGGGTTAAAAATTAAAGCAGACATGAGGAATACTAAACCCCTTCCTCAGTCTTCCACATTCATCTTTAAACTGACCCTGCATATGAATTGGGTGGCGTCACCTTGTTTTACTCTTGTGATAGTTCCGTTTAAGCACATTTGGCCACACAGATGTTGACACATTACAGTTGCATACATATTTCAGTGTCCTTCAAATCAGATACCATCTTAGCCAAGTGAAAACTACATACCAAAAATCCCCTCCTACCATCTAAAGCTCTATATTCCCATCAGCACTCTATATATAGATTAAAACATCAACCCGCAGAGTTTAAGTATTTTACTTAATTTAGAAAACGTGGGCTTCAACAGTAATTCAGCTGCAAAAACGTTCTGAATGAGTGCAAACGGCAGAACCAGTTCCTAGCTGAAAAGTCAAATTTTCTAGGAGGATGGATAAGCCATTTCATTGCACATGCAAAACTCCAGGAAGGACCATTTTCTAACGGATGGTGGACAGCAAGAATGCTAACGGCAATGAATCTTTGGGGTTACAAGGTGAGCTACTAGTTAATAATGTTAGGTGTTCAGTTTCTGAATCTCATGGAGGCCAATCCACAACCAGCACCTACAACTAAAAGTGGGAAATTTGGTGGAAACTGGTGTCCAAAGCTCAGCTAATTCATAAACCTGTTAATTAGCAGGATCACTCAGACAACAACCTGTTTAAAGGAGTACTGTCAGAGATCTGTGGTGCAGTGGTAGTGTCCCTACCTCTGAGCCAGGATGCCGGGGTTCAAGTCCCACTTGTTCCAGAAGTGCGTCATAACATCTCTGAATGAGTTATTTGGAAAATATTAAAGAAATGCTGCCTCTTAGCTCTCCTTAAAACCGTCTGTTACGGTTATGTCTGAGTACCATTAAGGTATTTGGTATTTTTCTTTCTTGTTAAGTTCTTTATATAGTCATCTCTGAATCATCTCATTAAGAGTATGAAACTTGGGAATCAGGGAGTGAATTACAGGCAAGCGTAAGACTATTTGCCAGAACTGATGAAACATTCACTCAGTAATTTAATTGTAATCATCTTGTGCTTTATACGTAAAGCGAACTTAGTCCAGCATGTCAGCATTCAGCTCTCTGCTTAACTGTCAGGTGTCTATCTTATGTAAAATCCATAATTAGTTACATAAGTTTTTACAGTATCATGTGGACTCCTGCCCCAGAATATAGGAGAGGATCATACTAAATCTGTAAAACTGTTGTGAATAATTTATTATCGTTATTGGCATCATTGGCAATCACTCGCAAACAAGTATCATTGTTACCTATGAAATTCTGTGTTACTGGACATGTGTTCTGTGAGTTCTTGCCTGATAATTTCACTGATATTTAAGGTAATACAAATCTCCATGTAGCCAAATTACTGAATGTCCCAACATTAACCCAGCTCCCTTACAGTGTCAAGCTTAGTAACTTTTTTTATTCACTCATGAGACGTGGATGTCGCTGAGTGGCTAGCATTTACTCCTCACTCCTGGTTATGCTTCAGAGAGTGGTGTTGAGCTACCTTATTTGAAGCATTGCAGGTCACTTGCTGTTGGAATATCCACAATGTTATCAGGGAAGGAATTCCAGGATTTTGACCCACCGACAGTGAAGGAACAGCAATATATTTCCAAGTCATGATGGTGAGTGGCTTGAAGGGAAACTTGCATTGGTAGTGTTCCCATGTCTCTGCTCTCCTTGTCCTTCAAGATGGAAGTGGCTGTGGAAGGTGCTGTTAGATGCTCATGGGTAAAATTTCTGCAGTTTATCTTGTGGATAGTACATATTGTTGCTGCTGAGCGTCAGTTTGGCGAGCTGGTGCCAGTCAAGTCGGCTGCTTTATTTTAGGTGGTGTCAAGCTTCTTAAGTGTTGTTGGGGCTGCGCTAATTCAGGCAAGTGGGAAATATTCCATCACACACCTGACTTGTGCCATGTAGATCGTGGATGGGCTTTGGGGAGGCAGAAGGTTAGTTACTCTGTGCAGAATTCCTGGGCACTGTATTTATATGGCGAATCAGTCAAGTTTTGATTTGATTTATTGTTATCACATGTATCTTAACACGGTGAAATGTGTTTCATGTACAGTGCAGGCAGATCATAACATAGGAGGACGTGCAGATCATAGAGTGTTTAAGTAGAGTGAGGCATACAGGATTATGGCTGAAGGTGTACAAAACAAGATCAGCAGTAGATTTGAAATTAGAGAGATCCATTCAGCAGTCTATTAACTGCAGGGAAGCAGCTGTTTTTGAACTTGTTGAGATGTATGTTTAAGTTTCTGTATCTGTTAAGTTTCTGGTCTTTGGTCATCCATGATCTTGAGAGTAAGGGATTCATCGATGATAACACCTTTGAATGTCAAGGGGTGGTGGTTAGGTGGTTTTTTAGTTGAGGTGATCATTGCCTGGCATTTGTGTGTTCTGAATGTTACTCAAGGAGCAGGAGAGTCGATGTTTCGGGCATAAACTCTTCGTCTTAACTCTCCTCCTCGAATGCTGCCTGACTGGCTGTACTTTTCCAACACCACACTCTTCAACTCTGATCTCCAGCATCTGCAGTCCTCACTTTCTCCTGAATGCTCCTTGTCAATTTTCAGCACAAGCCTGGATATTTTCCAGGTCTTGTTGCATTTGGCCATGGACTGCTTCAGTATCTGAGGAATTGCAAATGGTACTGAACGTTGTGCAATCATTGGCAAACATCCACACTTCTGACCCTATAATGAAGGGAAAGCCATTCATGAAATAGCTGTAGATGATTTGGGCCTAGGGCACCACCCTGAGTATCTTCTGCAGAAATATCCTGGAGTTGAGATGATTGACCTCCACAACCAAAACCATCTTCCTATGTGGCAGGTATGACTTGAACCATTGGAGAGTCAGGCCCAAACTAGATGCTGGTGAGTAGATTGTTGCTAAACAGATGCTGAGAGCACTGTTGATGACACCTTTCATCATTTTGCTGATGATTGAGAGTAGACTAATGGGGTGGTAATGGGCCAGGTTGGATTTGTCCTGCATGACCTGCATACCTTGGGAATTTTCCCATGTTTTAGGTAGATGCCCGTGTTGTAGCTGTACTGCTAGGGGAGTGGCAAGTTCTGGAGTACATGTCGTCTTCAGTACTATTGCCGGAATGTTATCAGGGCCCATTGCCTTTGCAGTGTCCAGTGCCTCCAACTGGTCTGTGATATCATGTGGACTGAATTGGCTGGGATTGGCATCTGTAACGATGGGAGCTACTGGAGGAAGCAGAGCTGGATCAGCATTAGCAGTTCTGGCTGAAGATTGTTGTGATTGCATTATCTTTTGCACTGATGTGTTGGGCTATTCCATTATTGAGGATGGAGATATATGTTCCATTTCCATTTTCTCCTTCCATTCAGTGCCTTGTATATCCAATGCAATTTCTCCAGATTCCAGATGTTCTGCAAAGCTTCAGTGGATGATCTGGAGAACTAGTTATTGAAATTCTGCACCATATAATAGCAATCTATAGAAAATAATGCCGGAAAATATTTTTTGGCATTAGTGGATTTGATTTTGGAACCATCTCAACAGTATATGTCAACTGTAAATAAGACAAATGAAATGTTGAGATATATAGTGCAAGAAACAAAGCTTAAATCAGAGGCTGTGATGCTAAATTTATAAAGGGCATTGGTTAATTTGTACATGGAGCATTAGACACTTCTGACCAGCACATTAACGGAGATGGTTAGCTGTTGAAAAAAATTGCTTTATCTGAGCTAGAATAAAATAATATTTCCTCTGGTGGTGTTGTCAATAACAAAAGTCATTAGTTTAAAGCTGTTACAAAGGGCATAGAAAGAGGTTGAAGAGAATTCTTTTTCACTTTTGCAATTGTAACTATGGATTCAAAGTGGCTGAACCAATGACAGCTACAACTTCTACAGAAAAAGAGATAAATAACATTTGTAGCTTAGGGAGGCACAGGGCTATCGGTGGAGTGATCTTGAGATTGGGTTTACTTTGTAATTTCTCTGGCAAAGTGGCAGAGCAAAAGTGATAAATCATAAAATTCTGTAGTCGCATATAGGAGGCTTGATAGAGCTAAGGTGAATCACAACGTGGCAGAGCTTTGGGAATGGAGCACGATGGTGTTGCTGATATGGAGCTGAAGAAAATTAAAATGCACATCAGGATTGGAGTGCTGTCTAACTTTGTGGAGAAGAGATTTCATTGCATGTGTAAAAGCAACATTGTATGTTGCAGATGGTCTCTTCCTAAGATTACCACGCGAAAGTGTAAAATAACCTAACACAGAAAAATCGTTGTTAAAGTTATCGAATTGATCCCAGCATACTGTTGCATCCCCACTACCCTGCAAATGTTTTGCCTTCCACTTATTTATCTAATTCCAGTGTGAATGTTAAATAATTGAAGGATAGAGCTGTAGTTATGCTGCCGGCAATTGTGATTTGGAGATGCCGTTGTTGGACTGGAGTGTACAAAGTTTAAAAATCACACAACACCAGGTTATAGTCCAACAGGTTTAAATGGAAGCATGAGCTTTTGGAGTGCCACAATTTCATCAGGTGGTTGTGGGGTACATAATTGTAAGATGCAGAATTTATAGCAAATGTTAACGGTGTGATGTAACTGAAATTATAAATTGAAAAATATCTTGATTGTTTGTTAAGTCTCTCGTCTGTTAGAATGACCGTGTTAGTTTCACTTCTTTCATATGTAAATCACAAACTTTTTTTTGAAGTTACATTCTCAAGTTAACTGTAACAATTGATGTCAGGCCAGACAAGATGTTGAAGGTTCTGGATCAGTGGTGCTGGAAGAGCACAGCAATTCAGGCAGCATCCGATGACAGGCAAAATCGACGTTTCGGGCAAAAGCCCTTCAGGAATAAAGGCAGAGAGCCTGAAGCGTGGAGAAATAAGCTAGAGGAGGGTGGGGGTGGGGATAGAGTAGCAAAAAGTACACTAGGTCAGTGGGGGAGGAGATGAAGGTGATAGGTCAGGGAGGAGAGGGTGGAGTGGATAGGTGGAAAAGGAGCTGGGCAGGTCGGACAAGTCCGGACAAGTCAAGGGGACAGTGTTGAACTGGAGGTTAGAAACTAGGATGAGGTGGGGGAAGGGGAAATGAGGAAGCTGTTGAAGTCCACATTGATGCCCTGGGGTTGAAGATCCACCTGGAAACCCCGCGCTGGCCTAATACCTGCCCTCGACCTCTTCATTTCCAACTGCCGCCGGGACATTAACCGCCTTAACCGTCGACCCCTTTCTCCCACTCCAACCTCTCACCTCACAACGCGCAGCCCTCCAATCCCTCTGCTCCAATCCTGACCTCACCATCAAGCCAGCGGATAAAGGAGGCGCAGTGGTAGTCTGGTGCACTGACCTCTACATCACTGAAGCCAAACGCCAAGTCGAGGACACCTCTTCCTACCGCCCCCTTGACCATGACCCCACCCCCCTCACCAAACCATCATCTCCCAGACCATACAGGACCTCATCACCTCAGGAGATCTCCCACCCACAACTTCCAACCTCATAGTCCGGGAACCCCGCACTGCCCGATTCTACCTCCTTCCCAAGATCCACAAGCCTGACCACCCTGGCCGACCCATTGTCTTAGCATGCTCCTGCCCCACTGAACTCATCTCTACCTACCTCGACACTGTCCTATCCCCCCTAGTCCAGGAACTCCCCACATACGTTCGAGACACCGCCTACGCCCTCCACCTCCTCCAAGACTTCGGTTTCCCCGGCCCCCAACGCCTCATCTTCACCATGGATATCCAATCCCTCTACACCTCCATCCGCCATGACCAGGGCCTCCAAGCCCTCCGTTTTTTCCGCTCCAGATGTTTCCAACAGTACCCTTCCACCGACACACTCATTCGTTTGGCCGAACTGGTCCTCACGCTTAACAATTTTTCCTTTGAATCCTCCCACTTCCTCCAGACCAAAGGGGTAGCCATGGGCACATGTATGGGCCCCAGCTATGCCTGTCTCTTTGTTGGCTACGTAGAGCAGTTGATCTTCCGTAATTACACCGGCACCACTCCCCACCTCTTCCTCCGCTACATTGATGACTGCATTGGCGCCACCTTGTGCTCCCGCGAGGAGGTTGAGCAATTCATCAACTTCACCAACACATTCCACCCTGACCTTAAATTTACCTGGAATTCAGGCAGCATCCGAGGAGCTTCGAAATCGACGTTTCGGGCAAAAGCCCTTCATCAGGAATAAAGGCAGAGAGCCTGAAGCGTGGAGAGATAAGCTAGAGGAGGGTGGGGGTGGGGATAGAGTAGCATAGAGTACAATAGGTCAGTGGGGGAGGAGATGAAGGTGATAGGTCAGGGAGGAGAGGGTGGAGTGGATAGGTGGAAAAGGAGCTGGGCAGGTCGGACAAGTCCGGACAAGTCAAGGGGACAGTGCTGAACTGGAGGTTAGAAACTAGGATGAGGTGGGGGAAGGGGAAATGAGGAAGCTGTTGAAATCCACATTGATGCCCTAGGGTTGAAGTGTTCCGAGGCGGAAGATGAGGCGTTCTTCTTCCATGCGTCCAGAATCTGGTTTCCAGCATCTGCAGTCATTGTTTTTACCTCTTAAATTTACCTGGACCATCTCTGACACCTCCCTCCCCTTCCTGGACCTCTCCATCTCCATCAGTGACGACCGACTTGACACTGACATTTTCTACAAACCCACCGACTCCCACAGCTACCTGGATTACACCTCTTCCCACCCTGTCTCTTGCAAAAATGCCATCCCGTATTCCCAATTCCTCCGCCTCCGCCGTATCTGCTCCCAGGAGGACCAGTTCCACCATAGAACACACCAGATGGCCTCCTTTAGAGACCGCAATTTCCCTTCCCACGTGGTTAAAGATGCCCTCCAACGCACCTCGTCCACATCCCGCACCTCCGCCCTCAGACCCAACCCCTCCAACCGCAACAAGGACAGAACGCCCCTGGTGCTCACCTTCCACCCTACCAACCTTCGCATAAACCAAATCATCCGCCGACATTTCCGCCACCTCCAAACAGACCTTACCACCAGGGATATATTTCCCTCCCCACCCCTCTCCACCTTCCGCAAAGACCGTTCCCTCCGTGACTATCTGGTCAGGTCCATGCCCCCCTACGACCCACCCTCCCATCCTGGCACTTTCCCCTGCCACCGCAGGAACTGTAAAACCTGTGCCCACACCTCCTCCCTCACCTCCATCCAAGGCACTAAAGGAGCCTTCCACATCCATCAAAGTTTTACCTGCACATCCACTAATATCATTTATTGTATCCGTTGCTCCCGATGCAGTCTCCTCTACATTGGGGAGACTGGACGCCTCCTAGCAGAGCGCTTTAGGGAACATCTCTGAGACACCCGCACCAATCAACCAAACCGCCCCGTAGCCCAACATTTCAACTCCCCCTCCCACTCTGCCGAGGATATGGAGGTCCTGGGCCTCCTCCACCGCCGCTCCCTCACCACCAGACGCGTGGAAGAAGAACGCCTCATCTTCCGCCTCGGAAGACTTCAATCCCAGGCCATCAATGTGGACTTCAACAGCTTCCTCATTTCCCCTTCCCCCACCTCATCCTAGTTTCTAACCTCCAGTTCAGCACTGTCCCCTTGACTTGTCCGACCTGCCCAGCTTCTTTTCCACCTATCCACTCCACCCTCTCCTCTCTGACCTATCACCTTCATCTCCTCCCCCACTGACCTATTGTACTCTATGCTACTCTATCCCCACCCCCACCCTCCTCTAGCTTATCTCTCCACGCTTCAGGCTCTCTGCGTTTATTCCTGATGAAGGGCTTTTGCCCGAAACGTCGATTTTGCCTGTCCTCGGATGCTGCCTGAATTGCTGTGCTCTTCCAGCACCACTGATCCAGAATCTGGTTTCCAGCATCTGCAGTCATTGTTTTTACCAAAATGTTGAAGGTGTTAGCCCCCTGTGTTCTGTTGTTTGTGCCATAATGTTTAGACTGATTCAAATCTAAAAAATGAGTTAACAGAGTCTTACATGGATTCATGTAGTTTTTGAGCAAAGTACAATGTAAGTCTGCAAGTACAAATTCACCCCACAAACATATATGTGCATGTGGGTTTTTGTGTGTGTGTGTGTCTCTGTGTATGGTGGGGAGTTGTGAGTGTTTGTGAGAGAGAGTATATATATGTGTGTGTGTGTGTGAGAGTGTAAAGGGGTCTAAGTCTGTGAGAGGGGCGCACGCACACACACGCACGCATGCGCACACACACACACGCACGCGCGCACACTCTCTCTCTCTCTCTCTCTCACACACACACACACACATACACACACTCACAACTCCCCACCAAACACACACACACACAGAGACAAAAACCCATATACACATATACGTTTGTGGGGTGAATTTGTACTTGCAGGCTTACATTGTACTTTGCTCAAAAACGACATGAATCCATGTAAGACTCTGTTAGCTCGTTTTTTAGATTAGAATCAGTTTAAACATTATGGCACAAACAACAGAACACACGGGTCTAGCACCTTCACCATTTTGCCTGGCCTGACATCAATTGTTACAGTTAACTTGAGAATGTAACTTTTTAAAAAAATTTGTGATTTACATATGAAAGAAGTGAAACTATCATGGTCATTCTAACAGAGAAACTTAACAAACAATCAAGGTATTTTTCAATGTATAATTTCAGTTACATCACACTGTAAACTTCTGCTATAAATTCTGCATCTTACAATTGTGTACTCCACTATCACCTGATGAAGAAGTGGCGCTCCGAAAGCAAGTGCTTCCAATTAAACCTGTTGGACTATAACCTGGTGTTGTGTGATTTTTAACTTTGTACACCCCAATCCAACACCGGCATCTCCAAATCATGACTGTATAGATAGGATTGTAAATAGGAGTGAATAAGGGACCATAAGATATAGGATAGAGAAGCATATAATAGTTCAAAGGAACCGCTCCAGCCTTTGAAAGAAGAGAGTTAACAGATGTTCAGGATATTTGTGACTCAAGGCTGAGAAGTTCATGTTCTTTTGGACCATACCTGTAAAGGTTTGTGCCTTTCTTTCCCTCTTCATTGCAAAGACTTTCACTGGCTTCCTGCTTCCTGATCGCCATCCACTCTCCACTATCTCATTCAAGTGACTTCCATGAGCTTGACCATGCAGGGGGTATGATTACTGCATCCGTTTCTGTTCAATCCCTGATCCATATTTATTCTTTCCAAAAGTATAATGAGGAGTATATATCCTGGCTGATTGTACCCCTGCATGACCCAAACTTCACGTCCTAGAATATTGAGGCCAATTGTATCAACGATCTGTTATTATCAGTCAATGTTATTTATTTACCTATCATGTTCTCTATGATCATTGGAGTGTAATAGCATGTTGAGAAATCAATTAGCTTTTAATCCATAGGCCTTTTCTGCATTACATATGCTCGAAGGTCTCTCGTACTGCAAAATTCTCTCAGCATCATCATAACTTAAAGCATAGAAAGAAGCAGTACAGAGGAACCTCGATTATCCGGCATTCGATTATTTCAATATCAGATTATCTGGCAAGATTGCAAGTCCGATGTTTGGCTAAACTATGTTATCTGGCATCCGGTGAACCAAACGAAATACTCCCCACCTGTGTCCTTCAGATAGTCAAGGTTCCTCTGTATATGGAACCCATTGCACTTTTTTATGCAAACTGTTGAACTGCATCCATCCACTCGAATCCTATTTTCCTGTACCTGTTATTGCAACTTCTGTATGCTTCCTTTTCAAATGCTTAACTCAAATCAGATTTAATGATGCTTTCATTACTCAAATTCATTTCTTGTGAGAGAGAAATAAAAGAGACCTAAGTTAATGTGACACTTTTAAGACCCTTGGTTAGTCCACATGGGCGTTCTGTGCAAATCTCTGGTGTGGATGCACTGAAGAGAATGCACAGTAGTTTCATAAGATTTATACTGAAATAAGAGAGAAATACCTGTCGGAAAAGGCTGAACAATCTTGAGTTCTGGGCTCCAAAAGCAATTCTCTAATTCAGTAGAGGTTAGGTTTGTTATTGGATTTAATAGAGTACTTGTAAAGAAAATGTTTTTAATGGTCTGGAATCTAAAACTAGAGGACATTAAGACACAGGGGTAGTTACTAACAAATTCAAAGGAAATTCTGGCCAAAGCTCTTTATCCAAGCAGTGGTTAGTACAGTATGTGTAAAATGCTAACACATTGGAGTAATTGAAATAAACAATGTGTGGATGCATTTAGTGGGAAAAACACAGAAGAGAAGAAAGTGTTGGTAGGGTTACATGAGAACAGGTGAAAAGAAACCATGTGGAGCAGTCTTTGACCCATTTGAGTAAATAGTTTGTTTCTGTGCATAAGATACTATACAATTGTAATCAAAGGAAAATTCTCACTCTTATAATGCAACAATATCCCAAAGTGCTTTACATGAGTGTTAGATAAAATTTGACACCTTGTCACATAAGGTGATGATAAGATAGATGATTAAGGTTTGGTGAAAAATGCTGACTTTATCCTACAATCTACTTGGCACTTACTCCAGCTCACATATTCTTACTTTTTAAGTGGTGGGTGGCGGAGGAGGTGGGGAGTTAAGCAAATATTTGGTATTACAGTTTCATGCCATGTGTTTCTATATCTAAAAGGTGTGGCTTTTCTTCTGTGCCTTCAGTTCTAAATACAGTTTCATTCCTTACAGGCTATTATAAAAGAAGGTCTTCTGATGAAGCAGACAAGTTCATTTCAGCGCTGGAAGAAAAGATACTTTAAGCTCCGGGGACGGACACTGTATTATGCAAAGAATGCAAAGGTGATTTTTTAAAAATTCAATGCAATATATTGGCTACAGCATTCAGAGGTGTGGTTGACAAGATGGTCTTGTCTGATAACAAAGCTGTGTTAACAGTTTTTTTAAACTGTCTGTCATTAGTGCCGTAATTCAGTTTTGTCAGCACAACTAGTGCAACCACATGACATCTACATTAGAATTCAATAATAGACCAGTGAAAGTTTGGGTTCTTTTTCTGTTTTCTAACCTTATTGATTCCAGCTAAACTCCCACTCATTGGGCCTTTTTCATTCTACTGTTCTTTCACGGCTCAAAACCTGGTTATGCAACAATGCACAGGATGGGAAAAGCTGTTGCAATCCACTCAGCTCATCTAAAAAATATATCTGATAACTATCGTTCCCCTCTATCATTTTTTTTCCTCCATGTAAATACTTGTCAACGTAAACAAAATGCGTTCTTAAAATGTCGATCATGCTATTAAATGATTAGGTTTCTAAGCCCAAATGTTCTGTAGCCGAGAATGTTAAAAATTGTTAATGAAGTAGTGGTGGAGAGGGATGTACATTCATTTTTTTGTGAGAGAGTAGAATGTACCAAACAAGTACGAGGTGGCAAATTTAGATTTGTTAAAAATAAAGCTCCGGGTGGGTGGAGGAAGGGAGAGAGAAGAAATTTGTCAGGCAGCTATCAATTAGTTGGTTTCATATTGGCAGTAAGGAGATGACCTCAGATAATAATTAGAGACAATATAAACAAATACTTTATCAGGCCCATGATCATGGAATTATAGTAATTAGTTCACCTTTGACTAACTTTAATGCAGCTTTTGATAACATAATAGGCTGAGTTCAGCTTGCACTCTTTAATGCAGAGAATATAAGTACTTGGTGCAGATAAACTCAAAAACAAAAGATGCTGTACAAATGAACCCCATCTTTATCAGTAGTCAGTTTAAAGAATGTCTTAATGGAAACATAAGATCTGGGAAGGTAGAAATGTATATAGGAAGATATTAATTGTGTGTTGCCTTCACGTATGGCCATTGATAGTGAAGTGAAAAGAGAGGGTGCACGGGAAATGAGAGTCAGAGGAATGGAGAGATGTGAAGAGGCCTTGAAGATATTTAAATACAAGGATTAGAATTCTAAATTTGAGCTGCTGAGGGGCAATGATTCACTGTAAAATTTGCTGTTAGCCAAAAGCAAGAGATCAGTGCTTGATAGATGAGGATCAGTTTGACATTTGGGAATGACAAAGAGGTTGAGGCTTATTAGGAGAGAGGAGAACAATTGTGAGGAAGCCAGAGGTTAAACCTTGGTGCAGCCAAGGGGAAGGTAACAACAACAACAATCAGAAGGAAGTAAGAGGCCCTGGGGTGATGCTCCCCAGGTGTTGTCCAGACACTGGGAAACCTGGCCAGCAGCAATTACATTGAAATCTAACACAAAATTCCACTTGGGAACTTGTTTGAAATATGTTTGTGCAGTGTTCAGTCCAAAAGAGCACATGTTACTGACATACACGTGATAGGTTGAGGACATGCTGCACAGCAATGAGAGAGTTAATATTGAAATCTATATCCCTGTCCCCACCCGCTGTGTCAATTATGTTTAATTATATGCAGGTGGTGGGTGTTGACTGGCAATTCAGTGAGTCACAGTAAATAGACATAGTCTGGAACTGTGGTTGTTGCATTTGGAGGTGTATATTTGCAATGTGTACCTCAGTAAGTAAATATAAAATTGTGTAAAGATTGACTCCATTTCTATCTTATGCCAACTGACTATGTGGAGAAGAACATTCTGTCTCCTTACCCACTTCTGCAGCTGTCCTCCATACCTTCTGTTTATCACACCTCGACTGGGTTTTGAATGCATTCATATTTTTCCTGATGCCCTCTTCCCTGAAGCTGAAAGCACTGACTCATTGCTGGCTGCTGTCCTCCAATTGCTTAGCCATCTGGCCATATTTTGCATGTGAGCCTAGGGTGTAAGCAGGCTGTTCGCTCTAGGGTGGGATTTGAGAAATGGATCATAGTCAAGCTTAATCCTGTCCTCACCTGACTTTAGCAGATGGCATTTTTCCAGCAGGGGTCACTGGTAATAATTAAAAGTAGGATAGAGAGCTGAACAGTATAAAGGGCAATAGTGATATTGAGGAGAAAGTGAGGTCTGCAGATGCTGGAGATCAGAACTGAAAATGTGTTGCTGGAAAAGCGCAGCAGGTCAGGCAGCATCTAGGGAACAGGAGAATCGACGTTTCGGGCATAAGCCCTTCTTCAGGACAATAGTGATATTCTCAAGTCTGGACCCAAGGGACACCAGGTAACTCAGCAAACCTGGGATCATGCTGGATTGAATAGCTTAGTTAAATGGCTGACTGTCCAGAGTTAAAGAGTTCTGAATTCCATTAACCTTATATTGACACAGCGGATTACTTATGCTGAATTTGGACTTATTGAGAAGATAAAATTTAGTTCCATTTTATTTCTCATGGCCACACCTCTTAAAACTCCTTGTTGTCTTCTGTCTTATGTTAGCTGTCCTTTGCTTGGCCCATTTTGGTTGAAATTTTGCTGTGCTATTTTCAAGTTCACCAACAAATGTGCATCATAATCTGATTTTGTGAAAACTCGTTGTAATTAGATGTCTTGGCTGAAGAGATGGAGCAACTGACAACGTTATGGGGTTCATGGCTCCAAAGTAATGAGCACATTCAATTGGTATTGCATATTTGTCACGCCTCAACCGAATATGGCACAATGTGCAATATTTTTAAAATCTCTAACAAAAAACTATTTATCGTACTTACCCATACATTCTTATTGGTATCTTGAATGGATTCAAATAATCCAACATTTCAAAATCCTTTTTTGACACATCTGCTCTGAACTACTGTTGTTGAATCTGTTGTTCACACTGGTAGAATCTACAGTTATGAGAAATGCTTAAGGCTGACATTTACTGGAAAATTCCCTTCTGACTGTTTAGTGCCATCCACAGATTCACACGGTATAAATTTAACTTTCTAGCTCCTAGGGCCAAAGACCTCAGTCACTTGGCAGCTGTCTAAAAACAAACAAGAATGCGTGTACTCAATCAGGAAGTGCTTGAGAGGAAGAGTGTTCCAGCTGAAACCCTCTTATTCTGATATCCTGCCCAGGAGGATAACCTTATTATGGTAGACAATCCTTATTTATCATGACAACCCTTTAATATACCCAGTGCAGCAGGATTCTCCTACAGTCAGATAGTCTATAAGCTTTTAGAGCATTTTATCTCCATATCCTTGGAGCTTTGCAGTATAAGGCTACAATCTTTGTTTTATGTGAATAAGTTTCCAGACAAAGTGTTTTCTCTGGGGTGGGCGAGTCCTGAACTAGAGGGCATAGGTTTAGGGTGAGATGGGGAAGACATAAAAGGGACCTAAGGGGCAACATTTTCATGCAGAGGGTGGTGCATGTATGGAATGAGCTGCCAGAGGAAGTGGTGGAGACTGGTACAATTACAACATTTAAAAGGCATCTGGATGGGTATGTGAATAGGAAGGGTTTAAAGGGATATGGGCTAAGTGCTCGCAAATGGGACTAAATTAGGTTGGGATATCTGGTCGGCATGGACTAGTTGGACTGAAGGGTCTGTTTCCGTGCTGTACATTTCTATGACTTTATAAGTTTCATTGATGTCTCTAAAATCTTTTTAATTAAACCCTCTATTCTCTTTGGAGGAGGATTAGGGTCTTACCCTGTTCTCCTTCCACCATTTATTTCTCTGTAAGATAAATAAGGTTACTATGGTATAGCAACCCTATTTATCTTCCTGGTGGAAGTGTAGGATCATCCTAAATCATTGGATTGGGGTGTGGGGCTACTTTTATAGTTTAACTAACTTTGTTCTCCCCCTGCTGGCTCAATGTATCATCAACAATAATGTGCTTACAATGAGTGTCTTTTGTTGTCTTTTTTCTTGTAGTCCATCATCTTTGATGAAGTGGATTTAACAGATGCCAGTGTTGCAGAATCCAGCACGAAAAATGTTAACAACAGTTTTACAGTGAGTTACTCTGGCATGAATCCTATTAAACAAGAATTTTGTTCTACCCATTAATGCTACTGAGAAAGGATTGTATGTTAATCATGAACACAGATAGCATAGACAACTGATCGTTTATTGGATAATTAGTCAAGTAGTTATACAAATTACACATTGCATTTTAAAATATATAAATTGCATCGCCTGATTGAATTCTATGCTAAACAGGAAACTTGCGTTGTATAGTGCCTGTCAAAACCCAGGATACCCCAAAGCACTTCACAGCCAAGTAAAAGCTTTTGAAGTACATCCACAATTATAATATAGGCCAAGGTGGATTCTGTTTATGTTGTCTAAAAAGATGTAATCTATTTTATTAATGTTAGCTGAGACATAATCTTTGGCAAGAACAGCTGCTGATTGAGCTGAAGCTTTTCTTCACTTAGAGAATCATTTCAAATCACAGATCCCTTCCCTATTGTAGAGATTGGAAGCAGTGAGCTGCAATGTAAGGTTGGAGGCATTGCAGTGGACATGTGTAGAAAACTAAGACATAGGGTAGAGGGATTACAGAGTTCCAGTTGAGAGGCATCCTGGAGGAATTTGCAGATTTTGAATTGCACCTGTCACATATAACACCAGTAAATTTGAGAGAACTGGTTCTACAGGTAACAAAAATTTTTATAATGTTTTTAGTGACATTTAGGCAGATAAATTCAGGTCCTGTTTGTAAGATTCCTAGTTTTCACCTTAGGATGTTGGTGATGGATTGAACATTGGTTTGAAGTTCAGGTTTGAGTAGGTTTACGCTAAATCTGCTTGCTCAAACAGAAAAAGATGAAAATACAATACCAGGCATAAGTGCTGACATTTAACAGGAAACATTGTAATTTAACATCAGTCTTTCTGGTATCAATGTGAGAAATGTTTGAATAGGTCTGAATATAAGAAGTATTGAACACCGGTTTCTTCTTTCTGTTATTACCAAATACCCCTCTGCAGTTAGACTGTGTCGTCAACTTCATTTTCATATGACAATAGACTAACAACAGGAAGGACAAACTGTTCCTCGGTATTTCTTACACCCAGATTTAGCCATAATTTCCGCTCTAATTTTAATTCCTAGGAAGTCTCCCAATTCCTACAGTAATTTCCAGGAAACCCATTTTATTTGGAATTTCATCACAAATGTAGTGGAATTATTTACTATTCAAACATTTCCTGGTTTTCATCTTTTCCAATGTGGGTTTTCACGAGGAGAGTGTTGGAAGCCTGAGCCTTTGATATTGATCCTCTTAATTGTATATTAAATGAGTTTAATTCTGCACTTGCAGTGTCAATGTGGGATTCCCTTGGGCACATATTAAAACACACTTACTAAAACTATGCAATGAGGACGTGTACGTTTGTAATGTTGAACTTTGCAAATATTTGTAAGATTGAATAAGGAGTGGCTCCGATACCGCACCACTGGTTTTCTAAAAGATAATATTAACATTATTTTGTTTTCTTGTCATGCAAGCCAAGCAGAGGAACTGATGAAACTATTTGGCACAAAACAAAGTGGAACCAAATTGCAAAGCTGGGTAACTTACATTCTCAGGGCACAGAGCAAATTGAGTCAGAAATTATCCAAAATAAAGAATTCTTTACAGCTCTGGAGAATAGACCAATGAAATAACTGAAGTAGTTTAATTGGGGTCATGGCCTGCTTCGTTGCAGCTGTGCTATAAACTGGCATAAATGTTTCTGACCTACAGTTCACACATTCTGTTGATACATTTTCTTGTATATCGAAGTTGGACTAAGGAGAAGTGACATTCAGATGCCAACAGCATTCTAATCTGTAAAAAAGACTCTTCTGGGTTATGTGACTCATCCTTTGTCATTAACTATGTTTAATTTCCACAGAAAATACTTCTAAAATTTCTTTAGTTGACTTTATTAGGACTATTTAGTGAACAGTAATCTGGAACACAACGCTGGAGTGAAGCAATTCAATTTAAGGTGATTAAACCACCACTTAGTCTTTAGCGAGGGCACTCCTCAGGACCACACAATATTGTCTGTGTCTCCCCACAAGTGCATAAAGAGTTTATACTGAGGCTGCAAAGGTAGAATTTAGCTGCATGCACACTCTGGCTTGGCCTGACCCTGTTTAGTAAGAACCACTCTCCATCTATATTAATGGTGGTCTCTGCTTCCAGAGATAAGCATTGCAGGATAAGATGCTCAAATGTATTAAAATGCACAGAACAGTATTGAAATCTGTCAACAGCTGGCTGAGTGTATGGGATCTTTTCCACATTTTGGAATGTCAATGAGTTTTGCCATACACTACACCTTCAGGGGTGGGTTTGAGCTGATGATTCTTGTATAGAATCAAGTCTATTAACTCTGCCAACTGAGTTGATTTTACTACCTGAATCTTTCACACATTTGGTGCAATTTATTTTTTCTCAATATCCTTCTTTAGCCTGCCTATTGGTCCTTTCAGTGCTTCCTAAATTCTCATTCCAAATCACTTATATAAATGACAAGCAACAGTGGACCCAGAACAGTGACCAACAGTGTTCTACAGAGATCAGTGCTGTGTCCACTGTTGTTTGTCATTTGTATAAATGATTTGGATGTGAATTTAGGAAGCATGGTTAATACGTTTTGTGGATGGCTCCAAAATTAGTGGTTTTGTGTACAGTGAAGATGGTTATGTAAGATTACAAAGTGACCTTGAACAATACGGCCAGTTGGTAGAGGTGTGGCAGGGGAGTTTAATTTGGATAAATGTGAGGTATTGAATTATGGTAAGACAAACATGGGCAGAACGTTTGCAAGTAATAGTAGAGTCCTGGGTATTGCTGTCAGAGAGACATAGGGGTCCAGGTGCATACTTCATTGAAAGTTGTATGACAGGTAGACAGGGTGGTAAAGAAGGCGTTTAGAAAGCTTGCCTTCATTTCTCAGATCAAGGAGTTGGAGCATCATGTTGTGAGATGTAGGTGAGACTACTTTCAGAGTACAGTGGCCAGTTAATTTCCGGAGGGTGCAGAAAAGATTTAATAGACTCAAATCTATACAAGAATCATCAGCTGAAACTCACCCCTGAAGGTGTAGTGTATGGCAAAACCCATTGACATTCCAAAATGTGGAAAAGATCCCATACAGGATTGGAGGTTTTGAGTTGTAAGAAGAAGCTGGATAAGTTGGGAGTTTTTTCATGGAGTGCAGGAAGTTGTGTGACTTTATAGAAGTTTATAAAATCATGAGGAGCATGGATAAGATGACTAGCAAAAATCTCCTAGATTACTTTTCCCTAGGAGTTCAACACTAGAGGGCATATTTTTAAGGTGAAGGTAGAAAAATTCAAAAGGACCTGAGGGGCAACCTTTTCATGCGGAGGGTGGTTTGTGTGTGGAATGAACTGCTAGAGGAAGTGGTAGATATAGGTATATTCACAACATTTAAAAGACGTTTGGACAGGTGCATGAATAAGAAAGCAGTGAGGGATAGGGCCAAACGCAGACGAATGGGATTACTTTAGTTTGGGAAACTTAGTCGACATGGATGAATTGGACTGAAGGGTCTGTTTCCATGCTATATGACGCAGTGACTTTATATGAAATTTTCATCATAGTGAAAAGCAGCAACATTCGCTCCCTAGTTCTTTCCAAAACATATACATGTTGTCATAGTGGGGCCACCAATGCTAACTGCAGCTGTTCAAGAAAAGGCTCCACATTTACAATTAGAACATCCAAAGATAAGTAATAAATATGACCAAAACGGAAAGTACTAGAGAAATGCATCTGTAGAAAGAAAAATGAATTTCTGACAAAGGATTATTGCATTCAAAAGATTAACTGTTTTTCACTGTACAGAAGCTGCCAGATCTCCTGAGTTTCTCCAGCACTTCCTGCTTTTGTTTCATTCAATAGATTTGACTAGTTGTCTTACTAAAATCATTTCTTTTTGGTCAAGTGTGCTCGAGGCCCACCTTGATTTTCTTTCCTGTTCACTATTGTATGCCATAGAGATTGCTTCTCTTGCCAGTTGTGGAAATTGCCAAATGTAAATCCACAGTTCAAATTAAAATAACAGAACCAATGAGGGTGATATAGGAGTCAGGCTAACACTTGTTGTACTGTCATAAAAAGACTTGTTTATCCATTGTACTGTGTAGTGTCAATAAGACTTTTCACTTTCTACCAGCACTTATATTGCTTTGCTTTCTTTCATTCCTGGAAATACAGTCAGACTGGCAGCATGCACACATAGGTCTCATTCATTGAAGTGGGAAACATTTCAGCACAAATGAATCTTCAATATGATCCATTACTGCCTCCGTATTTCCCATGGTAGTAATACCTTGCATTCCCACAACTGCCCATTATATGCTCAGTCAATAGAATCTTTACAAAACCCCCCCCTCCCCACGACAAACTGCAACATACTTGAGTGGATGTTCTACACCATTCTTGCTGAGTTCCTCAACTCTTTTCTCTTCTGCACATGTCTACAATTTCCCTTTATATTTTCCATCTCTCATACTGTGACAGATTCCAGTGATTCTGTCCATTTGACAGTCTATCGAACCTTACGCCCCATCAAGTTGGTTATTCCATCCAAAGCACTCCCCAGTGGTTAAGTTTTCCATTCTGTTTCTTTTTCTCTTGTCCATCTTATGGACTCCCACTGATATATCTAATCGATCTTTTATTAACTCAATTATATCTCGATTTGTTCTTTCCTCTGACTCATTTTAGCACATTCATTTCTTCACATTTCTTTGTAGGATGTTTTACCCCTCTATGAATGCATTTTGGAGGAGCATATTATCAATCTGACCGACAATAAGTCTTTCGCTACCAGTGAGACAGCCCTACCAATCGAAACTTTCCACTTTCTCATTTTTTCCTGTTCCTCAATTCTCCTACTTCTGCTTGTACATTTAAGCATCATATTCAAAATCCTCCATTCTTTTCTATTTTTCTTAAGATTGCTAGACCTGGTCAATTCAAAAGGCGTGTCTTTTATTCTTTGCACTGAAATTCCAACTCTTCCCTGACTAATAACAGACAGGCTGTCAAAAACAAAGATTGGTAATTGTGAAATCAACCTTAGAGCATGAGTGTCTGTGGCAGTTATGTGCAAACTGATTGTGTTCTTGCAGTTGAGGCAGTATGTTTACAGATAAAATCATACAGAGGAAATATCATTGTATGTATGCTGTGGTCTTCCTGACCTTTTGTTTGGAACGATGTAAAGGGACCTTTACTTTATATCAGCCCATACTTTGACTCAGGATGGTTGCTCTGGTATTGTAAGATGATTAGATACTCATTCACGCCTAAAGTTCTGCACAAATTTAAGTTTCTAGTCTCGTTTATATGATTAGTTAGGTAGCAAATGTCAGGGGAAATCCCAGGTCATGTTTGTGTAGCTTCTCAAAGTAGTTAGAAAAGAAAGGGTATTGTGTCAAAGCTAGGGAGAGCTTTGGACAATAATGAAATTAATAAAAATCTGTGATAACTTGCAACAGAGTTTGAATGCAAGTATAAAATTAGCTCAACCATACTCTTAAGGGTTAAGCTTCAGTGTTCCAGCAGTAGGATTTCCTGCTGTTTATGTTCCAGCCTACTGGACTTAAACTCACTTCCTCATTTCATCCTGTGAGTTTTTATCAGGATGCAGATTCTGACAAGAGGCCGACAACTTCAGACAGAGATTGTTAAAACTCAGTGGGGACAAGTGGGGAGGAATTATTCCTTTGCAAGTTTGTTTAATCATGATATGCCGATTCTGTAGTTTAAATTTCTAATATATCAAGCACTAGGTGTTGCAAAAATCACTCGCAATTTCAGGCAAGAAAAGATGCATGATTAAATATGAAAATTCAAAGGTTCCTGTTTGAGATCCATCATTGGTTTATGAAAATGCCATCTTGTTATGTAGCTTCCATTCAAATGCATTGGATATTATAAAGTTCATGTACTTATACTGTAGATAGAAAATAAAATTGCCAGTTATGTCTAATCAATTTCAGTATCTTTGTACTGATTTTTTTGTTTCTTTTTCTTTAATCTTATTCCATTTTTCCTCTATTTATCACCCTATAGCTCATTTGAAATTGAATTCATCCACTTTGTTCGGACTTTGAGCTGTTTTTTGCACTATCCTTCTTTAAGGAGATGTACATTTGTTTTTCCTGATCATGCAGATCTGTGAAACCCTGTTAAGGTCGTCAAACCACTTCCGTCTCGCACTTGAGCAACTCATGAGGTACAATATCATCAACGTTAAATCAGCAAGGTTAACTCGAACATGTACTTTGGACCAAATCTCATAATACAGAAATTACAACTCAGAGAAATGGGGGCAGTATGTCACAGGATCCTTATCCAACTACACACGTTTATTGGTATTCTGTAGTGCAGTGAGCATTTTATGAGGGCAACAGATTTAATTAAAAGTTTAACCTAATTGCTGCTGATCCCTAATATCATGCTCTCTCCAGTTACACATTTACTTTGCATATCTGCTGTCCCTATGCTGACATTTGAAACCAGGAATAGCTCTTAGATTGTTACCCTTGAAGTTCTCTTCTTCAGTCAGTCCCCTAAATTCCTTAAACACTTACTGCATGATCTCAGCAAAAGGCCGGACCAACGCAGTCAGTAACAAATTAAAAATTTTAACTAAGAGATTGACAGAATGGGTTGGAGAGATTTCTCGTAGTATATACCAAAGAGAGAGATCATTGCATTATTTATGGAAAAACCAAATAAACATTTGAAACAGAAGAAGATTACAAGCTGTCGAAGGAAGGGAGACTTGGGTAGAAATTTTGGATTGATGTAGGAAAGAGCCAGTACAAGCAATCACGGACGATATGGTATCCTTATGTAAGTCTCAACAGATCCATGATTCCAAATCCTATTTATCAATTCTTTTTGCAATTTTTCAACTTCCCTCCAAGGGAAGTATGAATCCAATGCAAAATGGGTCCATTATTTAGGTGAAGTGGGGCAGTATTCTGTGCAAATGAAATCTTCGGCTCATGTATGTTTTATTTGATCATTTTGAAAACTAACTTAAAAAATAACAACTTGACATTGAAATAATCTAAATATGTAATGCGTAGGATGTCAACTAGATGAAAATTGCCTTGGGATGCCAATGACGAAGGATGTACTCAAGAAGCAAATATAGCAATAATCAATTTCACACAAGACCAGAGGCATCAGAGAAAAACCAAATTAGTTCTGGTCGTTCAAGGGGCATCAATGTACAAGGATACGGCAAAATGAGGAGAAAGCCCCGTGCAAAGATCAAACCCATGTCATTGGTATCATTCTGTATCTCACTGTAGCAACTCGCAACTGAATTGACTGGTCCCCAGATTTGTCAGGACATGCTTTTTAGAAGGTACCTGAATATAATTGAAAAGCATCTATGCCAGGATAGTTCCATTCATTCTAAGCCACTGGCAGTAAATTAGATTAGATTAGATTACTTACAGTGTGGAAACAGGCCCTTCGGCCCAACAAGTCCACACCGACCCTCCGAAGAGCAACCCACCCAGACCCATTCCCCTACGTTTACCCCTTCACCTAACACTACGGGCAATTTAGCAGGGCCAATTCACCTAACCTGCACATTTTTGGACTGTGCGGGAAAACCAGAGCACTCGGAGGAAACCCACGCAGACACTGGGAGAATGTGCAAACTCCACACAGTTGCTTGAGGTGGGAAAATGAACCCAGTTCTCTGGCGCTGTGAGGCAGCAGTGCTAACCACTGTGGCACCGTTCCACCCCATTATGTGATGTATATTGTGGAGTACAAAGTCAAGTGTCTTGTCTGTCAATGCTGTTGTTGTAATTGAGGAAGTAGAGAGGACAATTTGGAAAACAACACCACTGATCTATGCTTTTGTGCAACGTAGAAGTAACTCAATGTTTGGGAGTTCTCACCTTCCAAACATTTGAGCTATGGCAATTGAGAGTTGATTTTTTTTCTCTGTGGGATAGGTAGCTGGATCCTTTGGTTTAATGACTGTTAATTGATAAAATGTTTAATTTAGAGCAATGTAATAGTTGGCAAGATAGAAAAAAATCAACAAGACTGTAACTAGAGTGAATAAATAAATGGGATGCCATTTAATCATCCCATTTTCTTGCAACAGTGTTGGTTTAAACTGATTTGCAAATTTCCCAGCAGTTCCAGCAATGACAGTGTTAAAAGGTTGGAGCAGCAGTTTGTCCTTGGTATTCTGAATGGATCAGTTCCGCTGCAAGGCATTCCCTATGGACTCAGATGCTATTTTGGTGTGTTTGTCTCTGACAAGCCTTTCTGTTTCTTTTAAAGGGTGTGGTTTAAAGATAGTGAAGAATGTGAAGTACCTCAGTTCTTTTGGTGCCTCATCTTGGAACTCTACAGCAATAGTCTTGCACCAGACTTGACTTTTCCACAGCAGGACGTGTACATTAGTCACTCAGCCAGGGCAACAGTCAGTTAAGACATGTGTCCCCAGAGTCATCCAGGACCTTGTGCTGCCTTACTGTTCCACTTGTAGGAGTGCCACAATAGGGCTGCTGCTCTATCTGGAGAGTTAAAGGGTTACTCCTAAAATTTCATGAAAGAGTTTCTTCACGTGGTGTGGGAGTTTTGGAAGAAGTCCAAAAAAAGAGAGAGGAGGCCTGAGTGCCAAGACTTTTCAGATTGTAGAAAGCAATGTGAACCCGGTCCATGATGGAGCACCCTGCAAGACATCAGTCGTAAGTTACGGCTTTCCCTCTTTCTCTCACTGTAGACTGGTTCTTTATGGGCTGAGAGTTCCCTTAAAAATTTTTAAATGAGCTTATATTTTGGATCTTGTATTGAAGAGTGCATGTGCTGAAGAGATTTTTCTGAGGGTGAATATTTGAGTTGAAGTTGGGAAATTTTTCGTGATGTGGGATTTGCAATCGGTTGCAAGAATTTATTTCTTTTTGATAAAACCTCAGCTTCACGTCCTCTAAAAGGAAAGTGGAAACACTGAGAAGCACAATTCTAGATACTGTCCATGCACATTTGAACTGTGTCATAAGAGCCCAATGGAGCTGTATAATACTTGACTAAATAGCTGGTGCATTTGGGCCTGTCACTGTGCAGGTGGGTTTAGATCAATTACTGTATAAACTGGGGTTGAGTTTTGATGGGTATAGGTCACTCACTATAACATTGTAAGCACAGTGCTAATGGGTACAGATCTATTACGAACTAATTAGTATTTTACACCCAAAGACTGAAGTTCTGTGCTAAAGACTGAAGGTCTGTTGCTGTATAATACTGTGTACAGAGCTGCTGAATGCTGACTGCAATTCTGTTAGTATAGTGCTTGATATAATGTTGATAGGTACTAGTTTGTCATGCTATATTATTGGGTGAAGATACTAATATATAGGCAACAAGTTAAGTATTGATGTGTAGAGTTTTGTCATGTAGAAGATTGGGTAAACGTTAAAGGTGTTTTTGTGTTATAAAATTGATCATCTATAATTGTACAACTTCCATGCTGCCGTTAAAAACAAAAGATTCAATCTCAGTGACGTCTGAGGGCATTTTTGAGAATCCTGTGATCAGTCATTAGAATGTAGACATAACTTCATTGTTGAGTTAATATATCATATCCTAATGTCATGACTCAGTAAAACGCCAAGCAGATTTCTTGCATTGCCAGGAAATCATGATATTTTAGGTTCAGCATTATCCCTTGAGACAGAATCTGTTGTACTTGGTAGAATGTAGAATATGATCCGAATACATTGATCTCATACGATTATCCTTGATTTCTCTATAACCTTTGACATAATAAACTACATCATTCCCCTCCACAGCCCTTACTGCCTTTAACTCATTGGGATTGTCCTCACTCAGTAATCTGATTAGAGCTTCTCAAGCAATAAATTTTCTTCTTGGACGCTATCCACTAATGCCCCAGAAATCATTCCTTGGCCTTTCTTGTTCTGTATGCTTTTGCTGAATGTGAAGTCCTTTTCCATGTGCATACTGATGAAACCTAACTTTACCTCTCTAACTTCACTTGATCCTTGTACTGCCTTTGTGTTGTCAGACTGCTTGACCAATATGTAGTTTTGGATGAATCAAAGTTTCCTCCAGTTGAATAGTAGGAAGACAGGAATCATCAGGACATCACCAAGAACCCTAAAATGAAAAGAAAGTGCTTCAGAAACTCAGCAACTCTTGCAGCGTCTGTGGAGTGAGAATGAGTTCACATTTCGAATCCAATTACTCTTCTTCAGGACCATGGACCTGCTTTATTGATTCTACTCTGCTCATTGTTTTAGATTCAACCAGCTCTGAACTGATATTCTGATTCCATGTATGTCGTCGTTTTCCTAAAGACTGCCCAATTTTACTTCTGCAACCTTGTCCACTTCCACCACTTTCTTCGACAATCGACTGCTGAAACTCTCATCCACGCCTACATCACCTTGGTATTTGACTATTCTTATCCTCACCTGATTAGTCTCCCATTCATCACCCTATATAAGACCATAGACCATAAGACATAGGAGCAGAAATTAGGCCTTTCAGTCCATCAAGACTGCTCCGCCATGGCTGATACGTTTCTGAACCCAATTCTCCTGCTTTCTCCCCGTAACCTTTGATCCCCTTGATACTCAAGAACCAGTCTTCCTTAGTCTTAAATATACTCAATGACCTGGCCTCCATACCCTTCTGTGATAATGAATTCCATAGATTCACCACTGTCAGGCTGAAGAAGTTTCTCCTTATTTCCATTCTGTAAGGTCTTCCCTTTACTCTAAGGCTGTGCCCTCTGGTCGTAGTCTCTCCTACCAATGGAAACATCTTCCCAACACTAGTCTATCCAGACCATTCAGCGTTCTGTATGTTTCAATTAGATTCCCCCCTCATCCTTGCTAAACTCCCATCGGGTATAGGCCTAGATTGTTCAAATGTTCCTCTTTTGTTAAGGTTTTCATTCCTGGGATATTCTTGTGAACATCTTCTCGGAGAAAGTGAGGACTGTAGATGCTGGAGATCAGAGCTGAAAATGTGTTGCTGGAAAAGCGCAGCAGGTCAGGCAGCATCCATTGAGCAGGAGAATCGACGTTTCGGGTGTGAGCCCTTCTTCAGAAATGAGGAAAGTGTGCCAAGCAGACTAAGATAAAAGGTAGGGAGGAGGGACTTGGGGGAGGGGCGTTGGCAATGCGATAGGTGGAAGGAGGTTGAGGTGAGGGTGATAGGCTGGAGTGGGGGTGGGGGCAGAGAGGTCAGGAAGAAGATTGCAGGTTAGGAAGGTGTTGCTAAATTCTAGGGTTGGGACTGCGACAAGGTGGGGGGAGGGGAAATGAGGAAGCTGGAGAAATTTGAGTTCATCCCTTGTGGTTGGAGGGTTCCTAGGCGAAAGATGAGGCGCTCTCCCTCCAGCCGTCGTGTTGCTATGGTCTGGCAATGGAGGGAGTCCAAGGACCTGCATGTCCTTGGTGGTGTGTGAAGGGGAGTTGAAGTGTTGAGCCACGGGGTGGTTGGGTTGGTTGGTCGGTCCGGGTGTCCCAGAGGTGTTCTCTGAAACGTTCCACAAGTAGGCGGCCTGTCTCCCCAATATAGAGGAGGCCACATCAGGTACAGCTGATGCAGTAAACGATGTGTGTGGAGGTGCAGGTGAACTTGTGTTGGATATGGAAGGATCCCTTGGGGCCTTGGAGGGAAGTAAGGGGGAGATGTGGGCGCAAGTTTTGCATTTCTTGCGGTTGCAGAGGAAGGTGCCGGGAGTGGAGGTTGGGTTGGTGGGGGGTGTGGAGGGAATCATGGAGGGAGTGGTCTTTTCGGAACGCTGATAGGGGAGGGGAGGGAAATATATCCCTGGTGGTGGGGTCCGTTTGGAGATGGCGGAAATGATGACGGATGATACGATGTATATGGAGGTTGGTGGGGTGGTAGGTGAGGACCAGTGGGGTTCGGTCCTGGTGGCAATTGGAGGGGCGGGACCCTTCCGAGACCTCTCCATTTCTATCGCGGGCCACCGAATCAACACAGACATTTACTATAAACCGACCGACTCCCACAGCTACCTAGACTACATCTCCTCCCACCCTGCCCCCTGTAAAAACGCCATCCCATATTCCCGATTCCTTCATCTCCGCCGCATCTGCTCCCATGAGGACCAGTTCCAATACCGAACAACCCAGATGGCCTCCTTCTTCAAAGACCGCAATTTCCCCCCAGACGTGATCGACGATGCTCTCCACCGCATCTCCTCCACTTCCTGCTCCTCCGCCCATGAGCCCCGCTCCTCCAATCACCACCAGGACCGAACCCCACTATTCCTCGCCTACCACCCCACCAACCTCCATATACATCATATCATCCATCGTCATTTCCGCCACCTCCAAACGGGCCCCACCACCAGGGATATATTTCCCTCCCCTCGCCTATCAGCGTTCCGAAAAGACCACTCCCTCCATGATTCCCTCCACACCCTCCACCAACCCAACCTCCACTCCCGGCACCTTCCCCTGCAACCCCACGAAATGCAAAACTTGCGCCCACACCTCCCCCCTTACTTCCCTCCAAGGGCCCAGGGATCCTTCCATATCCGCCACAAGTTCACCTGCACCTCCACACATCATTTACTGCATCCGCTGCACCTGATGTGGCCTCCTCTATATTGGGGAGACAGGCCGCCTACTTGCGGAACATTTCAGAGAACACCTCTGGGACACCCGGACCAACCAACCCAACCACCCCGTGGCTCAACACTTCAACTCCCCCTCCCACTCCACCAAGGACATGCAGGTCCTTGGACTCCTCCATCGCCAGACCATAGCAACACGACGGCTGGAGGAAGAGCGCCTCATCTTCCGCCTAGGAACCCTCCAACCACAAGGGATGAACTCAGATTTCTCCAGTTTCCTCATTTCCCCTCCCCCCACCTTGTCTTAGTCCCAACCTGCGAACTTAGCACCAGCTTCCTAACCTGCAATCTTCTTCCTGACCTCTCTGCCCCCACCCCCATTCCGGCCTATTCCCTCACCTTAACCTCCTTCCACCGATCACATTTCCAACGCCCCTCCTCTCTACCTTTTATCTTAGCCTGCTTGGCACACTTTCCTCATTCCTGAAGAAGGGCTCATGCCTGAAACGTTGATTCTCCTGCTCCTTGGATGCTGCTTGACCTGCTGTGCTTTTCCAGCAACACATTTTCAGCTCATATTCTTGTGAACCTCCTCTGAACACGCTCCAGGACTAGTACATCCTTCCTGAGATATGGGGCCCAAAACTGCACACAATACTCCAAATGTGGTCTGAGCAGAGCCTTATCGAGCCTCAGAAGTACATCTTTGCTTTTATATTGAAGTCCTCTCAAAATAAATGCCAACAATGCATTTGTCTTCCTAACTTCTGACTCAACCTGCAAATTTACCTCGAGAGAATCCTGGACTAGAAGACACACATATCTTTGCACTTCAGATTTCTGAATTTTTTTCCCCATTTAGAAAATAGTCCATGCATCTATTCTTCCTACCAAAGTGCATGACCTCACACTTTCCAAGGTTTTACTCCATCTGCCCACTTCTTTGCCCACTCTCCTAACCTGTCCAAATCCTTCTGCAGCCTCCCCGCCACCTCAATGCTTCCTGTCATTTTAACTATCTTTGTATTGTCTGCAAACTTAGCCAGAATAGCCTCAGTTCCTTCACCTAGATCACTAATGTATAACATGAAAAGTTATGGTCCCAACACTGAGCCTTGTGGAACACCACTTGTCACCGGCTGTCAGCATGAGAAGAACCCTTTTATCCCCACTTTCTGTTTTCTGTATCTGTATCAAGCTTCTATCTGTACTAGCACCTTGCCTCTAACACCGTGGGCTCTTATCTGACACTCAGTAGCATCCTGTGCTGCATCTTGTCAAAGGCCTTCTAGAAGTCCAGGTCGATAACATCCATTGGTTCTTTTTGGTCTAATCTGTTCGTTACTTCCTCAAAGCATTCTAGCAGATTTATCAGGCATGACCTCCCTTTGATGAAACAATACTGACTTTGCCCTATTTTACCATAGGGCCCTTCCTGAAGAAGGGCTTATACCCGAAACGTCGATTCTCCTGTTCCCTGGATGCTGCCTGACCTGCTGCACTGTTCCAGCAACACATTTTCAGCTCTGATCTCCAGCATCTGCAGACCTCACTTTCTCCTCCTATTTTACCATACACTTCCAAGTATTCAAAAATCTCATCCTCCACAATGGATTCCAAGATCTTACCCATGACCAACATTAAGCTAATCTGTCTGTAATTTTCCGTCTTTTGCCTTACTCCTTTTTTAAACGGGTATCAAGGTAGCAATTTTCCAGTCCTCTGGGACCCTCCCTGATTCTATCAATTCCTGAAAGATCACCACTAACCCCTACACTACCTCTTCAGCTATCTCCCTTAGAACTCTGGGGTGTAGTCCATCCGGTCCAGGTGATTTATCCACCTTCAGGCCATTCAGTTTTTCTGGCACCTTCTCCTTGGTGATGGCCACCATCCTTCACTCTGTCCCCTCACTCTTGATTTTTTGGGATATTACTCTTGTCTTCCACTGTGAAGATTGACACAAAGTAATTATTCAGTTCCTCAGCCACTTCCTTGCTCCCCACTACTATCTCTCCAGCGTCATTTTCCAGTGGCCCAATGTCTGCTTTTGCCTCTGTTTTGCCCTTTATATTAGATTAGTTACATTTATCCCTTCACGTAACACTATGGGCAATTTAGCATGGCCAATTCACCTGACCCGCACAGTTTTGGACTGTGGGAGGAAACCGGAGCACCTGGAGAAAACGGGCGCAGACACGGGGCGAATGTGCAAACTCCACACAGACAGTTGCCTGAGGCGGGAATTGAACCCGGGTCTCTGGCGCTGTGAGGCAGCAGTGCTAACCACTGTGCCACCGTGCCGCCCACAAAGAAACTAAACAAACTCTTACAGTCTTCTTCCTTATTTCTTATTTTGTTGCCTGCTGTTGGTCTTTGTAAGCTTCCCAATCCTCTAGTTACCCACTGTCCTTAGCCACTGTCCTTTCTCTTTTGCTTTTATGCTATCCCTGACTTCCATAGTCAGCCATGGTCGCCTCATCCTCCTTGTACCATGCTTCTTTGCCCTCGGGATGAATCTCTGTTGTGTCTCCTGAATTACTCCCAGAAACTCCTGCCATTGCTGTTCCACTGCCTTTCCTGCAAGACTCCACTCCTAGTCAATTCTACCCAGCTCCTCCCTTATGCCTCTCTTGTTTTATATTCAGCTGTAATACCATTACTTCTGATTCTATCTTCTCCCTCTCAAATTGCAGAGTAAATTCAAACATTATGATCACTGCCTCCTAAGGGTTCCTTCATCTTAAGCTCCCTTATCAAGTCTGCGTCATTGTACAACACTAAATCCAGTATTGCTTATTCCCTTGTGAGAAGCTGCTCCAGAAAGCCATCTCGTGGACATTCCACAAATTCCTTTTCTTGCAATCCACTGCCAACCTAATTTTCCCAGTTCACACGCATATTGAAATCCCCCATGATCACTGTAACTTTGCCTCTCCTACACATGTCTTCTGTCTCCTATCTACATAGATTTCAGCTCATTCATACTACTGCTTTCCTACGCTGCTCATCTATCATCTATGATCTTGTTGATCATACAGTGTCTCTCAATTCCTCAATGTCTCAAACTTAAAATTCTTATCCTTGTATTCACATCCCTTTATGGTCTTTCCCATTTCCAATTGTAATCTCGTCGAGTCCTGAAACTGTTTTTGATTTCTGTATCTCAGAATCTGATCTCACTTCACCAACCAATGATGTCCGTGTCTTCAGTTCTCTGGACCCCTGCTGTGGAATCTTGTCCAAATTCCCTATGCCTTCTCTCCTCCTCCATTAAAGCCTCTTTGCAATCTTTGATCAGGCTTCTCCTAATGTCTGTTTAATTATCTTGGCATGTATTTTTGTATTTTTACTCCTCTGTAAAGTTGTTCAAATTATCTTTCTTTAAAGATATTGTGTTGTTGGTGCCCAGAGTATTCCACAGCATAAAGTGAGTGTTAGAACCCATAGTATTACACAATATCAGTTGAATATCAGTACTCAACAAATCATTTAACATTAAATATTTCTTTTGGTGCATCAAGCTTTTCCGCACAATAAACATGGATGAGCAGCCAGATTGTTAATCAAAATATTTCATAGCCTAAACATGTACTAGTGCCCAGGTATTGAACAGCTTAAAATACATATTTCAATCAAATTTCTCACACATGGAGTGTCACACCATATTAAACATGTATTAGTCTGCATATTGTTGCACAACATTAATTATAAATTAAATTGTAAATTACACAGTAGTGTAAAAATTAAATGGCTGTTCGCACCTAGAGTATTGAAGTGTATTAAGTGCATAATGCCACCCAACATGTTGGACGACATGAAAATAGGTATAACAATCCAGAGTATCACAATGTTAAACATACTGTTACCCAAAGTAACACATAGTATTGATCATTTATTCCAGTATATGCAATAGCCAACATTGATAGATATTTATTACAGGTGTAACAAACAACACTTATTTAAACCTGGACTATTAGTTGGAACACCATACAGTATTAAACACAGCTTTGTTTTAATAAAAGTAAGGGTTTGTATTTTTAGGGTCTTTCATGACCTGAGGACATCTCACAACAATTCAAAGTCAGTGAAGTACTTTTGAAATATAGTCACTGTTGTAATGTAGGACACAACGTTCAGAAATAGCATGTGATAATGACCAGAAATCTTTTTCAAAGATTTTGATTGATGGATAAATGTTTCCCAAGACACTCTGTGGAACTTACCTGTGCTTATTCAAAATAGTGTCAAGGAATCCTTTATGTCCACTTCAGAGGGTAGTTAGGGACTCAATTTAACAGCTCATTTTAAAGACCACTCTTTGAACAGTGCAGTATGCCCTTAGTATTGAACTGGAGTATCAGTCTTGACTCTGTGATTAAATTTCTGGAATGGAACTTAAATTCACACCTGATTAACTTCTGAACTGAGAATTCTACCACTGAACCATGGGTTTACATTTTTGAGCGCTGCTGAAAAAGAGAGATATGCTCTCAAGACTCTCTTTGTCTTGCACTCATCAAGTCAAATGCAAGAATGTCAAATTTCAAAAATCACAATTTATCCTGCACTAGAATAAGGTGCTAATTGGTAAAGTTGACTCTGATTGGTTGAAATTTTCCTATTGAGAATGCAGCAGCAAATTATTGTCCACTGTGATTTTGTTCAATTCAGTGATGCATTACCTCTTCCTTTTTTCTGCAGAGGATAGATCTCTGTGTACAACTGTGTGTAGTTTCTAGCATGATTAAATGAGCCACATTGACTTACCATGGTTTCAGTATGTACTATCTACAGGGTATGTTGTCGCATTGTTTTCAGAAGTACCTCAAAACTTAATAAAGAAAGCCAAGGGTATCAGGTATTTGGGAACTCTATTACATCCAAGTTCCTCTCCAAGGCCCATGTCCTGACTTGGGCATTCCTTCGTTATAACAAAATTCTAAACAACTTCACCTTCAGTACATAAGCTACATAAACTGCTTTCAACATATAAACTGCATCAGTTCAAGAAGACAGCCCACAAACACTTTGTCAATGACAGTTAGGCTTGTACAGTATATGCCAGACTTGCCATCAGTGCCACATCCCAAAGAATCGTTTACTGAATACTCCATAGAATGATAGTCCTCATCAATTTCTTATCTCTATGAACCTTCTGTTCTACAAATTACATGGTGGCATAGTTTAAAACATGGTTTTATCTCTGATAATGCTAACCAGGAATTCACAGGAAGCATGTAGGTGTCTTAGAAATTGAAGAGGAAGGAACGTGGGTTTGTTTGTCACAATCGCAGTTAATAATTGCTTTTGCATAAGTGTGTTTTGATTTGAATATTACATAACTAGCCATAGGATTATACCAAAAGAAAAAATGCTGGAAAATCTCAGCAGGTCTGGCAGCATCTGTGAGGAGAGAAAAAAGCTGACGTTTCAAGTCTAACTGACCCTTTGTGAAAGCTTTGTCCAGCAACACATTTTTTAGTTCTGATCTCCAGCATCTGCAGTCCTCACTTTCTCATGGGATTATACTAACGTGAGATGTATGCATGAACACCTGAAGGAAGTACTCTATCATTTGATCTATTGATGATGGTCAGGATGAGAGCAAGAAGTCACAACTGCATTGTGCTGAGAAACAGACTTGAAAACAGGACTTGTTGTTTCAGTCTATTCAGTGTGTTAAAGTGGAGGCGACATCTGAACTGGTTTTAGTGCCAAGCAACAACACCAAACTATTAAGATGTTTGTGCTCCTTAATTGTCAATGTGGGTAATGTAGTTGCTACATTGTATGTGAGGTAAATGGATAAATATGGACATTCATTGCCAGTGATTAAATAGTTGTGAGAAGTTACATTTAGGCGATCAGGCACCATAAGGCGAGTAATTGATAGTTGTTTAGCAATAAGTTTCAGAAATAAGACTCTGCCACAGAGTAAGAATTATTTGAAAATTGAATCAAAAGCTACTTTTTAACATTTGCAATTTTTAAACAAATGTTTTGGTTAAAGTTGATAGTTCCTCTCGCTCCTTTTACTTGGCTGGTTAAGATAACAGCTGACAGATAATAACCCGCTATGGTGAAGAAAGGATTTTTTTAATTAACTTTGCTAATCTGCTGTGGTACTGCTTACAGGTATTCCTGGGATTCAAGTAGTTCTATTTTGTTTAGTTGCTCCCGATCATTTCCTATTGGGAAGCCACCTGAATTGTTTGAGGCTAATTATAGCTGTTTAAAGTTTACAATTTGGATTGACACCTATTTAGTGCTCCTCCTTATTACCTCAGGCTGTAAGTGCCAGCAGGAAATGACTAACTTTCTTTCTAATTTGATATGCGTTTCTTAAAATTATTTAACTATGACTTGTTCACGTCACATTTTTACAAAATGTGACATCCTGTATGTGGCAAGTAAATGGAAACTGGTTGGGTGATGAGGAGCCCAGCTGATTTTAACTCTTAAACCTCCTCTACACTCCACTGGCCAGCTGCCTGTTGTTGCATGCGGAAAGCGGCAGTCACCAACAGTAGAAAGTCTGTCTTCACTGAAGATATCCAGTGACACTCAAGTAAGTGCAGGTTGTAATTTGACAGTCTCTCATGGGTGCTTCTACAGGTACTAAAATCATGATTTTAACAAATCTCTTCCTGCAAACAGGGTTTCACCGAGCAGATGTCTTTTTCAATTAGTGATTGACAACCATTGGATTCTTTGAATGTGGAGTTGCATGAAGTTTAAGGCACTTAACCAATTTGGGCAGGTGCCTTAGCCACCCAAAAGAAAATAGCATTGATCTCACAGGAAATTTACCCACTCAACTTTAATGGCTTGTCTTCATGGCTTTCCCTAAAATGGTGAGAGTTAAGTTCTGCTCTCCCTCTATTAAAGTCAAAGCTCCAGCATTAATACTGGTAACAATGTTCACCTCAAGACCAAATATGTTATCTGTATCATGCTTATGTCGATAAACTTCACTTTGCTCAATCCTCCACTACCTTCTATCTCCTATCTCCTCCTGCTTTGCGTTGAACTCTGAGTCTGTATGAGTGGAGATATTCTCCCCCATGCTGGGAAGCAGTTGCATGAAAGAAAGAAAGAGCAGTAGCTCCAAGCAAAGACAGGAATGCTTTAGCAGCACCTACAACTACTAGTCCCCTGAACTCTACAAAAAACTCCGCAACACCTTAGTGAACTTAGCCACCATGCAGAGAACAGGCCAGCAAGGAATGAGAAACAGCCATGAAAATGTAAAAATATGATGAGGATGGAGTATTGAAATTTAAAGGTCTGTAGCAATGGGAATTCCAATTTAAGAACAAAAACAAGATCAAAACCAGTAACAGCAGGCAACTGGATTCAAATAGAAGTTTGGGTGTCATAAAAAAATTGGGTGAAGAAAAACACAGGGCATTGCAACCAAGTTCAAAAGGATGTAGAAAACCAAATCAAAGGGGGTTGAAACCAGTGCTTAATGAAAAATCCAGAAAAAAAGTAAAGGCGTAAAATGTGGTACTTCGCAAAAGAAGTGAGGATCGGGCCTGATAAAAATGGGACAAAATTGTGACTTTAGTAATACTGGAAGGATTTTTAATAAGAACCAGGAAATGGGGCTTCAAATAGACATGGAAGGCACAATAATGAAAATTCAGAATTCACTGAATAAACCAGGAAGCTGAAAGTACTGAGAGCAGGAAAATGCAAATCAAAAATAGCGAAGGAAACCAATGCTTTAAAAAAAGCATCAAGCAAGGGAAAAAGACTAAGATCAGAGCCTCAATAATAGATCAAGAATAAACATAAAATTAGTTACTTTTGTCGGAAATATTTTAAAAACTAGCCGACAGCGAGGCTTGGAATGCGATTAGAGACAGAATCGGCACTCTTGATACAAGTATAACCGGTAAGTCAGGATTTAATGTTGAAAAGTGCCATGCCAGTAACAGCGACTGCTGTCATAGAAATGTAATGTGTATATCTTAACATGGGATTTGCATGTGAAGCATTTGCATGGGTATGTAACATATGTAATTTTATTATTATTTTATAGATATATAAATTGGGCTTCATTCAGTGTCATGTGTACTTTAAGTGTGAAACTGAGGGCTTAATTGATGGTGGAAACATTATGCAGTTCATACAATCATGAAAACTTCACAGTTACTATCAGGCATGAACCTTTACCACTTAAATGTATGTAACTCCAGCACTAATTTGATTTTCCATTTAAAGTCTAGGTTCTCTACTATTAAACCCACAATTTCTGATATGGAGCTGAATCAACTGAAGTCAGGTTAAAAGATAATGACGTATATATGTTTGAATTTACTGGTGTGCTTCACATATCCATATTTGTTTCGCTTTCTGCTTGGAATGTATAAACATCATCCTGCTGATTACTAGCCTATGTGCCTTAGGCAAACAGTCACACTATGCCATTACTCTGATCTGGATTCAGATTCAGTTCGGTGCCAGGTAATGGATCTCAAAGCAACCTGAATATCAATGTTTTCCTTATTGGAATCATCTACAAAAATAATGGTGTTTGTACACTCTTAAAATCAGCAGTTATAGTACTCATCAAAATCAGCTATTTTAAACAAAGTATATTAGTCAGAAATACGATAGAAATTTGGAACACTGGCTTAAATTTTGATGTTCATTGCAATGACTGTTCATTTGCCTAGCTGGGCATGTAATAATTTGTACACCAACACTGATCTTGCCAAATCTGTACTTAGAAAATATGCAAATTCACATCACTTTGAGGGAAGTGGTTCACGAGGACACACAAACCAAATTCACAGGGATTAGGAAGTCTTAGCTTTCAGTCTAGCAGGAAAAGTTAAAAAGGAAATTCCAGGTTGACTCCTGAATGTACTGTCTTTTATCATATTGGATCGTGTTCTGCTAATATAGTTTTTGCACCTATTCAGTGCCTATTCCTTCCTCAAATAGCTTTTGATTTGTCAGTAAAATCAAGACTCTCTTGCAAATTCACAACTTCCTTGGAATGCATGTCCTACATTTTTTATATACTTGCATGGGATGTGGGCATAGCTAACAAGGCCAGTATTTGTTTTCAAATCTGAATGCCTGGAACTGAGTGACAGACTAGATCATTTCCAAGGGCAGTTAATAACCAACCACATTTCTACTTTAGGGTAACATGTAGTCCACACCAAGTAAACATGACACATTTCCTCCTCTAATGGAATTGAACCAGATGGGCCTTATGGCAATCAACAAGGATTACATGGTTGCCATTAAGTTAGTTTGTTAATTCTCAATTTTTTATTGAATTCATTTTTCTACCATGGTGGGATTCAAATCTATCTTCTCAGAATATTATTTTAGGGCCTCTGGATTCATAGTCTAGTAATATTACCACGACAGCACCACCTACCCTTGAACAAATATGAAAAAGTTGTTTTCAGGTACTTCTCAGAAAATGTTTACTTAACTCTGAAGATTTTATTTTATATTAAATATTCATATTCGGTCACGTTAAAGATACTGATTGCGGGATATTTGAAGATTTTTGAGCTTTTATTGGAAAGTGGAGAACACATGCACTCATAGTAAGTGAGCAGCATGGTCAATTATAGCAGTATAAAGCAAAGAGGTAGGGATAAAGCATGTTCCTAGAAAAGAGCATTTTTCATATATGTGACCCAAAGTCAGGAGATTCAGTAACGACTAAACTTTAGATTAACTTGAGTCTTGACTCCGTTATCAGGTCTCCATTTATACCTAACCTTGCCTTTGTATTTGGTGCATTTATGGTTCTCATTACTCTAGGGTGACATCTGTATCTTGGCTTCCTATATTTAAATTGTAAGATCTACTATTGTGTTCCTATAATAGAATTATAAATACACAAAAACAACTATCCAAAATCAACTGACAAGATAGGGAAATAGTTTTAGCAATATTAGCCACAAGACCAAAAGCAAGGAGTTCACACTCCAATAATCAAAAGTGCAGAAAGAACAAATATGGAAGCATGAAACTCAATTTGCTTTCTTATGGGAATATTAATAAGCCTTAGTTTGAAATGTAACCAGGATGACACTTACTTTGGGACAGTGGTGTGTGGAGATCAAGTACCTTTGAGTACCATCTTATGGGCTTGCTTTTATCATCACAGACAAGATAAGATAAACTAACTGTAGTTCAGACGATCATAAGGCTGCCATCTCATTAACAGAGCCGACAGGTGTGAACCATCTGGTAAGCCCCAGCTTCATGTAACTTGTTAGAAACTAAATAAGTATTTATAAACCAATTGCCAGTCTGTATTGTTTTAAGTTTGAGTAAAAATAACTCATACTTTTGAGACTAAATATCATAATTTGTATGGGTTTGTCTCTTGATTTGAAAGACAAAGTAGCAGGATGTTTGCATTTCTGCCTCTCAAGCCAGAACTGACTTTTCTATCTCTAAGCATCATTCAGCTACTTATCATTCTACCAGCAATTACAGTTTCATTAGATTAGATTAGATTCCCTACAGTCCATACTGATTCTCTGAAGAGTAACGCACCTAGACACATTTCCGTCTGACTAATGCACCTAACATGATGGGCAGTTTAGCATGGGCAGTTCACCTGACCTGCACGTCTTTGGACTGTGGGAGGAAACCAGAGCACCCGGAGGAAACCCACGCAGACACGGGGAGAATGTGCAAACTCCACACAGACTGTTGCCCGAGACTGGAATCGAACCTGGGACCCTGGTGCTGTGAGGCAGCAGTGCTAACCACTGAGCCATCGTGCTGCCTGAGTCTTTCAGGATATTGTAGCTTTAAGTTGTAAGTTAGCAATAGCTGCTGCCACTTTTCTAAAATAGTTTATTTTGGTCAATTCAGTCAACTAGATCCTGAAATTATTTTGTGATTCATTGAAAAAGCTTCATGAAAGCATTATCTGTTTTATGTTGATGATTCTTGAGATTTATGGCCACCTCTTTAAATTATGTCAATGAACAGCTATAAAATTAAAGTATTGGTGTATGTATAAATGGGACAAGCCAACAGTAAGGGTGTTGAATAAAGACTTTGTGAAAATTGACATGTCCATATCTTCATTATTAACGTTCTGGTTTTGTATGTGTAGTCACTGTGGTGGTTTGGCACATTTATTGTCAGTGATCTGTTGCAAGAGTGAGGCTTGGATTTTAAAAGATATGAAAAAAATAGGCCGCAGAGACTTTGGATTTTATTTGAACATACTGGGGGCTATTTCTAAATATGAATTAAAAAAAAACATCTCTGGAAAACAGTAGAGCCTCAACAACAAGAGATTTTAGGTAAGGGGTAGAAGGTTGAGAGGTAATGGGAGAAAACATTTATTCATCCAGAGAATGTCCGAGGCTAACCTGGATATTGAAATAGTTAAGTCGAGAGATGACAAATACATGGATGAAGATATCAGCAACAAACGAACTGAGGCAAGGGCAGAGTCAGTCCATCTGGCAGAGGTGGAATAAGCAGTCTTCCTTATGGCATTAATCTAGAAGTTTTTCTGGGGTTTAAAAATGAAAATGTAACTAAAGCCTGATTGAAGTCCGTTTTCAGACAAGATGATTGCATTTTACCTACAAAAGCAGCTTACGTTTACAGATTGCTTTTAAGTGATTAAAATATCCCAAAACAATTCACAAAAGTGTAATCGGACAAAATTTGGTGTTCAGCCAAAGAAGGTCATTATTAGCTTGGTCAATAAGATAGGTTTTAGGAAAGGAAGGTGGACTTGCATTTACATAGTGCTGTTTGTGTCCTCAGGATGTCACAAAATATTTCATCCCTTTGAACTTCAGTTTTAATGTGGGAAACATTACAGGAGTGCCTTAAAGAAGGTGAGGTGGAGAGACTAAAAGGCTTTTTGCAAGAATTACAGTTTTGTCATCAAGATAACTAAAGATATAAGTGATGGGGTGAAGAAAGTAGGTTCTGCACAAGTTGGGTCACACTTGTTGATAGAGTTACATGGAAACAGACCCTTCGGTCCAACTCGTCCATGCCGACCAAATGTCATAGAAAATTCTAGTCCCATTTGCCATAATTTGGCCCATATCTCTCTAAATCCTTACCATTCATATAGCCATCCAAATGCCTGTGAAAAGTTGTAATCATACTAACCTTCACCACTTCCTCTGGCAGCTCATTCCATACACGTATCATTGTCTGTGTGAAAAAACTGCACCTTAGGTCCCTTTTATATCTTGCCCCTCTTACCTTAAATCTATGCCATCTAGTTTTGGCCTCCCCTACCTCAGGGAAAACACCTTGCCTATTTACCCTATTCATGCCCCTCAAGATTTTATAAACCTCTATAAGGTCATCCCTCAGCCTCTGATGCTCCAGGGAAAACAGCCCCAGCCTGTTCAGCCTCTCCCTGTAGCTCAAAACCTCCAACCCGGGGCACCATCATTGTAAATCTTTTCTGAGTCCTTTCAAGTTTCACAAAGTCTTTGCTTTAGCAGAGTGACCAGAATTGCATAGAATACTCCAAAAGTGGCCTAACCAATGTCCCATTCAGCCACAATATGACCTCCCAACTCCTATACTCAACACACTGACCAATAACGGCAGGCATACCAAACGCCGCCTTCATTATTCTATCTACCTGCAATTCCACTTTCAAGGAACTATGAACTTGCACTCTGGAGTCTCTTTGTTTAGCAAAGCTCCGCAGGAGTTACCATTAACTGTATAAGTGCTGCCCTGATTTGCCTTTGCAAAATGCAGCAAATTTATTTAAATTAAACTCAATCTGCCACTCCTCAGCCCATTGGCCCATTTGATCGAGATCCCATTGTATTTTGAGGTAACCTTCTTTGCTGTGTGCTTCACCTCTAATTTTAGTGTCATCTGCAAACTTACTAACTAGGTTTACATCAAATCATTTATATAAATCACAGAAAGGAATGGACCCAGCACCGATCCTGATTGATCCAAAAGGTTTGACAAAGTGTATCAACTCTCATTTTGTTTTGCAAATCTGAGTAAATAGCACTATAAATAACTGGACAATGTGAACATGCGTTAGTTGAATGAGTGTAGAATCGAGTTTGATGTTGAAATGATTTCCACATTTGAATAACTTAGTACATCCGTGCAAAACAGTTTAGAAAAGACTGACACATAAAGTGCTGTGAAAATGGTGGGGTTTGCAGCACTAAAGAACCACACAGAAATTAACAATTACTGACTTTGGATACAGGAGGAAATAATGTCAAAGAGTTGCTTGACTGCCTTTACCCGGAACATATAGTAGCAGTTTCATTGTCAGATTCAAATGCTTCTCTTTACCAGCAGAGCCGTGTGCATGGAGAAACATGGCTCTTCGAGGCACACTCAGCATTGTTGCAGCAGTAGCCTGCAGCACAATCACAGTTTGGTTGATATGATGCAGACTGTTTTCAAACTTAGAGGATTAAATTGTGAGGGCTAGTTTTATAAACTTGAATTGCAATCCATTTAGTACAAATGGAAGGGGATAGTATTTATGAGGTATTTAAAATTTATTTAAAACCACAACATTGAGTAAAGAGGCAGCATTCTCCTCATTTTGTTTGGGCATTGTCAGTGAAACTATGGCATAATAAGCTGGACAGTGTGACTATTTGTAAATTAAGAGAATGAGAAGTACGCATCTCTGTTGTGCAGAATGACATGTGAGGTGGTAATAAGCAAAGGGTGGTAAACAAATTACTTCAGTATGTGGTTATGAATTGTGTATTTGTGTTTAGGTCCACCATGCATTCTCGTCTGTCCTGCTGCTTTTGACCAGCACAGGTGCGAGCAAATAAAATGCTGCTCGTGTAAATGGAGTTTTGTATTACTGCCCTCACACGCTCAGGAATTGGCTTCAAGAACTAGTTACTTTTACAATAACATTTAAACTAAGACATAATGTCAGGCTTATCAATGCTAAGATTTTCTTTTATTTTTGCTGCAACATTCTGAAAGACGAGTCACATAACATTCACATTATGTGTATCTGGATGGTAGGTAGCTAGTTGAGGAACTCAGTTTTTTGAGCTGTGCTCAGTTCTAACTTCTGACTCAGATTTAGGCCTGGTTAAATGCCAACTTGAGATTTGCGTTTCAAGCTGATCTGATGTCTGAATTTAGGTGACTGAGAAAACCTGCCGCTGTTCGAAGCATTTCATACCACTTTCATTTTCACGTGAGATTCCTGCTTTCTGTCATGTTCTAGATTAGGAACAGGACACTGCAGCATTTACACTGTAACAGTCCAACCGTTAGTATTGTAATTGTTCAGATTTGGGCACCCAGTCATTGTGAGTTTGGGTTTTGCAGCGATAGTCAGGCCACATCGAGCTTTAAAGATTTCTTTGAAAAACATCTGAATGGAAAATGTTAGAGTGGTTTAATTTCTGATGTGGTTTATTATAGGATATGAGCAAAGGAAGGTGCAAAAATAAGGCTGCCAATCACACTTACGTTCATCACCATCATGCTAAATATAACGGTGCTGATATCATCTTTAGGTCAGCGATCAGACTCAGTTCCGATGTGAAGAATGATCCTTTCCACTTGGTTGAGCAGAATAGGTCTTACTCGTGTTTCATGGTATGAGTTATAAGGTGTTACAAACCACCAACCACGTAACAAGAAAAGTAATCAATCTTAAGAAATAATCATTAACTGCGTGGTGAAATGCTATCTTGACTCTGATAACTCAGGGTTTGAAGAACTTCCTCAAACTAATGGGGGTGGGTAAATGACAGGGAACCAGGAGAGTAATTTACACCTATAATAAAAGCAAATTATTGATGATCCTGGAAATCTGAAATAAAAACAAATTGCTGGAAACACTCAGTGACTTCGACAGTTTCCCAGGAGAAAGAAACTGAGTTACCATTTCAGTTCGATAACATATCATTAGAACTGAAGATGTTACGACAAGGTTTAAGCAAGAATGTCCCTGAAGAAGGGCTAATGCCCGAAACGTCGATTCTCCTGTTCCCTAGATGCTGCCTGACCTGCTGCGCTTTTCCAGCAACACATTTCCATCTTTAAGCAAGAATGGCAAGAGAAAAGGACAGAATGAAAGATCTCTGATTGGATGGAATATAGGAGAGATTAAAAATATTGCAGGACAAAAGCAGATGGTAAAGACACCGCTAAGATACAGAGTTGTTCTAAATGGCAGCAGCAGCAGAGCCAATTTTGGTAAATTGCCTGTGAATGAATGTGAGAAATTTTTGAAACTTTAAGTATTGAGTCCAGAAAGCTGTACAGCACCTCATCAAAAGGTGAAGTGCCAGTTCTTAAGATTTTGTTTGCTTCATTACAACAAATTTAAAAATTGAGAAGTCAAAGTGGAATTGGGATGGAAAAATACAATGGTGAGTACCTGGGCACTTATGATGGAAGGAGATGCTCAAAGCTTATGTTTTTATCAACAGTGAATACAGTACAGTACACTAAATTACAAGAGTAAGATGTGCAACACTGTTTTACCGGAACAGTGAGGGGAAAAAATGCTGTGATAGGACAGATGCTGTATTTGTTGTGTTGTATAGGGATGTGCCAAAGGTAGGGGATTGAATCCTGGGGCTGATTGAAGAATGTAACCAGGTGTCCAAGAGGGAATGACCTTAAAGTGTAGGGGAAGGTGTTTAGCACACTGGTGGGTGAATGTGAAGATATGAGTGCTAGAAGGTGAGCACATTGGGAACCCTACTGTAGCTTGGCAAAACTGTGAGAAATGGACAGGAGTGATCATAGACTCTGTCAATCATGGTGGAAGGGAATTTTCAGTTGAGAGAAAAGGAAGGCAAAACAGAGGCAACAATGTCAGAAGAGAATTGAGAAAACTGAAGAAGGCAACAAGAGTTGCTTTAGAAAGTAGGTTATGAGGAAGTAGCCAATGTAGCTGTCAGAGCTAGTGGGCTTTAAGGGATGTTGGTTATCAGACTGTCCCCAGAAATGATGACTGAGAATTAAAGGAAGGAAGAATTTGGAAATGAATCAGCTGAAAGCAAGAAGAGGGCTTAAATATTAAGTGAAGTTTCTGAAATTGTTGATCCAAACTAGACCAGTACGGAAATGAAGTGAGGAAATGGACATGAGTAGGACAGGAACAAAGAATATACCTTGTATCACACAAACAGATTGGCATTGCTAGAGAATCTGTGCCTTTTATTTAAAGGAATGAGTATAGTCAGAGGGGAAGTTTATCAACATGAGGCAGAGGATGTGTGCATGGAGTCTGGTTGAGCCTGTATTCAAAAAAGTGTTAAAAAGCTCTCAGTTCTTTGTGATTTTAGATTGAGTTGTACAGGGGATGGATATCCCTAGTGGGAAGAAGACATCGAGGCCATGAAGCCAGTCATGAAAGTTATTGGAAGAGTTGCAGGTGTAGATCGGAAAGGAACGGGACAAGGTGTTTAATGAGATGATAGTAGGTGACTTCTTTCCAAGCCATACCTAGTGCAGTTCAGTTACTTCTCCCTTAGTATTGCCATGGCCAACAAGCATTGCTAGTACGATGGAAAGAGCCAGCAGGCTCTGCGCGAGGCAAAGCTCCCACAGGCACTGTCAGTGTGATGAAATGAACCAATCAACACTGTACATGTGAGGAGAAGAGCAAAAGATGTTGTCTGTCTAAGGGACAAAGAGAGTAGGCACTGCCAATCTAAGTGATATAGAGTGAAGATAATGTCAATCTAAGCGATAGAGAGAGGGAGACAGTTTCAGGGAGACAGCCAACAAGCACTATCAGTGTCAGAGTGAGAGCCAGTAGGCACTGTCAGTGAGAAGGAGAGAATGTTGGCGAGACAGGCACCAGGCACTGTCAGCGTCAGGGAGAGAGAGTCAACAGGCACTGTCAGCATCAGGGAGAGAGAGTCAACAGGCACTGTCAGCATCAGGGAGAGTGTGTTAACGGGCACTGTCAGTATCAGGGAGAGAGTGTTAACTGGTACTGTCAGCGTCAGGGAGAGAGAGCCAATGGGTACTGTCAGCGTCAGGGAGAGAGAGCCAACGGGTACTGTCAGCGTCAGGGAGAGAGTGTTAACTGGCACTGTCAGCATCAGGGAGAGAGTGTTAACAGGCACTCAGCGTCAGGGAGAGAGAGTCAACATGCACTGTCAGCATCAGGGAGAGAGTGTTAACAGGTACTGTCAGCATCAGGGAGAGAGTGTTAACGGGTACTGTCAGCGTCAGGGAGAGAGTGTTAACGGGTACTGTCCGCGTCAGGGAGAGAGTGTTAACGGGTACTGTCAGCGTCAGGGAGAGAGTGTTAACGGGTACTGTCAGCGTCAGGGAGAGAGAGCCAACGGGTACTTTCAGCGTCAGGGAGAGAGTGTTAACGGGTACTGTCAGCATCAGGGAGAAAGAGCCAACAGGTACTGTCAGCGTCAGAGAGTGAGAGCGCCAACGGGCACTGTCAGAGTCAGGGAGAGAGTGTTAACGGGTACTGTCAGTGTCAGGGAGAGAGAGCCAACGGGCAGTGTCAGCGTCAGAGAGAGAGAGCCAACGGGCACTGTCAGCGTCAGGGAGAGAGAGCCAACGGGTACTGTCATTGTCAGGGAGAGAGAGCCAACATGCACTGTCACTGTCAGGGAGAGAGAGACAACGGGCACTGTCGGCATCAGGGAGAGAGAGTCAACGGGCACTGTCAGTGTCAGGGAGAGAGAGACAACGGGCACTGTCAGTACGCCGGAGATGGTCACACGAAGTTAGCCAAGAAGCACTGTCAATGTCAGAGACATAGCCAACAGGCATTGTCACTATGAGGAGAGGCAGCCGACAGACACTGTTGGTGTGAAAGACAGAGTCAACAGACGTCAGTCTGAACAAGAGAGCCAACAGGCACAGACAGTTTAAGGGATATAGCCCGCATGTGCCATTATTGTGAGACAAGGAACCAACAGGCAGTCTCTTTGGGAATGGAGAGTCAACAGGCCCATATACTTTGTTCATTTCAGGGTTGGATCTATTGGTGATGGAATTCTCTGCCTGTTATTTTGTCTACCAGAAATCCAACTTATTCGTCTGAAAGTGTTGTCAGAATATTTTACAAAAACCATTTCTTTTTAATGTGAAATGTCCCGAGGGAATTTTCAGAGTGATACATTTTTGCAGCTTACTCTTATTATATGTTTTAATTATGTCAAAAATCCTTTGGCAGTGATTCTCTGCCTCCAATCCTGAACATTTTGGCTGATACCTGGGAACAACACCTCACGTGCCAATCTCTAAAGGATCATTTCATCATGAACATACCCAACAATACATATCAAAGGGCACTTCTTCCTTGAGCAGCACCATAACTGACTCCATTTGCATTGTCACTTGACTGTCCACATGCCTTCACACTTCAAGGTTCAGTGGGATTCACTAGTCATCTGGAACAGGTATCCTGCCTAATCTTTACCAGCTGATCCAGTACTATTAAGTTCAATTGCTTAGTCCCTACTGCCTTCCAAACAGAAAACCCTTCTATGAAGATAATCTGCTGATGGCATTTAGAGGCTAGTTGTGAAATGTCAACTGCAATACAAATTTAACTTGAAAATGTTGAATGTTCTTCTAGGTTTGATCTATAGATCTTTACTGATAGTGTCAGTGGAGAAATTGTTTTTACGTAGCCCGGTATATACTTGATTTTGCAGATAATTACCCCTTTTCGAAAGCTGATCTTGTGTGCTGAAAACCGCAAGGAGATGGAAGATTGGATTGCAGCAATGAAAACTATCCAGAACAGGGATCACTTTGAGGTGAGGTGCCTGAAAGGCAGCAATTGCTGCACCTTCAGGAATGTGAATGTGAACTGATGACTGCAAATTACACAATGACATTAAGGACACTTGTGGCAGGTGGGAAATCTGGTGAGATTTTACAGATTCAGTGTGATTGAAGCAATGATCAGGATCTAGGCTTTGAAGCATTTCAGGGTGACAGATTTGTTTATTATTCATTCATGGAATGAGTGTGTCACTGGCTAGGCCATAATTTATTGTCCATCCCTGATTGCCCAGAGGGCAGTTGAGAATCAACCACATTGCTGTGCGTCTACAGTCACATGTAGGCCAGGCCAGGTAAGGACAGCAGATTCCCTTCCCTAAAGAACACTAGTGGAGTAGATGGGTTTTTCCTGAGAAATGACAGTGGTTTTATGGTCATAATTAAACTCTTATTTCCCAATTATTATTGAATTCACATTCTACGGTGGGATTTGATCCTTCGTTCCCCAGAACATTACCTGGGTTTCTGGTTTAACAGTCTTGCGATAATACCACTAGGCCATCACCTACCTTACTGACCAGCTGGCCCTCCTCCATATCTGGAGCTGGAAAGAGAGTTCTGGCAGCAGTTCAATTGTCGGGACCATCTAAATCAAGCTAAATCCAACCATATTCCACATGGTAAAGAAGTACCATATAGATGGCTAAAGAAAATTCAACTGAGTTCCTTCTCAGAATATTAGGTTTTTTTTCTGTTGATGTACAGCTTAGGTTTCCATTTATTGCTACTGTCTTCCACCTAGAACTCTTCTGAATCTTCATTCCATCTGTTCCTCTCAAACAGATCTATGAAAACTCAGACCAGCATTTTCAATACTTTTCTCTTTAATTCTACCCATTGTGTTTCCGCTTAGTAATTCTGCTTTGTAATACTGTCATTATGTACTTTATTAATAGTTTAATCACTCTTCCCTTCCATCTTGATTACCACCATTTTTGTTGCCTTCCAATATCCAATATTGTATAATCTCTTGTGTTTAGATCCCACTGGTGTCCAGGGTACAGCCAGCTCTCTTTTATTCCTCCTAACTCTCACTGTTCTCACTGGACTTGTGCTTCCAGTTCCACTTCTGACATTGGTGTGAAGATAACTCAGTTGACTAGTTTTTCCTTGGCTTTCTTATCTGCTAGTCCCCTAGCTGCTACTGGCATCTAATTCCTCAAACTCCTATTTTAAGACTCCCGCCTGCTTTTCCATGCATTGTTGATTTGTATATAAGTCAGGAATTCTAGCTTTCACTCCATCTTTCTCAGAATTTCTCACCTATTCTGTTAGGTTCTTTATTCCTGCAGATGACACAACATTTAGAGTCATAGAGATGGACAGCACGGAAACAGACCCTTCGGTCCAACCCATCCATGCCGACCAGATATCCCAACCCAATTTAGTCCCACCTCCCAACACCCAGACCATATCCCTCCAAACCCTTCCTATTCATATACCCATCCAAATGCCTGTTAAACGTTGCAATTGTACTAGCCTCCACCACTTCCTCTGGCGGCTTATTCTATACACGTACCACCCTCTGCGTGAAAACGTTGCCCGTTAGATTTCTTTTATATCTTTCCTCTCTCACCCTAAACCTATGCCCTCTAGTTTTGGACTCCCCGACCCCAGGGGAAATACATTGTTTATTTATCCTATCGATGCCCCTCATGATTTTGTAAACCTCTATAAGGTCACCGCACAGCCTCCGACGCTCCAGGAAAAACAGACCCAGCCTGTTCAGCCTCTCCCTGTAGCTCAAATCCTCTAATCCTGACAACTTTGTTGTTAATCTTTTCTGAACCCTTTCAAGTTTCGCAGCATCTTTCTGATCGAAGCAGACCAGAATTGCACGCGATGTTCTAACAGTGGCATTTCAAAACTTCGGAGCACAACTGGGATAAAAGGTCTGTTTATTCCGGTAACAATAGTCACCCATAATCAATTCTTGCTTGAACTAAGAACTATTAATTTTCATGGTAACCACTTCACTGTGCCACGTTAGTGCTCGTGGTTACCACCTTTTGGCTCACTGGCCTAATGTGTGACACAAAACATCATGCCCTGTATGCTCAAGGGAGACTACTTTTACTTCCTGCCTCCTCAGTATAGTTTAAAATTGTTTTATCCTTCAAAGCAGGATAAATCAACATTTTTAAAAAGCTTGCTTATAAAGCATGTATTGTTATTGCTTCCGTGTAATAGTATAGTCAGGGTGGAATTTGGCCTATCTTATAATCCATCACAACACCCTAATTGAGCAAGTGACTGACAGATATACAAAGGGAAGGAGTGTTGTCCTCATTGAGTTACGCAATTTGCACTATGATCATGCACATTGAGCAGTGTATGTTTGTTTAAAACAGTTTGTTTCAGAACTAATATTGGATTTGTTCTCCTTTGTGACCTTATACACAGCATTAGAGTAAAGAACAACATGGTAACTAACTAAGAATATTTGTCTGCTTTCATGCTCACATTACAAATACAGCATCCAACAGGTAAAGCCACAAAGAGTGGAGCCCAACCAGGCGTAGGAATTCTAAAAATCCGATCTGATGTGTTGCAACTTTTCCAAGCACGTTGTTGTATAGATGAGCATATCTTCAATATTTTGCCAGCTGCTCCCATACAATCATGCAATCCTGGAAGCTAGTTGCCATGATTTGGATCCAATAGAGTAACTGGCAAGTAGTATGTATTTTCTGACAGTATATGGTAAGCACTTCTTATGCTTTCTCCTCGTGCTTTTCCCTATGCAGTCAACCCAGTACAGCATGGACCATTTCTCAGGGATGCACAACTGGTATGCCTGCTCACACGCACGGCCAACATACTGCAATGTGTGTCGAGAGGCCCTGTCAGGGGTTACATCTCATGGATTGTCCTGTGAAGGTAAGAATCAAAGCTCTCTCACTTAGCCAGTCATGAAACCTTTACGCTGAGAATTTATCCTTTGTCTTGAATTTATGATTAACAGCTGACCAGGCCCTGTCCTTTCCCTGCCCTGTCTGACTATCACAGATGGTTTAATTATAATTTCCATTATAAACAAAGTATCAGTTTCTGTGGGATAGTATTAATGCATAGCTCACAGGATTGTTCTTCACAAAGAGTGATGCAGAAACTGGATAGTTCTTTCCTCAGAGAGTAGGATGGATTCTTTCTGTTTCTCTGGAATCAGGAGCCTTTCAAAAAAAACTTTAAAAAATGCCTTCATTTTCACATTCTTCCTTTGTTTACTCCTGTTGAGTTTGACTTTTTTTTGTTGAATATTTTGATCTATTTATATTCTTTTTTTTATTGCCAAATCAGACAATGCGTTGGAAGTGTGGTATGATTCATTTTAGTTAAAATCATATATAAATCATACATTAGATTTGAATTAGTGTTTAGCTGTTTAAGTACTGCCCACACTAAGTATAACTTATCGGATTGTGTAATCAACTTTGACAAGTAAACAAGGAATAATTATGAGGAAAACAGAATCAACAGAACTTAAAAATGTCTTTTTAGAGAATATTCAAAGAATATTTTTTGACTTGTGAGGTTCCTTTTGTAAGTTTCCTGAAAATGAGTCTTCCACAATAAGAGATCTTAAGAGTTCATTTCTTTGACAAAGAATCTAAGTGGTCAAACCTCAGTGGTGTAATTCTGTGTCTGTAAAAGATACAGTTAAGAATGTTTCTGTTTCTGTAAAGGATTTTGATCGTTTGGGAGCCATGATAAATGACGCTTTCACTTTATAAGGAATCCTAATTGCTATACAGTATAACTTCCCTATAAGTCCCCTATTAAAGAGAGCGTAGGTCCCAGTGACACAAAGTCTGAAAACTGAGGGGCTCCCAATCACCTCTGGAGTTTCTGATAGCCTTCACTCCAATGACAACCACTCATTCAATAATGCTCGGAAGGGTGTACACTATCTACCAAGAAAGGTGATCGATAAGCTGGCAGTTATGGGATCCAAACAAAAACATAAATTGTAAGAAAAACTCAGCAGGTCTGTCAGCATCTGTGAACACAAAGCAGAATTAACACTTCAGGTCCAATGACCCTTCTTCAAAATTGATTGTAGCTATGAAAAGGTTGCTGCAGATGGGGTGGAGGGATGGAGAAGGAGTTAATGATAGATGGAGATGGAGCCCAGAGAGAGAGAGAGAAAATAGTGACTAGGTAGACAAAAGAATAGGTAGAGGTCAGTCTGGGAGAATCAGTAGCTGCGAATTGGGACCATTAGTGGCTGACAATAGGTTGTTTGCGGTAGCAGCCTAAGTAATGACAAGGCCTAGTGTGTGGCGGTTTGAGTAAGGACATGAGAGAAGGTGCTCTTGCTCTAAAATTCTTGAACTCAATATTGAGTCCTAAAGACTGCAACATCCCCAAACAAAAAAATGGGGTGCTGTTCTTCAAGCTTGCACTGAACTTTTCTGGAACAATGGAGTAAGCTTGAGACAGCAATGTTGCCCAAGGAATGTGGTAGTGTGTTGCAGTGGATGGCAGCAGAAAATTCAGTCATTTTGCAGACAGGCCGTAGATGTTTTGCAAAGTAATTCCCCAGTCTGTACTTCATTTCCCCAGTGTAGAGAAGACCACATTGTGAGCAGCAAATACAGTAGACTAGATTGAGTGAAGTGCAGGTAAATTACTGCTTCACCTGGAAGGTGTGTTTGGTGCTTTGGATAGTGAGGAGGGAGAAAGTATACGAGCAGAGTTGCATGTTCTATGATTGCATGGGTATATGGAGGTGTGGGGATGCTTTGGGAGTGGAGGAGGAATGGACCAAGGTATCCCAAAAGGGACAGTTCCTGCAGAAGGCTGACAAGGGAATGGAGGGGAATATATGTCTGGTGATAGCATTCTGCTAAAAGATGATGGAAATGATGGCTAATAATCCTGTAGATGTGGATGTTTCTGGTGTTCTAAATGAGACCAGGGGTGGACAAGGACGGTTCAGGCCTTTTGACCAGGAAGAAACGGAGCGTCCTGACAACATCCTCATGAGGGAGAGACATGTAAGAGGGTCCACCTTGGGAGTCCCCATCAAAGCTGAGCACCAGATTGTCTGACCATCCTACCCCACTGCCTCTCAAATGAAATATTTTTGTATACAATAGCTACTGAAAACTCTTGTGTATCTTCTCCTTTCTGATTCACAGTGTGCAAGTTCAAAGCTCACAAGCGCTGTGCTGTGAGAGCAACCAACAACTGCAAGTGGACAACATTGGCCTCAATTGCTAAAGATATAATTGAAGATGAAGATGGGGTAAGCTGTACGTGGAGAGACAAGCGAATGTTGGAAAATTGAAAGCAGCGGAAGTGCTGGTTACAGCCTGTTAACCAGGCACTGCTTTTAAAGTGAAATTTATTACAACTTGTATGTTGGTGCATGAGTTACCCTTAGTTTGTGGCTGGAGTTGGAGCTAGTGAGAGTTGAATTCAGAACACTCTAAAATCATTCCATCAGGAACATCTATCACTGCAAAATAAGTAATTATCACGAGAATATGACTCTTGGCAATGAATATTAACCTAGGAGAAGATGGCACTGAGAAGTTATCATTTACCAGTCAGATGTGGCACTGAGCACCTAGTGGTCTCCACTGGTTTGGCACTGGAGGGGTATAATATGACATGGGGCAGTGAATGCGTATTAGAGGAAACATGGCACTGGACAGTGAATGATAAATAAAAGAAATATGGCACTGGGCAATAAGTAGATCCCAGGGATATGTAGCACTTGGTAAAGAGTAAATGCCAGAGGGAATATAGCACCGGGCAGTGAGTAGACATCGCAGAGAATATAGCACTGGGCATTAAGTACATAACAGAGGGAGTATAACACTGAGCATTGAGTATTTACTAGGTGGAATATAGAACTGGGCTGTGAGTGATTGCAACAAGAAATATAGCATTGGGTAATGACCAGGATGAATATAGTACTGAGCATTGAGTAGATGTCAGGAAGATTAGAGAACTGACCAGCAAGTGATTGCCAGTGGGACTGGTTATTTACCATAAAATTTTACCATAAAAGCATTTCAAATTGACATTTTTAGATTTAAAAGATTTGCACAAATAAATGGAAGGGATCGTATTGCCGAACCTGAGCACCTTTTGAAAATCCTCTTTGTATTTTAAATAACGTAGCTCCCCTTATTGGTAGATTGTGGTAAAGCAGCAGTTTTTAATTTCAATTTATTGGCGTCTGATTTCAAAGAAAGAACCAGCACTTGTCATAATTTCAGGACAACTCAAGGCACTTAACAGCTAAAGAAAGAGGTTTGAAGTGGAGTCACTTTTATAGAAGAGAAAAAACATGGCTAATTTATGAGTCGCAATATCCGCAAGCAAAAATGCAATTAAAATTTTTAACTATTTAAGAGATTGAGAAATAAATATGAACAAGAAATAGATAGGAATATGATTCACTTCTGTGAATAGTGTTTTTGTACTTTGTTATGTTCACCTGAACAGAGAGGTACTCCCTGTTCAGCTTGGTATTTAAAGGTTGGTATGTCTATCAGTTTCAGAATTCCCTCAGTATTATCACCAAAATATTATCCTCAAATCCAAGAAAGTAGCTTTGTACGAACAAGTCTGATTCAGAAGTGATAATGATATCAGGAACATGGGAAAGTAAGAAATGGGGGCTGAAGTAGACCACTTGCCCCCTTGACCCTGCTTCCTCGATCATCTAGAATGTGACTAATCTTATAACTCAGCACCATTTTTCTGTATTATCCCTGAATTCCTTGATGTCTTTAATATCTAGAAACTTATCAATCACTGTCTTGAATAAATTCAACAACTGAGCCTCGTGGTCTTCTGGAGTAGAGAATGCTAAAGATTTACTACAATTCTCAAGTGAAGAAATTCTTCCTCATTTCAGTCCTAAATGACTTACTCATTCTGAGGCTGTGTCTCTTGATTCTCGATCCCTCCCCATTCCATTCCTCAGCCAAGGAATCATCCTTCCTGCAACTACCCTGTGAAGTTCGGAACCAATTTATATGCTTCAATGAGAGCACGATTCATCCTTCTAAACTCTAGACAATGTATCAAGTTTTCTCAATCTCCTTGTAGGACAATCCCACTAATCCAGGGATCAGTCTGGCAAACCTTTATTGTTTTCCTTCTATGGTAAGGATATCAAATTTGCACACAATTCTTCAAGTGCAGTCTCATCACAAAGCTCTGTACAACTGCAGCAAGACCTCCTTACTCTTATACTCAAGTCCTTTATTATTGGTACCCGTTGATTGTATTGGTCACCCAATTAATATGTATGTTCCAACGTTCCATCTGCCATCCTAATTGCTTGCTGCACCTGCATATTAGCTTTCAGTAACCTAGAAACAAAAGGACCCAAGTCGCTTTGGGCATCAACGCTTAAAAATGTGTTGCTGGAAAAGCTCAGCAGGTCAGGCAGCATCAAAGGAACAGGAGAATCGATGTTTCGGGTATCAGCGCGTCTTCTCCTAGTCCGCTTTGGGCATCAACCCTTTGCAATTTCTCACTGTTTTAAGAAATACTCTGTATTTCTGTTTTTCCTAACAAAATGGATAATGTTACATTTGTCCACATATTCCAATTTATTGGTGGTTAAGATAATATTCTCGAGTTTATCAGCCTCAAGGTTCTGCTTTTAAATTCAGCCCTTAGCAGCTGCTATTCACTAAAGAGAACCTCTTTTGTTTTTCCAGTCCTGCCTATGTCATTGGTACCTATGTGAACCAGGGCTGACAATTATTTGGACTGATGTTTTCCTGCAAGTACTGAGTTACTACTGAAAACCTACATTATGTTTAAAATAATATCTTCCAGCTCCCTTTGTTTGCAGATATAGTGTGCCAATATTGACAACTGTAGAAGCGCAGCAGGTCAGGCAGCATCCAAGGAACAGGAGAATCGACGTTTTGGGCATAAGCCCTTCTTCAGGAAGGGCTTCAGGAAGCCCTTCCTGAAGAAGGGCTTATGCCCGAAACGTCGATTCTCCTGTTCCTTGGATGCTGCCTGACCTGCTGCGCTTTTCCAGCAACACATTTTCAGCTCTGATCTCCAGCATCTGCAGTCCTCACTTTCTCCTTGACAACTGTAGAATGTCACTTGTTTCATCCATTGCTATAGCAGTGACTTACTAATGTACAGTTCACCTTGCACAGCTTTTCATAATGTCCTTTTTACTGTATTAGGATATCAGTTATGAAGCCTCGAGACAGATAAATCAGTGCTGCAATTTGTGATGTCCACTTACACTGGGTTTATGCTGTCCCCTTATCATCCCATTTCTCTCCCCTCAGTCGAAGCAAAACACTGAGACACAGTAGTTTTACCTCCTTTTCTATTCTGGGCCTTGGAGGGAGAGAGAACAATCATCCCTGTGCACAGAGACATGAATTCACGGTCTTCTCTGGGACAGCAGTTTCTCAATGAACCTTTATAGTCATTTTACAGGGAGGAGCATCCAGATAAGGCAACATACGTATCAATTGGGTGACCAATACAATCAACAGGTACCAATAATAAAGATTAAGCCATTTGCTGTTACACAATGAATAACTGGTTTCACATAATAAATACTTTCCACCTTGTTAAACTGACCTCACATACCCAATGCTACCTCATCTTATTAAATGGCTCTACATTATGACTGCTTTTCAACCTTGTAACCCATTACCCTTGCCTGCATCACCCCATTGTTAACTGTAAGTTCTTATCTGATCTGAGTCATGCTCAGCTGAACCCCTTGTTTCACAAAATTCAGAACCTAACTCTTCCCTGCCTACGCTCAGCTGAATCTGCTTATACCCTATTCACATTCTCACCCTTACAATAGGGCCTATGCTGGTATCTTTACTTGGGTTTGTGCAGGTCGTTTTGCTGTAATTGGTGCCCCTTTTGATGGAATCTCTCATTCGTCTTTGTGTCAGTTTCACTGGTTGACTTTGATTTACGCTAATTCTTCCCTAATGCACATCATCTCATTATCAGTACTGATGACTGTATTATACTGTGCTTCTCTTCTCCTTTTCTTATTCAGGTCTCAATGCCACATCAGTGGTTGGAAGGCAACCTGCCTGTCAGTGCAAAATGTACTGTCTGTGACAAAACATGCGGCAGTGTTCTGAGACTGCAGGATTGGCGCTGCCTGTGGTGCAAGGCGATGGTAAGTCATGGCGGTTCAAAGCATTTTGACTGTTTAGTTAATCAAGACATGGTCCTCACATCATATCAATAAATGTTTTTTTTTGTTGACTTGTCAGCCTGCAGGGCATAAACCAGTACCTTAAGCCTGACAAATGGGTGTGATTTTAAATCAGGGAAAAATTTCAGCTGCTGACTGTTCAACTTTACAGCAATCAGTTTGCAAGCTTTTTGCATAAGTTTTTTGCAAAATTAATGATCTTGTGATCCTGTAATGTTAGCTGATTGTTAAAATATCCACTGTGATTTTTGACTTCATTACTCAGTACCTCTCTTATTCCCCTTTCTCCCTCTCCTACCTGACTACCTGTATCCTTATCTTTCATTTTCCTTATTTCCCTTCATCGCAACACTCCTGTACCCCACCCTTCCCTTACCAAACAATGCTATTATATCTCCTCCTCTTCACATCTCTGCCAATACATTCTCTCTACTCACTGCTGAATCTTCTCACTGACATCCATCCCTGCCCACGACTTTCTGTTTATTTGCTTCTTATCCACACTTGTTTCCTATTTGTCCTTTTTGCTGCATTAGGATATCAGTTCTGAGGAAGAGTCACCGGGCCCGAAACGTTAACTTTGATTTCTCTCCACTGATGCTGCCTGACCTGCTAACCTTTTTTCAGTAGCTTCTGTTTTTAGTTCTGATTTACAGCATCCGCAATCCTTTCAGTTTTTCTTGTTTCACATTTCCCTCATTGCTTCCCTCAATTCCGCTTCCACAACTTCAAACTCTCTCCCATTACTGCCTTCCTCTCCCTTCCTATCTCTATCCCATTCCTCATCTCAGTGTCCTGTCAATCCACAATTGTTGTAGACATTTCCAGCAATACCAGTCATCCCATGGAGTTCTTTCCATGGAATGAGCTGCAGACCAGTGCTATGAACAGTCTTTATCTGACTGCATATTTTAGTGGGCCAGATCCCTGCACAGAGTCCACTCCTATAGAGAAGGAACAGTGCCAAGTCACAGCAGGAGACTAGATCATAGTTTGAATAGACTAAAACTCTTTGTGCCCTTTAAGGAAAACATTGATATGATTATTAGGCGTTGAAGTACTGAAATTACATATGCTGGTTAAGAGGTTTTACCATTTGCCACAATTTAACCAGGCAGTTGTGTTTGAAGTTACAGCAATTGTTAGCTGGATGAAACCAAGTTCATGTTTTGCTTGTGTAGGCATACCAAGTAACTGAGTTCAATCAATGCCATACAAAATTTGGAATTTTATGCAAGGAAATTGTATGCATCCATTAGAAAAGTCACATCATCACTCGTGCAACCAAATATATGAGAGTCTGTCAATCTGTTGTAAACTTGAACAGATAAATCTTAATTCGTATTTTCTCCCTCACTGCTAATCACATCTTCTGCTCTTCTCTTGATCAATTTTGACCTCCAGTTTGGATCACTTCATGCTAATTTGTATGTCATAATTATTTCCTCCAGGTGCACACAGCCTGTAAAGACATGCTTCCCATTAAATGTCCTCTGGGACAGTGTAAGGTTTCTGTTATTCCTCCGACTGCACTCAACAGCATTGACTCTGATGGTGAGTTCAGTGCCTTTGTTTCACCTGTTCTAAGAGCAATTTGCCTGCATTTATCACAAACTCTTTTGAACCGAGGGGAACAAGGACATTAGAATTAACTCAAGGTTAGGAGTGGGTGAGATATTTGTCCCAAGTCTAATAATGAGTGATTTGTATGTGATCTGAGGAGCAGAGAGAATGGCACAAACAGACCAAGAGAAGATGTCACAGGGAGATTTTTAGAGTGTGTGTGAAGGACTGTTGACAGTGACAGTGAGAGGGTATCAGTGGATGTCAGCCTGTGATAAAATGTCAGTGACTGTGAATGGGTGGAAGATAATTTGTGAATGAATGAGTGTTAGAAAGTACCCATGCCAGTTTGGGTGCAGCTGTGGGTTGATGTCTGGGAGTTTGAACAACTATGAGTAGTTTTGAAGAGACAACAATTGTGAGTGAGTTAATGAAGATATGATGGAGTGGCTGACTGTATATGGGTCCACAACTTTGTTGAAACGTGCTATAATCACCCATGGTAACTTCAGCCTGACAGCAGCCCAGCTATATGCTGTGAATGAGTAAGACACAGGGCTCTGCTATGATACCAGTTGCGTACTCAGTCCTAGTGCTGCCCTCTAATCCGTGGTAAGATCCGAAATGACATATCCAATAAAAGTCACAATGACCCAAACTTATAAATCAGCATTGTTAGAGGTACAGCGCTCAGGGTTGACAGGTACTGTCAACTACTGAACTCACTGCTTTTTCTCAATGACTGACTAATTAAAATGTTTAATCTCATTCCTGCTGTTCTTCAGGGTTTTGGAAAGCAACGTGCCCACCATCATGTACCAGTCCACTTCTTGTGTTTGTGAACTCTAAAAGTGGCGATAACCAGGGGGTGAAGTTCTTGAGGAGATTCAAGCAGTTGCTGAACCCGGCTCAGGTGTTTGACTTGATGAACGGAGGCCCACATCTTGGGTAGGAGGTGCTTCACATTTCCTTCAAGCGCGCACACTTTGCAGTTCAGAGTTATCAGATTATAGGTTTTATTAAGACAAAATCAAAACTGCTCTTGTGGAGTTGGCAAGTAATTGCGGGTGTAGCAATCGCCTCAGTCACAAAGTTAGGAAAAGACTTGAGAGTTCCCACTCCAAGTGACTAGCTAGTGGCCATTGCTGGAAAGTTTTCAAGAATAGTTAGCAACAACATGGGCCTAGCTATGATTCATTCCACATGCTTAAGACCTTGCTGGCCCTCACCATCCAATCCTGTGAATAATGTACAACCACATTGAGCATCCAGAGGTGCTTGTACAAACCAACTAGAAGGATTTTAAATTGTGGGAGTTCTAGTTGAGTGGGTCACCATAGTTGTCATTGTGAATGATAGAGTTCTAGTTTTGGAATTTATGCAAATGTTTGGTTTGAAGTTTGATCATGGGAGTTATCATTTGAGGTCTAATTTTAGGCATTATCGTTTGAGGTCTCATTACAGATTTATAATGTATAATTGCAGAAATTATATTTTCTACATGAATTATAATTGTTAATGGCACAGAATATTGTGCTTGGAGAAATAAACAAATGTGAATAGGTAAACTACATGTGTGAGCAGAGATCTGTTTCTTCCAATGATTTTAGGAGTAATTTTGTGACTTCTTCAAAGAGGGCGTGGTATTTGACATTTATCTGGTTAAATTATGCAGGGCAAGTAAATGACATAAAATTAGGTAAACCCTTGAAAACCGTGATCACAGTATATTTTGCTTCAAGTTGATAGCAGAAATACTTGAGTAGAACATCAAATAATAGTGAGAAATAAAAGACTTCTTAAATTCAAGAATTAGCAACACTACAAACTTAGATATTTAAACAGAAGATGAGCTGAGGGCTGTTAAGGGTAATGATTGAGCAGGAGATTGAAATTGTAAGAAGTGGCATCTGGAAAACCGATGGGACAAATGGTTTTGTTTTGATTCTAGTACTCTGAGACTTAGCTGTTTTGGGTGGAAAGGCAAACATGTAAGTGTGGAAATAATTGTATGACAAAGAAGTGGAATTATAGTAATATTCATATTCAGTTGAGATGTGAAGTCAAACAGCTTTGGGAATGTTATTTAGGGTTTGTTCCATTTGTTGTGTTTGTTTTCAAGCAGCACAGACCAAACAACAGTGTCATTGTACACACTGTCTTTTTGTTTACAGTTTGCGGTTATTCCAAAAGTTTGACACATTTCGAATCCTAGTATGTGGTGGAGATGGCAGCGTTGGATGGGTGCTGTCTGAAATCGATAGTCTCAATCTTCACAAACAGGTATAGTGTGGAATCTTGTGTAGACAAGACAAATATTTTCTCTTTTTGATTTGAGCCAGAGACACAATAACAACAAATAATGGTTGGTGTTCACAATTCTCCAGCAAAGTAATCCAGAGAAAAATTACAAATCAGTCCGAGTCAAGTTTGATATTTGGGCCCATCATTCTATTCCTTGCAGAGCCAGTCTGCTCATTCTTTCATTGTTTTAATTAGTCCAGCTCCATTTTATTTTTGACTACTGTGAACATCAGATCCATCATTTCACTTCCTGTGTTTGAGAATGCTATAGTATGAGAGATTGAGATTATGGGTTTGGTATAGAGCCCAGCAGGTGAGGGTGGGGTGTTCTAGGAAATTGGTGATTCTTGTTTTTAGTAACTGCCAAACTTTCTCAGTGCCAGATGGGAGTTTTACCTTTGGGTACAGGAAATGATCTGGCACGTGTGCTTGGATGGGGATCAGCCTGTGATGATGACACTCAGCTTCCTCAGATCCTGGAGAAACTGGAAAGAGCAAGTACAAAAATGCTGGACAGGTGAGAACATTGTTAACAAATTTGCTCATTTTCTTATATTAGTTAAGTCAGTGCGAGGAGAAGCCTGTTTCACTGCATTCTGTTGATTTAACTTTAATGCACAATTGTGCAATACCATGTTTTTCCTTTGACACTTAGGTATACAAAGTGTTCACTATCTTTGTTTCTGAGAGGGGCAAAGTAGTCAGGGTTTCTGCTCCTGATTGCAGTTCTGCTGGATAGTGTGTATAGGATGCTGAGTGAGGACGGAATTGAGCATAACTGTGATGTTTTCTCACTGTCAAGTAACCTGCTGACTCTCTATAGGCTCACACATTTGTTGATGCTTGCGGAAGTTTTATCCGAGGATAGGTAAATGCTGACAAGGAGGTGAGGCGATAAGATATTCAGCACCAAGCTTATAGACATGTGTGATAGAAGCAGTATTGTTCAGTAACTGAGAAAAGATGCAAGAAAGTTTACTGCACAGTAACAAGCATCGTAACAAACTGTGGATGTGGCTAAGACAACAGCAAGCATTGTGGATCCTTGGGACACACCGTCAAGCACCTTGAGTTCATAATCTTGGACCAATCGGCTCAGGGAATAGGGGAGAACACAATGGTGCAGCAATCTGGAAGCAGCAAAGGGCCAGGTAATGGCCATTTCTCTTGCATAGATGAGAGGCTATTTACTGAGTGCTTCGCAGATTAATTTCCATTGTTGGAAAAGGTTGAAGGTTACCTTCCTATAAGCTTGGTAAGGCTGCATTGTAGTAGGGATAGAATAATGCTGTGTTGTAAGGGATGGGTGAATAATCGTGCATAGTGGGAATCAAAGCAGTGTACTACTGGGTGAATGATAGTGCATGATATGGGGGATGGTAATGAAGCATGATGTGGATGGAAAAGGAATAGTGCATGGTGCAGGGAAAAGAAGAATAGTGCATGATATAAGGAATTAGTGTAACAATACATAATTGGGAGAAACATAATGGCCTGGAATCATGTGCAGTGGCTGAGAAAATGGATAACCCACAGGTAGTAGTTTAATCATAATGTTGATTTTTATAGATGGGGTATAATGGTTTACGAAACAAAAGTGCCACGACATTCCTCATCTTCACTGGGGATAGAGGATTTCAGTGATGATTTGGAGGTAAGGAGTCTGCACAATATGGGTACAACGATCGGTGCATCAAAAATAGTTGTCAAGTAATACAAGCTTACGGCATAGCCGTGACGTTCAGTAGTAATGTAATCAACTCTCATTGTTCATCAATCATTTAATGAAATGCTAGGGGTGAGGATGCAAATGTATTTCTGTATTCCGTTTTTGATACAAGCAAATTCTTCACTACTCCTCAGCCCCAACCTTTGTCTTTGTTAGACTGTAGAGCTTATGTTCCATTTTTCTCAGAGATAATAATGCTTTGAAGAATATTTTATATGTCATTAGATGAAGGGAGTTCTCTGAAAATCTGTGAAGGTTAAGGGAAGATTTGATAGATGATTAAAGTTATAAAAGATACATATCAGGATTATCACGTGAAGAGCTGGGTGGCTTACGTTATTTCTAACTTCTATTCTTTGTTCCAGAGTAGCTTTTTCACTTTGTGCACAGTTATATGGGCTGGGCTGTGAGAGTGGCTAATGTAACTTGTGTTCAATTTGCCAGGTACAGCAGATTTCATTCTATGAGGATTCAGTTGCTGCACATCTCTCAAAAATCCTGACATCAGATCAGCATTCAGTGGTAATATCATCAGCCAAGTGAGTATTGTACAACAAAATGTATCTGGACTAAGTCAAATCGTCACAAGTCTGAGTGGTTTCAGCCGTTCCTTCCTGCTTTTCTCCATATTTCATGTATTTGTAGCTCCTTTCCCTCCAATCTGCCACTTAAAAAATAAACCAAGTGTGCAATTTGTGTTTTTTTTAATCCACAGTTAGAGCAGCAGGCATTCTGTGTACTGAATTAACAACTGCAGAAATCTGTAGATGGACAGTGCCCAGTTATTTTGTTATCAGGACCAACCAAATTTCTCGATCGATGCAGACAAAGTCAGATGAAATGCAATAAAAGCAAAACAAAAAGCTCAGATTCATCACTGACAATACAAAATTTGATTTTGAACAAGTCTGATGAATGTTTTAACTTGGAGCAGTTCGAAGTGTGGCATCTGGTTGTCTCATGCAACCCTCCATTGCTCTAATTCAGTGATGGCCACATGATTAGTATTGATCACTCACACATCAAGAGACAGAAAAGGCAGCTAGGTCAAAGTAAATTTTACATGATGAAAACCAGCAGAGCTATTGAGAGGATGGCTACATTTGGTACAAGCCAGTCTGAATAATATCAGGTGCTGTTATTTGCATTGTTCACCTGCTTTCCCGTTGCAGAGTCCTTTGTGAAACAGTGAAAGATTTTGTTGCCCGGGTCGGGAAGGCTTATGAAAGAACAGCAGAGAACTGGGAAGAATCAGAGACTATGGCGAGAAAGGTATGCAGGGAAAGCTTTACCATCAACCACTTTTTCCCTTCAGTTTTCTCTGCTAGTGACACTGACTCAAAGTTCCACAGGCACTGGCATCCGTACTGTTAGATCACCTAAGTAGCTGAGATCAGACAATATGTGTCTGGTGCTAATTACCTGGGCGGCTTATTCTTTTTCTAGACTTAGTGGTCTGCATTTGGCCGTATTCAGTGTCACTTGGTACCAGTATTCGCTTTAAAATTTTGTTTTCAAATGTAATCAGTTTGTCCACTGGATAGTATTTCAAGTACAATAAGACTTTGTTTCAAGTCAGCTGCAGCAAACATGCAGCAAAGCAAGAGTATTATTTACTGCTCCGACTGATTTTTCCACTAATCAAAACTCCCCAAAGCCGTCTACCATCTACAAGCACAAATGAGGAGTGTGATGGAATACTCTCCACTTGATGATGCAACTTCAACCCAGCAGTCAAGAACCTCGACACCATCCAGACCAAAGCGACCCACTTGCTTGGCATCACGTCCACAAACATTCAGTCCCTCCTCCACCAAGCTCAGTACCAGTACTGTGTACTATCTACAAGATGCTGCAGAAATTCATCAAGACATCATCCAAGCTCACAATTGCTTCCATCTGGAAGGATAAGGGCAGCAGATACATTGGAACACTGCCACCTCCAAGATCCTCTCCAAGCCACTCGCCATCCTAACATTGCCGTTACTTCAGTGTGAGTGGTTCAAAATCCTGGATCTCCCTCCCAAATGACATTGTTGGTCTTTCTACAATACTTAGACTGCAGCAGTTCAAGAAGACAACTCACCATCACCTTCTCAACAGCAGCTAGGCACAGGCAATAAATGCTGGTCCAGCCAGTGATGCCCATGAACTATGAACTAATTCTAAAATCAATATCTCTTTATATTTGACTGGTTTCTAACTTCCTGTTTGACCCCTGCACACACGCGCATGCACACACATACATGCACACATATACCCCACTTGCTTTCACTTGTTTAGCTCATTTTCAACCTGTTTCATTGGCTAGCCTAAAGTTCGACCTTGCAGTCTTACCATGAGACACAATATAGAAACCTTTACTGAAATCTAAATGTATCACATCCATTGTATTTCCACTACCAACAAGTTCTGTCATTTTGCAAAGAACCCCTATAAATTTGTTAACTAAGATGGCTTATTATTTTGTACAGATTTTCTCTTACTGTACCATACCTCAATAATTCACTCTCCCCTCTTATAGGATTCCTTCTGTATCTACAAGAGGTCTCTCTTATAGTCAATACCCCTTGATCATTGAATTGACTTTTATCCTTGAGGTCGTTTAGTGGTTCCAGTGTTCCCTTTTTACACTGTCTATTATTCTAGAAATTCTGACTCGGTCTTAGTATTTGGTTATTCTTCCCTCATTTTCCATTTTAGCTATTGTCGAATAATATCCATTCCTTGCAATCATATTTATTTGTGTAAACCATTGTATGCTCACATTATATTATGAACAATCTTTTCTTGAACTTTCCATATTTTTGCTTCTATTATTTCCTCCTTTCTTTAGTAACATGCATTTGTTTTGTGTTCTGTAGAATATACCTAAACAGGAGCTATTTTGCCATTCTAATGATGCTAGCCAGTTTATCTTTGTAATTTACCTTCCGAAATTTGAAATCCCTATAGTACGTATTGCTATTTCTATTATAAGCTTAAATTTAAATGGCAACATATTGTAATCTCTCACTGTGGTTTGCTTTACAATCTTATTGTATTTCCTGTCTGTGATCTGCTGTAGCATCTCATTTAAGATCAGATCTGATAGCATCCTGGTCACAGGTTCATTTACCAATTGTCCCTTGCATTATTAGGTCAAGGTCCATGGCCTCACTCCTGTTTGCACCTTCAAATACTTTTCAGTCTATCCCTGGCAATTGATACAGTATGTAATCCCGTGAGTTCAAGAATTTACTTAGTGAATCTCTAATATAATTTGTGTGGATACATTCTACATTCTCCCTGTGTCTGCGTGGGTTTTCTCTGGATGCTCTAGTTCTCTCCCACAGTCCAAAGATGTGTAGGTCAGGTGGACTGGCCATGATAAATTGCCCATAGTGTCCAGAGATGGGCAGGCTAGGAGAGTTAGCCATAGAAAGTGCAGAATTGGAGGAATAGGCTGCAGTGGGGGGGGGGGGGGGGGGGGGGGGGGGGGGGGGGGGGGGGGGGGGGGGGGGGGTCTGGCAGAGATACTCTGTGGAAGTTGGTTTGAACTAGATGGGCCAAATGGCCGCCTTCCACACTGTAAGGATTCTATAATATATTACTGATCCTCTGTTTTCCTAGCTGGATAGTGTCCAACAGGTCTCCTTCTCTGACAAAGGATGTTCTTGGTACAGAGAGTGCAACAACTGATTCCTGGGATGGCAAGACTGACAAATGAGGAGAGGTTGAGTCAGTCAGGATTATATTTGTTGGGAGCTCAGAAGAATGAGGAGTAATTTCATAGAAACCTATAAAAGTTGAACGGTCTGGACAGAGTAAGTGCAGGAAGGACGCCCCCGCAGGTCCAGAACCAAGGGTCACAATTCAGAAGTTTAGGGTGAACCATTTAGGACTTAGATAATGAGAAATCTCTTCAGCCAGACAGTGGGAAGCCAGAAGGCAGTCAAGGCCAAGACATTGATTGATTTCAGGAAGGAGTTGGATGTAACAGTTGGGGCTAACGGGACAAGAGGATATGGGAGTAAAGCAGGAACTAGCTATTCACTTAGGTGATCAGCCATCTGCTCAAAGCGCCAAATGGTCTATTCCTGCTTTCAATGTATCTCTGTCAACCGATGTCAACAGATTGTACCTGTCCTTTCAGATTTCCCATCATGCAATTTCCACCTTTTGCACAGCTTGTCGAGGCAGGTTTATACATGTTCCAAAGATGTTCTTTTCTATTATATCCCTTCCACTTTTTCTTTTCTACCAAAATCATCTTTGTTCCTGTATGTGTAGCAAATCAGTTCCATTGTTGAACCAGATTTCTGTAATGCCATTGATAATACAGCTTTTCCACCAAGAATCAACAAAAGTATCTCCTTATCCAAATTCCTTATGCACCTCATTGTACCATTACTCTTGATAACCATTGACTAACACTTGCTTTATTCCTTAAGATATTATAACTTTACTATCTCTGCACTCTTTATTGCCACAATATTTTCATTAACCATTCTGATATATTCTTCATTTTATCATAGTGTTCTGTCCTCAAAGAAAAACTGGACTCATTGCTTAAAACACTCAGTGATGAATCCCAGGCGGCATCATCCTTACCAAACCCGCCGCCAACAATTGCTGAAGAGCAAGAAGATTGTGAGACAACCAATATCACATGTGACCTGGCTGAGGACAGGCCGGTCTGCTCCCCCAGGCCACAGATATTCCGCCCAAGAGAGCAACTCATGTTGCGAGCAAATAGCTTGAAGAAGGCAATACGACAGATTATAGAACATGCAGAGAAAGGTAAGAGATCACGAGCAGCTCACTGCACAGTTAGTGGCTTTATTATGTTGATCTAGGCAAGCATTAGGCACCTAACCAGTCTGTACAAAACTTCCTGGCCCCTAATAATATGAATTAAAGGTTAACAGTAACCAAGATAAAAGATGGTTCAATGCAATGTCCACATCTCTTTTCATTGCTAAAACATTTTAGGTGTCTGGGTTTTACCAGTTTGAAATTTTCACAGAAATAACTCAACATTTTAAACATATAAGGGCAAATTAAAAATGCATCAATGTGTATTTGACCAGTAACAGACATGGTTAACAAGTAATCAGCACATTAAGTCATTGTGGAAAAAAAGTTATAAACAGCCTTAGTCGTATTGAATAGCTTACGATTGATAATCTTTGTTCTCACTGTTCTGTCTAGCTGTGGATGAGCAAAATGCACAGACACAGGATCAGGAAGGTTACACTTTTGGTCTCTGTTCAGAGGAAGAAAAGAGAGAATCCCAAACTGAAGACAAGATCTCACTGCATTCCTCGTATAGTGCCAATATTAAAGGAAGGGTCTACCGGAAAGGTACTGAACCTTGAAGTTCTCTGATACAGAACTGTACATGCATAAGACCATTTGATACAGTTATTATAGATTTTCATCTTTGAAAAAAGCTCTTACATGGACTAAGACACACAAGTTTGCAGAGATAGAATTCTAGATTTTCATGGAAAACATGGAGCACTTCCAAGAGATTTGGTGAAAAAGCACAACTGGGGAAAAAGGAGGAAAGGAAGAGAAATGTAACATGAGGGAAAAAGAGGAGTATGGAAAGACACCAAGAGATGAAACATCATGAGATTAGTGAGAGGAAACTTAGAACCTAATAGTAGTGTCTTAGAAGTAGGATATTGGTCAACATTAAATGAGAACTGTATGCAACAATGCCGTTAAAGCGATGTGGGGATTGGAAATATGGCAGGAACATCACCAACCAAATTCTGAGTCAGAATTGGCATTTAATGAGTCTTAGGGTAGGAATGGCACTGTCCAATTCCTGAAGGTAGGAATAGCACTGACATGGTCTGAGGATGAGAATGTACTGAACAAGGCCTAAGAACAGAAGTGGTGCAGAGCAAGATCTGAGAGTGAGAATGACACTGAGGGTAATACTTAAATTTATAAATGTCTGAAGGTTGAAATGGCATTGACTTAAAATCTGCAAGTAAAAATTGAACTTTTTGGGAGCAGAACTGAATAGGGTCTGCAAGCGGAAATGTCATTGATTTTTGTTTGATGTATCTGCCTTTCACCTGAAGAATGTTGGACCATTCAGGGAGAGAATAGGAAAATACATAGTGGCAAAGAAACAATTTGTCAATTCAGCAAATGACTAACTCAGAAAGTGGAAGTACAACTTCTGGTAGTTGGCTTTGGTTCTTCATGACTGTTGGTCTACCCTGGTTAAGACAAATGTTTTTAGAAGACCTGACAAAAAGATAAAATACATAATTTGCAAGCAAGTTGAAACTGGGAGCATTTATATTTAAGGCTTATGTGGCAGTTGTTTGTGCTGAACAGTCAGGCTTTCTTATTTGGATCATTTCATGGTTCCAGTCATTGTGATTCTCCTGAATTTTTACATTTCTGCAGTGCACTTCTGTTCACGTGAAGGATTGTTAGGTTGTGTGGGTAAGTCTTACAGTGTGGTTATAAGAATCTCAGTTTATAGTAACCAACAGAACGTAACTGGAGACTGTTGTCCTGTTGTCATTGCAGTGCCAAAGTCTCCCTGTGAGAGGAGGATCAGTAAAGGAAGCTTATCAATCGGCAGCTCATCTTCACTTCCTACTCCAACAGCAAATCGAGACAACTTGCCAATGCTTAACTCCAAGATTCTTTACCCAAGTAAGTGATGCTAAGAAAGCTAATAGAATGTTATCATTTATTGTGAGGGGGATTTGAATACAAAACTAGGGATTCTGCTTCAGTTCTTTAGGGCTCTGGTGAGACCACATGTGGAGTACCATGCATAGTGGACCATGGACACTTTATTTAAGCAGAGATGTAAATGTGCTGGAGGCAATTCAAGGAGGTTTACGAGTCTAATTACTAGAATGAGCAGTTTGTCTTATGAGGAAAGGTTGGACAGCTAGGCTTACATGTGCACGGGAACTTCGAAGATTAAGAGGTGACTTGATTGATACATATAAAATCCTGAAGGATCTTGACAGGGACAATGTGGAGAGGATGTTTCCTTTGGAGGGAAAACCTAGAACTTAGGGTCACTGGTCAAAAATAAGGGGGTGCCTATTTGAAAGAAATTAGCCACAATGTTTTTCTGAGAGTGTCATGTGTCTGTGAAACTCTTTCTGGAAAGGCAATGAAAACAGTTTCTTTGAATATCTTTAGTGCAAAGATGGATAGATTCTTGGTAAAGAAGGGGGTGAAAGTTTATCAGCAGTGGGCTCGAATACAGACTTATGGTAACAATCAGATCAACCAGGATCTTACTGAATGGCGGAGCAGGCTCAAGGGGCTGAATAACCTACTCCTGCTCCTTGTTCATATGCACTTAAACAATATCAGCAGTGACACAGTCCCTACTATTCACTGTACTTCTCACTTCAAAGACACCTGGAGCAAGACTTACCCTGAGCTACAGAGGGCAAATTAGAAATGAATGAAATCGAACAATTCACATGGAATTGACCAAAACAACAGTAGCAAAAACAACTCTGTCGACCCTGCAAAATTCTCCTCATCAACATCTAGGTGCTTGTTGCAACATTGGAATAGCTGTCTCAGTGATTAGTCAAACAGCAGCCTGGTATAATCATGCCCTTGGAATCAACGTCCCAGATGCCACCATCATTAATATTCCTGGTTACATCCCTACAGTACCGCCTGGATACATCCACCAGAGATGGTGGCACAATAGTATGCAGCCAAGAGGAGTTGCCCTGGGAATCCTTAATCCCATGAAATCTTAAGTTACCAAGTTAGACATAGACAAGGAAATATCCTGCTGAATATTACATTCTGCTCCTGATCAGCTGATGAACAAGTACTGGTTCATGTTTAATGTCACTTGGAGGAATCACTGAGGGGGGCGAGGGTGCAGTTTTTACTCTGGGTGACAGACTTCAATATCTATCAGTACGAGTGGCTCAGCAACACTGCTGCTGACAGAGTTGGCTGAGTCTTAAAGTAGCAGTTGCTAACTACCTTAAGACTCAATCAGCTCTGGCAGTAATGGTGGTACTGTTGAGATACTTGTGCCAACAGATATTGAAATCCATGACCCAGAGTAAATTCTGTGCCCGTGCCACCCTTCGTGATTCCTCCATTTACACTAAACATGAATCAGTACTGGTTCATCAGCTGATTAGGGATGGAATGTGATAATCAGCAGGGTATGTGGCATGTGGTGAGGGAAATAACAAGGGAAAAAATGTACTTGACTTCATGCTCACCAGTCTAGTTGTCATCTGCCATGACAGTACTGGTATGAGCAACCACCACACAGTACCTGTAGAAACAGAGTTCCGTTTTCCTGTTGACGTTATCTTCCATTGTATGATGGCCCTGCCGCTGTGCTAAATGGAACAGCTTTCAGACACATTGAAGAACTCAAAGCTGATCATCCAGCAGCAGCAGAATCTGAAACTTCATTGTCCAGCATATCCCCCACTCTTGGAAAACCCCTAGTTCAATGATCAGTAGAGAGCAGCCCCAGCCACAATACAGGAATACTCACATGCTGAACAATAGAAACAGCAAGTGACAGACAGAGCTAAAGTTTTCCACAACAAACAGATGGGACCTAAGATCAGCAGTACTGCCACATCTAGTTATGTAAGAACAGTTAAACAACCAACAGGAGGTGGAGGCTTCACAGATATTCACATATTCAATTATGGGGAAGCCCAGCACATCGGAACAAAAAATAAAACTGAAGTATTTGCATCCATCTTCAGCCAGGCTTGTCGAATGAAATGATCCATCTCAGGCTCTACGTTATGTCCCCATTATCAGAGATGCTGTTCTCCAACCAACTCCATGTGACATCAAGAAGTAGCTGAAGGCACTCAATGCTGTGGGCCCAGATAAAGTGTCCCAAAGAATCACACGTCTAACCAAGTCAAGAGGTCATAACTTTAACTGACAGGTGTCGGATTTAAAACAGATAAGGATGAATTTCTTCTCTCAAAAGGTGTTGAATCTGTGGAATTCACTACCCAGGGATGTGGTGTACACTGGGACACTGAATAAATTTGGGGAGGATATTTTCGACATTTTTAGTTTGTAACGGGTTATAGGGTTATGGGAATCAGGCAGGAAAGTGAAGTTCGGGCTGATGACATGCAATCCTGACTCGGAACTATATCACCATTCCTTCAATGTCACTGAGTCAAAAATCCTGGAACTCTCCCTAACAGCACTGTGTATCTACCTACAACTCAGGGCTGCTGCAGTTCAAGATGCAGCTCATCACCATCTTCTCAAGGTGACTAGCCTATCCTAGCCAGAGATTTGTGAACACTAAATTCACAGAATAAAAAAGACAACATTCCAGCTGATAACAATCTGGTAACCTTTACTGCAAACTGTAGTGGTCTGGTTGTATTTTTGGTGTAGGAAAAGCAAACACATGTTCATTTGTCATTCACAGTCAAGACTTATGCTGTAACTGACTATCCGTTAAAGTTATTGACTGTCCCTTTATCATTACTGACTGTACTTATGATTTGTGGCTGCATCATCTGGGCTCCTGACTCCCAACTTCTAGGCCAATGACTGAACTTTACAATCACTAATTTTACCTTACAGTTATTGATTGCACTTTATGGTTTATGGTGGCAACTGTTGAACAGCGAAACAGGTTATTGACTGTTTCAGAGTTGTAGAACGAGTAGTGAGATAGCCAGGAATGAGATTATCACTTCAGTAAAAAGCCAGAATTCATGCAAGGCCTGTCCCAAGTATAATGCAAAAGTAGGAAACACTGATGTTTTGAAATTTGTAACATTTACTTATTGAAAAGCTTGAACATATTGTTTCGATACCTTCCTTCTCATGTGGTAGTCTGCAAATTGTTTCTATTTTAACTCTTGCCTTTCACAGTTCAACACCTGATATCATCATCTGAGACACTGTGTGTCAGAAAATGTGGGGAAAAGGGGCTGAGGATCTGAACACTGTTTTCATACTGGACTCAGCAATGTTAACTTGGGAACTTTCCTTTTATTCAGGTGGGGGTGTAGTTGATTCTGTTTTGCGCTGGCTAGCGCTTACAATATTGATTTCACCACTTACTCCCTGTCCTCTGCACCTCCCATCAGGTTTAAGGGCTGGATTGGCTGCTTCCTTGGCTGGCGGATCTGTCATCAGCAAAATGTTATTTGTCCATGCTGATACTGTGAACCCGGAACCTGATATTCTGTATGTACCATGAGCAATCACTGTTTTTCTTTACCTCTTAATGTATCTTTCTGCTGTGCATTTATTCAAGGTGTTTCAATCTGATTCTAAATCATTCCTTTGGTTTATTTTAGATCTTATTTGTTGTGATTTCTGTTAATGCTGATCAAAGTAAATAATAAGTGCGAAGAAAATGTGATCTTTATAGTGTACGAGAACAGGCTGTTCCAGGTTAAGTAAAGCTCTAATTAGCTTGAGATTTAGGTTGTCTTGACATTGTCCCATCTGATATTTCAGGATCATATATAGTACATGTTCATTACAGATTAAAGTTACTTGTCCAACAGCAAAAGCAAAATACTGTAGATACTTGACATTAGAGAAAAGTAAAGTGCTAGGAATGCTGAAATCTGGCAGCTTCCATGGAGAAAGAAACAGATTCAGTGTTTCAGGTCAAGGACCTCGCTTCAGAACCCTCCATCTATACCTGTCCATTCAGACACCTGCAGATCAGTACTAGTTAGATTCAGACTAAAGCTCACTCACATGTCCCTCTCAGTTGTTCTTGCCTCCAATTATTGAAAGTTTGAGGTGAAAATGATAGTTAAGCAAGATGGGTACTCGAAGGCTATTATTGCTACTGGATCTGTACTTCGGGTGAGTCAAAACTTTCAAGAAGGCAAGGTGAATTTGCAAGAATAAAATTCATTTCTAATTCCCAGTCCATTAAATTAGAAACGGAAATGTGTTGCTGGAAAAGCGCAGCAGGTCAGGCAGCATCCAGGGAACAGGAGAATCGACGTTTCGGGCATAAGCCCTTCTTCAGGAATGGGGAAAGTTTGTCCAGCAGGCTAAGATAAAAGGTAGGGAGGGACTTGGGGGAGGGGCGTCGGAAATGTGATAGGTGGAAAGAGGTCAAGGTGAGGGTGATAGGTCAGACTGGGGTGGGGGCGGAGAGGTCGGGAAGAAGATTGCAGGTTAGGAAGGCGGTGCTGAATTCGATGGATTTGACTGAGACAGGGTGGGGGGAGGGGAAATGAGGAAACTGGTGAAATCCGAGTTCATCCCTTGTGGTTGGAGGGTTCCTAGGCGGAAGATGAGGCGTTCTTCCTCCAACCGTCGTTTTGTTGTGGTCTGACGATGGAGGAGTCCAAAGGCCTGCATATCCTTGGTGGAGTGGGAGGGGGAATTGAAATGTTGAGCTACAGGGTGGTTGGGTTGGTTGGTCCGGGTGTCCCAGAGGTGTTCTCTGAAACGCTCCGCAAGTAGCCGGCCTGTCTCCCCAATATAGAGGAGGCCACATCGGGTGCAGAGGATGCAATAGATGATGTGTGTGGAGGTGCAGGTGAATCTGTGGCGGATATGGAAGTTTCCTTTGGGGCCTTGGAGGGAGGTGAGGGGGGAGGTGTGGGCACAAGTCTTGCACCTCCTGCGGTTGCAGGGGAAGGTGCCGGGAGTGGAGGTTGGGTTAGTGGGGGGTGTGGATCTGACGAGGGAGTCACGGAGGGAGTGGTCTTTACGGAATGCTGATAGGGGAGGGGTGGGAAATATATCCTTGGTGGTGGGGTCCGTTTGGAGGTAACGGAAATGACGGCGGATGATGCGCTGTACGTGGAGATTGGTGGGGTGGTAGGTGAGGACCAGTGGGGTTCTGGGAGAAAGTGAGGTCTGCAGATGCTGGAGATCAAAGTTGAAACTTTATTGCTGGAACAGCACAGCAGGTCAGGCAGCATCCAGGGAACAGGAGATTCGACGTTTCGGGCACAGGCCCTTCATCAGGAATGAGCAGAGAGTGTTCAGCAGGAGAAGATAAAAGGTAGGGAGGAGGGACTTGGAGGAGGGGCGTTGGAAATGTGATAGGTGGAAAGAGGTCAGGGTGAGGGTGATAGGTCGGAGTAGGATGGAGGCGGAGAGGTCAAGAAGAAGACTGCAGGTCAGGAAGGCGGTGCCGGGCTGGAGGGATCCGGCTGAGACAAGGTGGGGGGAGGGGGGATGAAGAAACTGGTGAAGTCCAAGTTCATCCCCTGCGGTTGGAGGGCTCCCAGTCGGAAGATAAGACGCTCCTCCTCCGACCGTCGGGTTGTTGTGGTTTGGCGGTGGATGAGTCCAATGACCTGCATATCCTCGGTGGAGTGGGAGGGGGAGTTGAAGTGCTGTGCTACAGGTTGGTTGGGTTGGTTCGTCCGGGTGGCCCAGAGGTACTCTCTGAATCGCTCCGCAAGTAGGCGGCCTGTCTCCCCAATATAGAGGAGGCCACACCGGCTGCAGCGGATGCAGTAGATGATGTGGGTGGAGGTGCAGGTGAATCTGTGGCGGATATGGAAGTTTCCTTTGGGGCCTTGGAGAGAAGTGAGGGGGGAGGTGTGGGCGCAATTGTTGCACCTCCTGCGGTTGCAAGGGAAGGTGCCGGGAGTGGAGGTTGGGTCGGTGGGGGGTGTGGATCTGACAAGGGAGTCGCGGAGGGAGTGGTCTCTACGGAAAGCTGATAGGGGAGGGGAGGGAAATATATCCTTGGTGCTGGGGTCTGTTTTGGAGGTGGCGGAAGTGACGGCGGATGATGCGCTGTACATGGAGATTGGTGGGGTGGTAGGTGAGGACCAGTGGGGTTCTGTCCTGGTGGCGGTTGGAGGGGCGGGGCTCAAGGGCGGAGGAGCGGGAAGTGGAGGAGATGCGGTGGAGGGCACCGTCGACCACGTCGGGGGGGAAATTGCAGTCCTTGAAGAAGGAGGCCATCTGTGTTGTACGTATTTTGAACTGGTCCTCCTGGGAGCAGATGCGGCGGAGACGAAGGAATTGGGAGAATGGGATGGCGTTTTTACAGGGGGCAGGATGGGAGGAGGTGTAGTCCAGGTAGCTGTGGGAGTCGGTTGGTTTGTAGTAGATGTCCGTGTTGATTCGGTCGCCTGAGATAGAAACAGAAAGGTCTAGGAAGGGGAGGGAGGAGTCCGAGACTGTCCAGGTGAATTTGAGGTTGGGGTGGAAGGTGTTAGTGTAGTGGATGAACTGTTCAACCTCCTCGTGGGAGCACGAGGTACATTGATGACTGTATCGGACTCCTCCCTCCCCTTCCGTATCACCAGTTTCTTCATCCCCCCTCCCCCCACCTTGTCTCAGCCGGATCCCTCCAGCCCAGCACCGCCTTCCTGACCTGCAGTCTTCTTCTTGACCTCTCCGCCTCCATCCTACTCCGACCTATCACCCTCACCCTGACCTCTTTCCACCTATCACATTTCCAACGCCCCTCCTCCAAGTCCCTCCTCCCTACCTTTTATCTTCTCCTGCTGAACACTCTCTGCTCATTCCTGAAGAAGGGCCTGTGCCCGAAACGTCGAATCTCCTGTTCCCTAGATGCTGCCTGACCTGCTGTGCTGTTCCAGCAATAAAGTTTCAACCAGTGGGGTTCTGTCCTGGTGGCGGTTGGAGGGGCGGGGCTCAAGGGCGGAGGAGCGGGAAGTGGAAGAGATGCGGTCTCAGTCTCAGTCAAATCCATCGAATTCAGCACCGCCTTCCTAACCTGCAATCTTCTTCCCGACCTCTCCGCCCCTACCCCAGTCTGACCTATCACCCTCACCATGACCTCCTTCCACCTATCACATTTCCGACGCCCCTCCCCCAAGTCCCTCCTCCCTACCTTTTATCTTAGCCTGCTGGACAAACTTTCCCCATTCCTGAAGAAGGGCTTATGCCCGAAACGTCGATTCTCCTGTTCCCTGGATGCTGCCTGACCTGCTCCGCTTTTCCAGCAACACATTTCCAGCTCTGATCTCCAGCATCTGCAGACCTCACTTTCTCCTCATTAAATTAGAAAGGCCAGAGATGTGACCATCACACTTTTTACATTGTACTCCATCTGAGCTGCATGAAGCAGGCAGCAGACATAGGCTGAGTATCTACCATCAGGGCAGTGAGGAGCTGGACTAGGGAATCTCACCAGAGTGGTTCCCACTGGTCTTGGTGGCAAGAGTGTTGAATGGCAACTGTCAGTAAGCAACTAGCTCCCCCTTTAGGTCAGTTGTTGGAATGCAAGTAAAAAAATAATTCTGAAAAAAGTTTTAAAGCAACAAAAACATTGGCAAGTATTAAAATAGATTTTCTTTTTAAAATCCATTTGTTAAACATGTATCAAAGCCTTTTCAGATGGCACTACTGCTTAAGTAACAAACCCCAGGTATCTTGACTTGTATAACCCATCAAAATATGTTAAACTGAGTTATCGATCCATGTAAGATTGTTTTTATTATTATGTTTCACTTTTATGCTCATTCCTAAACTACGTTCCAATGCATCCCTCCCAATATCACTCCTCATTTCTCAGAGTATCAGTTCTATTTCTTGAAACCTTATAAAAGAGCATTATCCATCAAGAGATCTGGAGTACAAAGATTGTTTACTGTGATTGCATTTGTAACCCAGCTTAACTGGAGTCTGTATAAGCAGCCCTCAGTCTCTGGTAATAGAATAATGTAATATGAAACAGACTCTTCGGCCTAACTAGTCCACTTGCCCGCACTTGGCCCATATCCCTCCAAACCTTTCCTTTTCACATACTTATCCAAATACTTCTTAGATGTTGTAACTGTACCTGCATCTACCACTTTCTCTGGCAATTCATTCCACACACAAACCACTTTCTGTGTAAAAATGTTGCCTCTCATTTCCTTTTTAAATCTTTTGCCTCTCAGCTTAAAAATATGCCCCCTAGTTTTGCACTTGCCCACATAGTGTAAAGACTCTTGCTATTCACCTTATCCATGCCCCTCATGATTTTATAAACCTCCTATGTTCCAGTGTACAAAAAGTCGCAACCTACTTTTTTGACCCTCTTCCCAGAAACATCATAGTAAATCTTTTCTGAACCCTCTCCAGTTTAATAATATCCTTGCTATAGCAGGCGACCAGAACTGCACAAAGTACTCCAGAAGAAGCCTCACCAATGCCCGATAGAACCTCATCATAGAACGTCTCAACACCTGTACTCCGAAGGTCTGAGCAATGAAGGCAAGCTTGTTAAACACCTTCTTAAACACCCTGTCCACCTGTAATGTAAGTTTCAAAGAATTGTGTACCCAACCCCCTTGGCCTCTGTTCTGTAACACTACCCAGTTCCCTCATTGGAAATCCTTCTTTACACTGGATGTATTTTTGGAGACCACAACTCAGCTGGTCAGAGGATGACTATTTGAAGTAGATTCCTGATCAGGTGCCTTCCTGTCTTGAAGAGTCTTCTGGTTGTAGTGCAAATCTCTGGTTGTAGGCAATTCGCAGTTCAAAGTTATCGTATTGTGCATCCAACTCTCTAATAGCATCTCCTAGTTGGAAATGTCACTTTGTTGTGCGCTTTGCTGGTAAATAGTGCCATTATTTGGTGATGATCTGATGACTATACCTTTCCAAGGTAAAATTAATTGAAATGGTGGTTCTTTTCTCTGTTTGAATCTGCCATGCAAGAGGCTAAGTTTAATTTATTTTGTTCTTCAGAAATGGGTATACGGAAAAATGTGTAATGAATAATTACTTTGGTATTGGATTGGATGCAAAAATTTCTCTTGATTTCAACAACAAACGGGATGAACATCCAGAAAAATGCAGGTGAGAAAACCAGTAATCAATAGAGTGCTGCCCTGAAAAAATGGCCATTTTGTTACTACTCCAAAAGCTGCTGGTTTAACCCTTTCCCACCAAAGTTCACCTTTCAAAATGCACAAAGCGAGGGTCATTGACATCAGAAAAGAAGCCCAAAGTCTGAATTTGGCAGGCACATTCTAGCTAAGTGTGCTTCAAATTCCTACATTGCTCATCAGATTAAATCCAAGAATTTCCAGTTCCACTTAGAGTCATAGAGATGTACAGCATGGAATAGACCCTTCCATCCAACCCGTCCATCCCAACCAGCTATCCCAATCCAATCTAGTCCCACCTGCAGCACCTTGTTCATATCCCTCCAAACCCTTCCTATTCATATTCCCATCCAGATGCCTTTTAAATGTTGTAATTGTACCAGCCTCCACCACTTCCTCTGGCAGCTCCTTCCATACATGTACCATCCTCTGCGTGAAAACGTTGCCCCTTAGATCTCTTTTATATCTTTCTGCTCGCACCCTAAATATATGGCCTCTAGATTTGGACTCCCCCACCCCAGGGAAAAGACTTGGTCGATTTATCCTATTTATCCTCATGATTTTGTAAACCTCTATAAGGTCACTCCTCAGCCTCCGACACTCCAGGGAAAACAGCCCCAGCCTATTCAACGTCTCCCTACGGCTCAAATCCTTCAACCCTGGCAACCTCTTTGTAAATTTTCTCTGAACTCTTTCAAGTTTCACAACATCTTTCCGATAGGAAGGAGACCAGAATTGCACGCAGTATTCCAAAAGTGGCAGAAACAATGTCCTGTACAGCCACAACATGACCTTCCAACTCCTGTACTCAATGCTCTGACCAATAAAAGAAAGCATACCAAACGCCTTCTTCACTATCCTAACTAACTGCAACTCCACTTTTAAGGAGCTATGAACCTGCACTCCAAGGTCTCTTTGTTCAGCAACACTCTCTAGGACTTTGCCAATAAGTGTATAAATCCTGCTAAGATTTGCTTTCCCAAAATGCAGCACCTTGCGTTTATCTAAATTAAACTCCATCTGCCACTCCTCAGCCCATTTGCCCATCTGATCACAGTCCTGTTGTAATCTGAGATAACCTTCTTCGCTGTCCACTACACCTCCAATGTTGGTGTCATCTGCAAACTTACTAACTGTACCTCTTATGCTTACATCCAAATCATTATATATATGACAAAAAGTAGTGGACCTGGCAATGATCCCTGTGGCACTCCACTAGTCACAGGCCCCCCTTCTGAAAAGCAGCCCTCCACCACCACCCTCTGTCTTTTACCTTTGAGCCAGTTCTGTATCCAAATGGCTAGTTCTCCCTGTATTCCATGAGATCTAACCTTGCTAACCAGTATCCAATGGGGAACCTTGTCGAACACCTTACATATGCTGCATCTCTAAGTCTTCCTTCATCAAATATTTTTATTTTTTCAGTCCAACTCCACCCAGACTCTGCAACAGATTATCCTTTCATTATGCTTCACAATTCCTCTCCTCCTTCAAGCCTCCATCTATCCACCAAACCCCAACAAATTTCCATATTCCTGATACTATAGCTAATTATTCTGCCAAAGACTTCACCAGTTTCTGTCCTAACACATCAGCTCTATATTCAGTATTTACTGCAGCATTACTTGCACCCGGCATTGACTGGCAGTATGCAGGGGAACAGGTGTTGACAGACAGGTTATTTCAGATGCAGTGTTGATAAGCAGTATGCCACAGACTCAGGTCAACTGTCAGTATACCTGGGATGTAGTGTTGACTGTCAATATGTCTGGGATGTGCTTTGACTGTCAGTATGCCCAGGTTTCAGTGTTAACTGTCAGTATGCCTGGGATTTGGTGTTGACTGTTGGAATGCCTGGAATTAGCTGTTAACTGTTGGAATGCCTGGGATTTGGGGTTGACTGTCAATATGTTGGGTTTCAGCAGTAACCAGTTGGTCATTATTGATGGGTGGCATAGCTGCATACTAGATAGCTCATACCCAGCAATATAACTTGTTTTATTGACCACTGGTTCAATATGAACTGGCTATACAAGTGAGAAGTGATGGAATTTGGTTTTGATGCTTGGTGTCTCCTTGAACTGTATTTAACTTTTTATAGTATTTCCTCAGGAGTCGTACAAAAAACATGATGTGGTATGGGGTTCTCGGAACTAAGGAGTTGCTGCATAGAACCTACAAAAACCTCGAGCAGAAAGTACTATTGGAGGTGGGCATTTCATTTACTTTCACCAACTCTTGAACATCTGACCTTGGTGACCTTCTTGAATAATGTATTTCAAATTAATCTTCAAATAAGGGATGTTAGAGCTGGTGGTCTAAGCATTGTGCTCAGGACTTCTGCCTATGGACAGCATGAGTCAGATATCATCCAGCTCCAACTCTGCATTTTCCCATTTTGGATCTCTATGAATTTTGCCCAACCACAACAATCAGTTCTAATTCAGAGGTTTGATGTTTGAGTTGGGGTTTAGAGTATGCAATCTGGGCTGTTTTTGGTGCCTGAGGGCTGCAATCTTTCAGATGAGACATTAAATGCAAGTCCTTTCTGACAGCTTAAATGGATGTAAAAGATTTCTTGACATTATTTGAAGAAGTTCTCTTGTGGCCTGGGCATTATTTCTTCCTTGGTCAGAATGATCTAAAACTCATTAACAAATCAGTTTATCAAATTGCTAATTGAGATTTTGCTGTCTGGAGTTTGCACATTCTCTCCGTGTCTGCGTGGGTTTCCTCCGGGTGTTCTGGTTTCCTCCCACAGCTCAAAGATGTACAGGTTAGGTGAATTGGCCATGCTAAATTGCCCATTGTGATCAGGGATGTGCAGGTTAGGTGCATTAGTCAGAGAAATGTGGGGTAATAGGATAGGGGAATGAGTCTGGGTGGGATACTCTTCGAAGGGTCTGTGTGGACTTGTTGGGCTAAAGGGCCTGTTTCAACACTGTTGGGTATTTGTGCCATCTGATATACCATTAGAGAGTAAAACTCGTTTTCCATTGTTCTTTCATGTACTTCTAATTAGTTAGAGCATGAGTTAGACACAGCGAGAGGGTCCATCTATACTTCTCAGATCTCACCTGTGTATGTATGATACACATATGAATTTCACTGCCTATAGTGATTGTCCTTTACTTGTTACCTTGCTGAGGAAGAGTCTTTGTGACAGGATTGAGGGACGCTTTATCCTTCGGTCTCACATTTGTGCTAACTGAACGTGGATTACACAAAGATTTTTAAATCTAGGATTCCAGCGCAGTACTGGTGATGTAGAGTGATATACCAGCAATCCAGGGCTAGATTTGAATTCAAGTTCCAGTGGTGGCAATCTGATATGTAACCTTCTGTATTACAAAGTGCCATTGTGTGAAAAGGCACTTTCTAACTTTGTATTACCTAGTCTGACTGTCTCACCCCATTTGGATTAATGCATTAAACTTTTGGTGCTGAACCTCAGGAAAGATATTTTGGCTCTGCAGTGTTGGGGGGAAAGATTCACAAAAACAGTACTAGGGCTAAAAGAAAATTATGTTATGTGGACAAGTTGTATAAATTTGGTTGATACATACACAGTTTAAATGGATGAGGTGTGGTCTAAATGGGATGCTAAAAATTAGAAATTAATCCATTAATGCAGGGAAACTACTTTGGTGGGAGGACCTGACTCCTAGGTCAGGTGCAAAAGCAAACATGTAGTGGACGGTTTGCATCTCACTACCTGAAGGATATTGATGATTCTGCTGACTGTTCAAATGTCTCTTCACATATACTTTTCTTGATTCACCGGTGTTGTTGATGGCTGAATCTTAAGATTGTTTCCTGGTTATCTCATTCATCTTCACAATATGCTGCCATTTTCTTTAAAAGAAACCAATTCAAATTTGTATTTAATATCATTGTAAGGCACAGTACATTGACATTAACTTGACTGTATTCAGATAATGAAACAACATATCTGAACTGCTGTAAGATGGATTTTGTAAAGGTCAGTCTAGTTCCACTAGTTCCGTTAAATATCCAAACTAAAATTTTTGTGTTACTCATAGAGAAAAATGTTTCAAGTGCGAGCTCCATTTCACAACTTAGAGTTGGATTTTGCGAATGATAAATTTGTTATGTATGCAAATTATTTTGATATTGCATTCATGATTTATGATAAATAAGGCAAATAAATAACACAGTTAAAATCCTTTAAAAGTCAAATGAGTCACACCTGAGTTCAAACTGTTCTTCATTTGGTATTACAATACCTTTCCACAGGAGTCATTGTGCAGTGCTCCGAAGTGGGAACCCTGACCACTGTTCCCTTCCCTAACCCAAGGCCTCCGTGGCTGATTCTAATACGAGCTTACT